>NC_136499.1:56957081-57352081 GCF_053919585.1 Euprymna scolopes | reverse complement strand
AGAAATTTATTAATACAACTTATGAATACATGTGTACATATTCATATTTCACATACGCAGTATATTTATATTTGCACAATGGTCACCTGGGAAAGTCGGCCTGGTGGTATGTCCGTGTAATATAATATTTCGAGAAAGATCTCTTGGTCAGATATTTACTTGACTTTGACAACACGTTTGAACCAAAGATAAACTATTATGAAAAACAAAAACAAAAAACAAATAAATAAAATAAAATATAATATAAAATAAATAATTTAGAAATATAAAATAAGAATTGAGAAAAAAAAACCCTAACCGTATACTACCCATAAGTCCCTAGCGATGATTTGCTGCGGTATAGTTACTGCTTACAACAGCACGTTTGTCAAAGTCAAGTAAATATCTGACGAAGAGATCTTTCTCGAAATATTATGTTACACGGACATACCACCAGACCGACTTTCCCAGGTGACCACTGTGCAAATATAAATATACTGCGTATATGAAATATGAATATGTACACATGTATTTATAAGTTGTATCAATAAATTTCTCACCTGCTTCAGCTTGTGTCTTCCCGTTACTTCTGCATTGTACCGCCTTCTACAATTCTATTTTACTACATACTATACAATGATTCAAGCAAACTACACCCACCGCTTATCCAATATATATATATATATATATATATATATATATATATATATATATATATATATGGAGAGAGATAGCTCTAATTACAGGTAATTTTCCATGTGCTTCTTTGAGAATATCAATGTAGTATGTGTGACGATAAATACAGGAGTATTATAAAGATCATGTATTATTTATTCATTTGGATTTTATATTTTAGATGTCTCTCATACTTTATCAGTAATCAGTTTTGTAAGAATTGCGTAATAAACAAAAATTGGTTCAATATATTTTTATGTTTATATTCCCTCCACAGCGAGATAAGCAATAAATTCACTGGTGCGACGGGAGGCCGTTCAGCAGTGTAGTATGTTTTGAATTTGATTTTAACCGTGCTTCTAAACAGTGGAGTTTTATTAATTGTAATATATATATATATATATATATATATATATATATATATATATGTGTGTGTGTGTGTGTGTGTGTATAATAAATGCATAAAATATATTGCTATTTAAGTAAACCAACAGAAGTTTGGTTTGTTTGTTCATGAATTTTGCAATCCAATGTTGAAGATAGATTCGAAAACGAAATTCTGAAGCTACATAAGACAGGTTCATTAATTATATTTTATTTCGATCTAAGTCTGTTATAGATCTTCTCTTGAAAAATGACTAATAAGTCTGAAATATATTGAGATCTATAACACCATTGGATACAACAGAAAAAAAATACTGTTGTTTAGAGTGTTACTCTATAAAAAAAAAATCTCGCATTGTTCTTGGCTTTAATTTTAGCTTATAATTTTCTTCAACAATGCTTCAAGCAAACGATAACCTACTTATATCCCTCAGTCTCGGCCAGACAAAGTTTGCACTCATGAAGAACACTCTTCCGCTGTCTTCTCTTGAAAAAGGACTAATAAGTCTGAAATATATTGAGATCTATAACACCATTGGATACAACAGAAAAAAAAATACTCTATATAAAAAAAAAATCTCGCATTGTTCTTGGCTTTAGTTTTACCTTATAATTTTCTTCAAGAATGCTTCAAGCAAACGATAACCTACTTATATATATATATGCGTCTATATCTATCTATTTATCTATCTATTTGTCTATCTATCTATATATACATATTGTATATATAAGGTATATACATACATACATACATATATATATATGCATATATATATATATATTATTTTTTTAGATTAATATCTACCTATTAGTATTTTCACTCCAAACCAGTGAAGTTAGACTAAGTAAGAAGCTAATATTCGGAATTGTGTTAAACTGGCTTTTCAATAGTTAAGCAGCAAGGTGTCTGTTCACATTATAATTATACTTAGACAAGTTAGTACAGTTAATGAAGCAAAATATCAGGAATGGAATTCCAAAGTGTGGCAGTTGGTAAAAAAAACTATTCGAGTAGAATGCTGTCTGATATCCAGGTACTTCAACAGTGTGGGTGGGTAGGCTGTTGTTAAGCTCGTTCAATTGGCTAGATTTTTCTACTGCTCTAGAATGTACATAACAATGGAACAGGAAATTTACAAAAACGCCAATGTTACTTGGTATTCTTCCAACCAATGCAGTCAAGTAATATAGATTAAATGGAAATTAAAATCTATAATCGAGTCATCAACGTTTCGCTTTTAAGGGTTTTAAAGGTACTCTTCATGACTATTCAACGATAAAAATAGAATTTACAATTTGTAATATGTGGTTCGTTCGCGTCTATGCTGCTTTTTTCATCAGACATCTTAAGAAAGTCTTCGAACAATAACGGCGGGAGGTCCTAAGCATGTGTAATGGTTCGGAAATGTCAAAAAGAAACACATAGCCAGGAACATATTTTTCAAA
Organism: Euprymna scolopes; assembly: GCF_053919585.1. Taxonomy (NCBI): domain Eukaryota; kingdom Metazoa; phylum Mollusca; class Cephalopoda; order Sepiida; family Sepiolidae; genus Euprymna; species Euprymna scolopes. Next base: position 57,349,597 of record NC_136499.1, on the reverse strand, counting down.
TTTGTATTTACAACTAGACAGAATAGATGTAGAACGTGTTGTACTTATTGAAAATATGGTGCATTGCGAGTAACCTTCTAGATCTGTGCCGTTCGGTATATTTGTGATTCGATCGCTGGCCGGGAAGAGATTATTGGCGCATTCGTTTTGGGGAAACGTTTTTGGGGCAGTTGTGTTATTCTGGCACGGTACCAGCTCCCTGGTGGAATAAACCAAATAAAACGATATGCACATCTTTTTACACAGAGGAACGACTATAATTGGCTGGCAGGTCTGGTCGTCGAATATTCGTTGACTTATTACTGCAGGCGGAGGTCTCTACTGAAAAGAATGCTGTTGATGCAGTTAGAAAACTTGTATATAATAACGCCCAAAGCATTTTTATAAAGATGCAACTTCTATTTTATAATTGGCAAATCATATTTAAACTGACCTGACGCGTGCCGTCCAAGGCCTGCGCAAAACTGCCATGCTGGAATAAATTACAATGAGATTCAATTCTCTTCTCTTTCTTCATGAAAAGATAGAGGAAGGGGGTTAAAAAGAGAAAGAGAGAGAAATGCACATAACATTTTAACATTGTTTAAAATTCGATTGTCTAAAAGCAGGCGTGACATCTATCACCTTTCTATACTTGCTTACACAAAAACCTTGTCAATCACTTAAGCTGACAGCATAAAAATGATTTTTTGTTAATAAGTTTCGGTTTCATTTTTTTTCACAGTAGAAAATCAAGTTCTGCACTCAGTATTAGCCTGTTATTGAATATACAGTAGCTGGTGTTACTGTGCGAGTATATTTGTGATCGTCAGTCTCTTTTTAGTTTCAGTAGTTGAAGAGAGCTTCTTGTATCATTCTTTTGTCTGTACTAACTCTTTATTATCCCGACAGTTATTGTCTTTCTCCATCCTGGGGCATACCTTCCCAGTGCTTACCTAGTAATTACAGTCTTCAGATACGGATCGCAATCTGCAATCAATAATGACCAATTATCAAACATCTTTGTAACGGGGAACATGTATTCCTGTTAGTCTGGAGCCGGTTGAGCGTTGGTCCGATTAAAATTTTATTTGGCTCCTTGCATTAGCAAATTCGGCTATTATGGTCAAACGATTTTTTAATTTTGTAAATGTGTCCTGTAAGGTAAGTCCTTACAATGTTGCAGAGGTAACGCAAATGAATAATGTTGAGTCTATTTCATTTTGCACGTATACAGTTGTGGATTCACTGCCGTAAAGCAACGCGGTACGACTGCAGTTTCGCTATACTTTTATCTCAGTAAGCATCTAATTTGCAAAATTCAATTGACAAGTATACTATGGCTGTTACCAATCTTCCGACGTGTATGTGGGATTCAGCGTCCAAAGCGGATTTATTAGTGATTAATGAAACCGGCGCGAACCTCCAGTGTGTATTCGGAATTGGCGATCATCGGGGAACTTCTACATCTTAGACGTGAATATTGATGTATTAGGCTACTTCTTATAACAGATTTGTTATAATCGTCCGTGAAGCAATGTTGTTGTAAATGCGCAGTTTCATCTCTCGGCTGCAGATATCGACGGTATCAGACATTAAGAAAACAACCTCTTTTATAGATGTGCGTCAGAAGCAGAGACGCGTCATTGGATTCTTGGCAAAAATGCATAGAGAATTGTGTTGACTGTGTGGAAAAATAAATTCTGGAACATAAAAGGTCACTCGTTTTCATGGTACCACTCCATTCTTTGTAGCTCTTCAACTTTTGGAGTAAAAAAATAGGAGGCTTTACTTTTGGAACGGCTCTCGTATATATATATATATATATATATATATATATATATATATATATATACTAGCAAAAGTACCCGTCCTTGACTGGGTTCAAAAACAACCTACAGAAAAAAAGCAGAGTATAATTAATTCTAAGAGAACAGTATTCAAAATAAATGATGAAAATCAAGATAATATGATACAAAACTAGATAACAAGTATCCTGAATTTCTGATAAAAATCCATTGCAAGAAATTCGAGTTTAATTTGCCTACGATTTTAAGCCAAATGTGATATGAATAAAAAATTAAATTCAGAGAATCTTACTATATTGATATCGAATGCCTAAAGAAAAAACGCAATGCAAATTTGATTTACTTTAATTATCAGACGTTTGGATTTATCTATATTATGCATGCAATCCGTAGGAGACTTACATTCAGAAAATCAAATTTTCTACAAAATTATCGTTATCTATAAAGGCTTCAGCTTTATCTGAATAGAGATATTCAAATTAAAACCCCTATTTTATTATTTACGCATACTATATATATTTCAACATATTTAATGAACGGTTAATTAATTTAGGAATTACGTTGTCGATGTAAATGTCTACACAATGAAACGTAGTTTAGATAAAAAAAATGAATTACCAGTAATTTAAATTCGAAATTTAAGCCTTTAAAAGCGACATCATCAATCTGAAATGCTTATTGATGTACTTTTGTGAAACTCATGTTCCAGATTAGCTACTTCAAATACTAAACATAAAAAAGTGCCTGTGTAGAATTTAAAGTAAGAATAATTATTGCTGAATTGATTCGTACCAGATATAAAACATCTGACATTATCAGATACTGTCTATGCCCATAGGACTATTTACTGTGGTGTAGCGAACTTAGGGAAATGTTAAGACATCTAAAGGAAGACTTATAGTGCGATAAGTGATCAAATTTGCATCAGAACATTTTTCGGTTGATTGAAAACATCCATTGCAGCAACTCCATCGCAGTAAATGTCGAAAAAGCGGAATGTGACAAAAATGACCATTTCCAATACAATAATGAAAAATGTTGGGTCGAAGTCATATTGCAGACGACGTTATAACATTTTTAGAGCGAAAATTAAGACTATGCATAAAGAGAGACGCCCCTTACTATTCAATCACCTGGAACACCATAATGGTACCGTACGCATTTTTGTGAACAAGATAAAGTTTGTGGTAGACGTAGTATCCAACCGCAGAAACCCGAGAGTTATCGTCAATAACTTTTCTTTTGTTCCTCAAGTTATGCAGAATGAATAGTCTGTCTCAGACATGGTGTTTGGAACTGTTGCCAGAGTTGGAGAGTCATGCTCCCTCACTTAATTGATATGGATGTAAAAGATCAATAGAGCGAAATATCTGAGGAGTCTTGGGGAAATAATCCTACGTTGGATTAAGAAGAACTATGATACCAAAAAAGTTATTTTAATTCATGATTCTGCATCTGCACATGGGTCGAAAACAGTGCAAAGCTAGATAGAGTTGCCATGTTTGTGCACTCAAATACTTGGCCCTCTGACTCGCCAGATTTGAACGACTGCACTAATGGTTATAAGGGCTTTTTTGAGAAAGTCTGTAATCCTCCAATAAGAGTGTGATCTGTCTGAAGACCTTTATAAAACAAACATTCCGCGTTCCAAAAGTTGTGCACTCAAAAAATAGGCACATATAATAACATGTTGGTTGGTTGGTTGTTTTTGTTTTACGGCATATCAACCTTTTTCTGTGGTTATTTAATGCCGAATCTAATTATTTTGAGGAACGATTTTTAATGGAGTATATATATATTTTTTTTTAGGTCAGATTCTATTTAACCCATAGTTGGGACCCTAACAGGTACTACCACTCCGGGTCAGAGTGGACCTGGGAGTAATGGAAATTAAAGGGTGGCTCCACACTCCCCAAGGCTCGCAAGGTAGGGCCTCACCATCGGATATAGTTTTAGGTCATATCCATGACCCAAATACCATGTTAGTATTTGTTTATATTTTATAAAACAGTTAAATAAACATACGCACATCTTTTACTGTTCCTTCTCTATCAAGGTTTAAATTAAAAGATATCAAACTGCTAATTCATCGTTTACACTTTGAATAATAGAGTGTAGCTTCAAGTTACTGTTATTTCTCATATGCTTTCATTAATCATTTGATATTTTGATTTGTATTTTTTCTATTTTTCTGATCATTGATTTAGATGTTGGTCAATTATGTTATAAGTTTGTCACATTGAGTTTTGAAAAGATTTTGGACGATTATGGAAATTCATATCAAATATTTTCTGGAAAGATATAGATCGCAGCAAACCATTTTGCAAATAAATTTCTTACAATAAAGGAATGTTCTAACTTAAGTGTGGCCCACTGTTGGTAGTGTTGGAGTCAGATGGAATTTATTCTATGGGAGTTGAAATCGTGGGTGGTTTATTTTTTAATATTTTAAAGTTTTTGTCATAAATCCTCTTTAATATGTTATTCTGTGGCAACTTTGTTTAATAAATGTACGTTTGTTCGTGGCAAGTGCGTGTGTCGTGTGCTTTTTGCATATATATATATATATACATGCATATATATGTGTGTATGTGTTATATATATATACATATATATATATATACAAGAAAAACACACTGATTTATGAAGAGAAAATAATCAATTACTACCCCTTCTTTTCTATATTCTTCTGTCAATACCGAAATGTACATTACATGTGTATTTATAAGGTTGTTTCTACTTGTATATGATTATGCCCGCAGCCAGTTTTTGACCCAATTCTTTCACTGGCATTTGTTGAATTATTAATGATGTCCTTTTGATTTGTCTAACAAGTTACGTTTATATAATGAACTAAGCGCTTTACTCTGATTGAGTTACAGCTCATTGTACTGAATATGTATATTTTTTCCAACTTTGTCAGAATATTACATTTCCCAATCAACCAAATTATATAAAAGTGCTACTACGTCGTATAAAGATTAAATGAGCAAAAAAACAAAAAACAAAAAAAAAAGCAAAAAAAAAAAAATACTTTCATACTCACTGTTGTCATATTTACCCTACCAGTTTTCTATCTCTTTTGGAAGTATTTATGAGAAATAAGAAACATGTTTGTTATTTTCTCTGCATCCATTGTCTCATTGAAATTCTGTTGCTATTTCCAGTTTTTTCCTAAATACTCATATAACGCATGTTCTTTACAACTATCAATTACCTACTTCTTTTGTTTTAACTTGATTGACCTTTGTGTCTAGTTATTTCCATCAACTCTTGTTCTCATTCCTCATTAGAATAACGACTCTTTTTTTTTAGTATTTTTCCCAAGGATATAGCAGGCTTTTTAAATTAATGTACGACTGGTTATATTCCCCCTTCTTATTCTCTTGATAGTTTCTATAACTATTCGTGTCTTTACCATAAACCCTTTTCCTTCATTTACATACATCTTGACTTCATGTCATATCTGGAACTATTCAAATAAAAATATGACAATATCTCTACTATTAATTAAATACCGAAATGTGACATTGAATTATTCATTTTGTCAGGGGCATTACTAGGGCTGTGACAACAGCATCTTCTTTACATTGTTTGGACTTTTGAGTACATATCCGTTAATATCTAATATATTTTTTATACAGACGGATGTGGTTCTCGGTTTATTACGTGGGTCTAACTGTATCGGATACATACCGATAGTCAAAAGAATGTAAAAATATTCTGTTGTCATTACAGCCGCATAAAAAAGCTATATGTATTAATATATTTTATATATTTATGTTAGTACATTAGTCAATATTCAGCACCTTTTCTTCCGTTATTACAGTAGAACGCCGGGCTAAAAAGTTTCAATCTCTTCAACGATGAAACTGAGTATGATGCGCCGTGCAAATCCATTTAAAAACTTAAACTAAAGTTTCATCAAAATTTACGGGTACAATCTGGAAATTTACAGTTTCGATGCGATTCTACTGAGGGTATGTTGAATTTTTGATTGATACAATAAATTAAGTACTACAAAATAAGAAAAATGTTGGTATAAAATATACAAATATATTTTATTACAATATTTCACTCCTGCTTAACCAACTATGTACATAGGAAAATACAAATGTAATACTAATAGTCGAAGCTAAGTGGCCGATTGTACAACGAGTGTTTTAATGAAATGCTAACAAATTAGGAAGAAACGATAATTGGTAAAACATCTTAAAATAATCATAATGTGTTTCCATGTGTTAACATTTAAATAGACATGCACGGCTAACAGGTATTCGGTATCATAATAATTTCTAAAATACAAAAATAATGTTCATAGATTACGCTAAATATCAAGAGAAAACTAAATATAAATGAATAGTGTGTACTTTTTTATATTGTTAGTTGAAATATCAACCTTCTTACTGTGACAATGAAGCTAAATGTGCAAGTATGTTCGGTTGAGATTCTATATTTACAAATGGCCTTTTAAGCGATTAACCAATGTTGTAAGTATAAGAGTAAGTCTGTGATAATTCAATACATCATACAAAACGGAATATATATATATATATATATATATATATATATATATATATATATATATATATATATATATATAGTCCTAGTCAAAATCATAAGACCACTTAAGAAAGTAAGCGTTTACGCATATTATCGAATTTTTAACAAATGGTTGAAACCATTGCCAAAAGGGAAAATATTTTAGTCGACTGAATTTCTGCTATGGTTCATTTCTTTATATATATATATATATATATATATATATATATATATATATATATATATATATTCCGATTAATTTTTTGTGTGTGTATTGATATTAATATTAAAAACCTTTTTTTCTGTTAATTTAATAATAAAATACAACTTTCTTTTATATAGGCCGCGGAATTGCACCCGCAAAAGATCCAGGTTATTTGCAAATTCTTTTTAAATATTCATTTTAATTAATTCCCTATTACTTATTTTCAATTTTCTTATGGTGTGATCATATTTAATTAACTATTACATGTAAATTTATTAATGCAGATTTTTACATACTTTATACTTGCGTAATATTTTTTAAAAAGTTTATAGAAAACACAAAACTCTTTTCATATATATTTATGCTTACGTATATATTTTTGCTTTAAACCTTTTTTTCACCCAACTTCTAAAGTTTTTGGTCTGCAGACATGTAAATTGATATATATGTATTTGAACTCATGCGAAACTGTATATTTTGGGTTTTAGCCGGGAGAAATCGGTACAAAAGCGTGAAAATAAGAAATAAAATTTGCCATGTGAAGATCAAACGCTGGCATTATGAATTTGCATGCATAACGTAGTAGCTATTGATTCAGGTTTTAATTTTTAGTGTTGCAGAATGTATCCAAAGGTCAATAAATAACGTCAGAGGAAAAATAAATCGTAACCTAAGTGTTTTGGCTCGCTCCTCGGTGGTGGCGTTCGAGACATTTAAAAAATTTTTTAAAATCATTCCTATATATTGAGTCCAATATAATATAATAATCAATACGAAATCTGCATTAATCAAAATATCAGTGGGGGGGGAGGTAACAGAGAGAGAGAGAGAGAGAGAGAGTGAGAGAGAGAGAGAGACGCACACGTAAACAGAATCGATTCGATTGTCCTTGACGCTCGAATTCACGAATATATATACGAATATATGTGAATTTAGAACTAACTACGACGATAAAGGATCATTTCTTTAAGAAATCTTTCCATACATCTTATTGCTAAGTGAAAAAAACGTACATTGTTCAATCATCTACTATTAATTAAATACCGAAATGCTTTAACATCTCTGCTTAGCTCCCATATTGAGTTAAGGACACAGACAAACACCAACACGGACTTAAACTCCATATTCGTAACACTCTTTTTTTCGACTGGATAATCCAAACTAGAATCAAACGATCAATTCTGTGTGATCTGTTGAGTAACTTTTCAATATAGTGTCAGTTATTTATAGTTTTCTAATATTATCCTTCGATATAGGACTTCCCCATTGTCCACCACGTTTATTACAGCATAGTTGCCACGCTCTTTAGATACTAGCGTACATATATACTAAGGACATATATTTGCTGACTCTTATGCCCACCATAGTAACTGGTTTCGTGTCTCTAGTTACACATTCACAGCTAATAACATCACACATAGATTTTGTGTTTTCCATTTAGTGATAGAGACTGTCACATTTTTAATCAGTCTATCAGATCAGCAGGCTCAGCAAGCCTTAATCCCAAACTTATTTCTGATCAAAGTTCACAAGGTTTCTATGATAGATTCTTATGGCCAAATCGGGAATGCTGATCACGTCGCATGCTGATCTAACCTAAACTGTCGACTCCAGGTTATATAGCCATTGCTGAAAACGATAAGATACTTCAAGTAGGCTTAATAGAAAGCCATCAGAGACCGCATAAAGATTACTATACGGGAAATATATTTTCTATTCGTGTGGAACAGTGTTTAAATAATGATACTGAATTATAAGAAGTAGCACTAGCAATTGAAGCTCATGTTCCCGCATGCACGTTTTATAGAGAACCCTATTCTCCCTAGAGGTTCACTTTTAATTACACAATTGCCTTTGCCCAAAAGCAGTATTCATTCTGCAGATATATCAGACATAACTCCAGTACATCTAGACAAAAGTATATAAAACCTTAAAATAATTGTAAGAATAAAATATCCACAACCAAGGTAAGACATAAAATTTTTAGAAAACGCATTTAATCGCTTAAATAAAGAATTTGCGATTTCTGGATAATTCATGAATTTGTAGTAAATAATTGGCTGGACAATCAATAATCCCTCCCCTTTATAAATCAGCAATGAGGTTTGTTTTCACAGCATTCGAAAAGGCAAATCGGCTTGTCCGCCAGTTTGCCTCTAACTCCACTTTAGACTTAACAAACCAATGCGGACAATTGCCAAAACTGATGATCTGGAAATCACCCATTCTCATGCACATGGCATCATAAAAACATAGATATCTCGAAGGCGTAAGGGCTTGATCTCAACCCTGCTATACTCTTAAAATAATAGTTCGCTGTTTACCCCAGTTCTCTCCAAACTCTGCTACAGGTATTCTACCGAATCTTGCTGTGACTGCTGGAAAATTACTTCTGTGATACCAGTTTCGAAGAATTCTGCTAATAGTACAAACCCATCAAATTATCGCCCAATAAGTCTACGCCCTCTCTACCTCAAAATCTGTGTATTTAATCACCCGAAAACTAGTCCACAACATCATAGATACTAAGCTTCTTTCTAATAAACAGTATAGATTTAGGAAAACTGGTTCTACTCAAATCTCTGAAGGTATATACCACGTAATGGAAAAGGCAATGATAATTAGATAAATAGCCATAGATATATCTAAGAACTTTATAATTAATATCATCAAATCGTTCTTTTAAAAATTCCAAGTTGTTATCGATAGTCTTACATGAAAAAATGATATAGATGCCAGTGTTGAATAGGAGTAAACTCTTGAAACATTTTTTTATCTTAGCATCGATAAATGATATCCTTGATAAAATGTTCTTTGAGATAATATCACTCTTTATAATACACACTTGAGAAAAAGCATTCAATGCTGCCAGGAATCATGTTCTTTACTTTAACAATTATAAGAAACCTTTGTTCAAACTGCATCGCTTAACATTTGCAGACACCCGAAATTCGAACAAATACATTGAGAACATTGCCGATGTTGTAACGAAGAAGGTGACCATACTCTACCGTGCTAGAAAATTACTCACACCATACTCTACCGTACTAGAAAATTACTCCACCATAACCTATCGTGCTAGAAAATTACTCACACCATAATCTACCGTGCCAGAAAATTACTTACACCATAATCTACCGTGCTACAAAATTACTCATACCATAATCTACCGAGCCAGAAAATTACTCACCCCATACACTACCGTGCTAAAACATTACTCACACTATAATCTACCGTGCTAGAAAATTACACACACCAAAATCTATCGTGCTAGAAAATTAGTCACACTATAATCTACTGTGCTAGAAAATTACTCACACCATAATCTACCCTGCTAGAAAATTACTCACACCATAATCTAGTGCTAGAACATTACACACCCAATAATCTACCGTGCAAGAAAATTACTCACACCATAATCTACCGTGCTAGAAAATTACTCACACCATAATCTACCGTGCTAGAAAATAACTCACACCATAATCTACCGTGCAAGAAAATTACTCACACCATAATCTACCGTGATAGAAAATTACTCACACCATACTCTACCGTGCTAGAAAATAACTCAAACCGTAATCTACCGTGCTAGAAAACTAATCATACCATACTTCACCGTGCTAGAAAATTAATCATACCATAATCAACCGTGCTAGAAAATTACTCACACCATACTCTACCGTGTAGAAAATTACTCACACCATAAGCTACCGTGCTAGAAAATTAGTCACACCATAATCTACCGTGCTAGAAAATTATTGACACCATAATCTACCGTGCTAGAAAATTAGTCACATCATAATCTACCGTGCCAGAAAATTACTTACACCATAATCTACAGTGGTAGAAAATTACTCATACCATAATCTACGGTGCTAGAAAATTACTCACCCCATACCCTACCGTGCTAAAACATTACTCACCACATAATCTACCGTGCAAGAAAATTCTCACACCATAATCTATCGTGCTAGAAAATTACTCACACTATAATCTACCGTGCTACAAAATTAATCATACCATAATCTACCGTGCTAGAAAATTAATCATACCATAATCTACCGTGCTAGAAAATATCTTACGTCATAATCTACCGTGCAAGAAAATTTTTCACACCATATTCTACCGTGCTAGAAAATATCTCACACCATTCTCTACCGTGCTAGAAAATATCTCACGCCATAATCTACCGTGCTAGAAAATTATTCACACCATCCTCTACCGTGCTAGAAAATTACTCACTCCATACTCTACCGTGCTAGAAAATATATCACGTCAAAATATACCGTGCTAGAAAATTATTCACACCATACTCTACCGTACTAGAAAATTACTCACACCATACTCTACCGTGGTGGAAAATATCTCACCCCATAATCTACCGTGCTAGAAAATTACTCACACCTTAGAGTATCCTATGTCTCTACAAACTTATCATTTGTGGATACGTGGAGTATTCTTGCCGCCTTCGGTTTAGTGCATCTGTTACTAATCTTTTTAAATACAACAAAGTCTCAAAAGGAGTCTCCAAACTTATATTTCCCTCACTATAGACTAAAATTCTACTCCTTTAATTTCGACGAAATTTTGTAGCAGTGTGCCTGTTTTATAAGTATTTAAATGATATTAATAATTGCTACCCTTGATGTAATTTTTTTTTTACAAAGGCATCACCACATTATCAAGGCCCAGAGGCCACTCAAGAATAAGGGTTAAAGAGTGTACAGTAGAAATTGGTCTATATAGTAATCATTAGTAATGAAAATTTGGTAAATTTAATAACTTATATGGAACGGCTCATCAAGAACTTATTTACTTTAGACTTGAACACAACCATATTGTATTCAGCCGGAAAGCAGGAAAACGGAAGACAATTCCACAGGCGTGCAGTTCTAAGAAAGAAGCTTTGTTCATGGAATCTACGTTTAGGTTTAGGCACAGATAAAGAGTGGGGGAAATTATTGATAGTGTTTACAGCTAGACGAGTGAAAGTTTGGCGAGGGGGGACCATAGATTGAAGCTCAGTTGAACACTTTCCATGAAAATAACGATACATCAGAGACAAACTCGCAACATCTCTTCTGTGAGATAGAGGTTGCAAGGAGGAGAAAAGGACATCTCCTACGAGGCTACGAAGTCTATTTTGAACTATATCAAGGCAGGACAAGTCCTTTCTAGCAGCTCCTGCCCAGATGTGGCAACAGTATTCCATCCTTGGACGTACCTGGCTCTTATATAGGTAGAGAATAGCATCAGCAGTGAGATATCTACTGGATCGATAGAAAAATCCCACCATTTTTCCAGCGGCCTTGGCAACAGATTTGATATACGTGTTCCATTTAAGATCAGGAGTAATGGTCAAGCCCAGAAGCTTGTCAAAACTTGAGGCCTCCTGAAGACGAGAGCCATTCATTTCAATTGATGACAAATGTGAATTAGAATGTTGATGATGTAAAGAGAGAAGCTTGGTTTTAGATGCATTAAAAGTAACCAGCCACTCCTTTCCCCATTGTACTACGTGCTCAAGATCAGAGGGGAGAGAATTGGAGAGAACTTGGTCGTTTACTGTCTTAGATGTGCTACCATAAATGGTAGTGTCGTCAGCATAAATGTCTACAAATGATGTAAGGATATGATTTGGAAGATCATTAATGTAGATCAGGAAAAGAGTTGGGCCCAGGATGGATCCCTGAGGGACACCGGCATTAATACTGTGAGCTTCTGATTTTTGCCCCTCAACTACTACTCTTATGAACCTATCAGAAAGAAATGATTTAATAATTGAGAAGACATTTCCAGCAATACCATAGCTAGCGATCTTATGAAGTAAACCTTTATGCCATACCCTATCAAAGGCTTTAGATATGTCAAGAGCAATTGCCCTAGAAAGATTGCCACCGTCGAGAGATTTGCTAATCCTATGCGATATAACTGTAAGGACATCTGCTGTAGATCTAGCAGAACGGAAACCATATTGAGTGTCACTAAGAAGGTTATTTTTGTTGAGATGTTTGATTACTTCTGTATTTAACACAGATTCTAGCAACTTACTCATGACGCACAGGAGACTTATTGGCCTGTACTGAGAGGGGGATGAGTGATCACCTGAATTCTTAAATACAGGGCATACTGATGAGATTTTCCAGGGAGATGGGAAACTATTCTCCTTAAGACAACGTTTAAACAGTTTTGTAAGTATGGGCGCTAATTCAGGTTGAAGTTTTTTGAGTACTATAATTGGAATACCATCAGGGCCAGTTGCTTTACTCGAATCAAGGTTTTTGATTAGCTTCGCAACATCACGTACAGATATACGTATATCACATAGCGTGTTTTCTGATACAGGAGGAAATATTGGGGGTTGGCGGTCTTGGTAGCAAAGGGTAGAATTAGCTGCAAAGTTCTTGACAAAGAGTTTGGCTTTGTCTGATGCTGACGAGATTACCTCAGGTCCATTGATAATAGTTGGGATGGAGCACACGCTTCTGTTCAGGATTCTGTTTGCTATTTGCCAAAACTGGTGGGAACCAAGCCGCTGCTCAGCTACTTTGGACTTAACAGATTGAGCATACAACTCTCTTGCGTTCCTTATTACTTTCTTACAATGGTTGCTGGCAGTCCTGAAAAACGGCTTTAGTTTCCATACATCTATTACGTTTGAAGCAGTGGAAAAAGTGATTTCTGTGCGCAATGGCAGCAGCACATTCTGGAGAGAACCATGGCTGGCTGTTAGGTTTTTGCTGACACTTTTTAGAGGGTATGAAATGGTCAATACCTACAATTAACCATTCAGTTAGGTCTAATACTATAGAGGACACATCCTTTTTAAACATGTGTTATATATTCGTTCTTCATTGAGGTTATCCTTGAGGGGTACCAAATTGAGCTTTCGTTACATTTGAATATGTTATATAGAGTTCTTCATTTAGGGGCACATTTTACGTTTTCTATATAACATAAGAAAGATTCCGTGTGATTGTCTCTAATATAAATGGTTGTGTGTTTGATTATCATAAAGGGAATCGTGTGTGTGACATGTAATTTCTGAACCTACCTCTGTTTCTTCTCGCTGTTGAACCATCTGGCAATTTCTCATCCTGGAGGGAGACTTGATACCTGTTTGACGAAGATTTATCACTCCAAGACGATGAAATGGTTTTATAGTTTTTTTATGTCACTTTCCCCAGAGATTCTGCAGAAGTGGAAGTGAAATCGGCTTGTGTTAGTTCTTCTTCACATACGTCAGCGTTCGTCTCCCCCCTCCCCAGGGGGAGACCATGGAAGAACGTCCGTCTTCTTCAAAGCTCAAATCAAATCTCACAGATCTAGCCAACCACGTCACACATACGTAATTTGGTCAGCTGACCTTTGGTTCTGGTAAACGTGTCTACCTCCACGTTTACTCACCTCTCTCTCTCTCTCCCCCTCTCTCCCTCTCTATTCTCTTATAGAGACACAGAGAGAGAAAACAGAAAGAGTAAGAAAGCCAGAGAGGGGGGAGAGATGCTCGTTAACACATGGAATGCAGAGGAAGATCAGATATAAATGTACGGAAGCTATCCCAGTCAGCCTTAGTGTATCGATATACTGTACGATGAAGAGGTACGTCTGGGGACTTATTACATTTCATTTTTTTCTTAATTGATACAACATAGTGGTCGGAAGATCCAAGAGGCGACAGAACAAAAACTGAACATAGTTCAGGGCAAGTTGTGAGAAAAAGGTCTAGTAGGCTCGCATACTGGCCGTCATTATCGGGCACACGGGTAGGTTCCTGAACAATCTGAGTGAGGTCATAGGCAATGGAGAAATCATGACAGAACCTCCCCTCATCATCGGTCTTGTTTGAGTTGGTCAACCATTCGACGTTGTGAACATTGAAGTCTCCACATACGTGAATGTTAGCTGAAGGATAAGTAGAAAGGACTTGGTCAATTTTCTCAGATATGCTTTGAAAGATAGTAACTCCGCTGTTGTGGGGGCGATAGAGAGTAAATATAAATGCAGTAGTGTGAGCTAAAGCAACCCGGAAGCACATATAGGGTAAGTTAGGATCTTCCCTGGAGATGTCCCTCCCACATGGAAAGCTATCTTTAATATAGGCACATATTCCATGCCCATGGCGATCTTGGGGGTCAGATTTAGAAGTTAAGTTAGAGTATCCTGAAATTGAAAACTCATCTAGGGAAATAGCCTGTCCAATGCCAGTTTCACTTAAAAATAAAAGGTCTGGTTTAGTCTCCTGTAATTGGGTTTCAACCTCTGGAAGGTTAGAACGAAGACCCCTGATGTTGGAGAAGGAGACATGGTAGTAGGGGTCTACGTTGGAAGTTGGAGAACCGGGTTTAATCGTGTATTTTTTCTTGAAACTTGTCATGATGAAGTTTTGGAATTTACACACGACAAACTCGACAAACAACAAATCATAACTACACTCTACAGATCTTTATGTGTCGTAAAGCCTTCTACTTGAATAGCTTCTTCCCTGTTCCCTAACTGTACTTACGTACATAAGTTCAAGAGTAGTATGAAACGAGGTATCTTAATTATCAACACTCTACATAATATTCTTAGTGATTTGGTCCCAAACGGAAGCCCCTTACATCCAACTTACACTGTACCTTGTTTGAAGTGGATTAACGTAGATAATCGAGTACTCATTTAATCTTAAGTTATGTAGTAATACAATATATGTGGAGTGGAGAAAGCTTAAACAGAATAAGCAGCGAATAAAAGAGGATTGATTTTTCTCAAACCAGAAGAATTTGTTATAATCTTATTTCGATTACGTCCGTACTATACAGTCTTGTCATGTTAATACTGGTCACAACTTCACATTTGGGACGTATGTTTCATATGTCGGCTGCCATCACCGTGGGCAATTATATACATTTAGAGTCACATAGTCAGTAAAAATATTTCTGATCCTAACTTTAGACAAGTTAACCACTCATTATCACAAGAACGTATGTACAAACAGTATTTGCAAGTATATATATATATATATATATATATATATATATATATAATTCGTATTTGCTAATAAGGAAAATGACTTTGCCCGTTGAAGTTATTTACTATAAATAAGTGTTCCTGTAAACATAAACTTTTACTTTTATCACTGCAAAATATCGATTCTTAAGAATTTAAATGTGATTATTTTTCAAACTTAGTTGTCTGTTTTTGAATAGTATTATGGTTAAATATTTACTACTCTCCAAGTTAAAGTAAAACATGTAATTATCTCTCAAAGTAAACCGCTCGTGGAAATGAATCCAATTAACATTTAAGCTATATTGTCTGTTTCTTTTCTGTAATTATTACATCGAAAAGTATATAAATTGTTCTGACTCTTACAGTAAATATTTAATTTTTAATTATTCAGCTATGCTTATGCTTGAAATTTCTTTAATTAGTGAGTATTCGACTTTGTCATGATATTTATTTGACCACGAACATGTAATAAGATTTTTGGTTAGCGTGAACATGTACTGCAAAAAAAACAAAAACAAATCAATAAATAAAATATTATGAAGCATACCTCTCAGCACTTTCGGCCCTCCGTATATTTTAAAGATAATTTAAAAAATTAGCTTCTAATTTGTTTAGACGCGAAATAGGAATGTTGACGCATGAACTGATAGCGTCAGTTGACAAGTAAATAAAATGTAATTTCACTATCTTTTAGCCAAAAGTTTGCCATCTGTTTTTCTGATTCCATTGCATTAGCCATGCAATTAGCTAATTGCCTTGAAAACTACTCCCGAAGAATTTAAAGGTTTCTAAAAAGATTGTACGGAAAAAAAGTTTTTAGCAAATTAAAAACATGTTCGTGTACAAATTTCAGGATGTTTTACATAACGTATTGGTGTGTATATAACATTGTTTAAACGCACAATGTAGCATTATATTTTTCGAATTATTTCCGTGTTTCGTTAAATAATTTCCGTGTATCGTTTCATTATATTTTTGCGAATAATTTCCGTGTATCGTTTCATTATATTTTTGCGAATAATTTCCGTGTTTCGTTTAATAATTTCCGTGTTTTGTTTCATTATATTTTTTTGTGAATAATTTCCGTGTTTCGTTTAACAAAACAATTCAAATTATATCATATGATGTACAATTATGAGTTTGCATCTTCCTTAAAATTTATGAAAACGTTATGAATAAGAATTGCTAGCAATAGCAGTTATATTCATATAAAATCAATAAGCCAAGTAAACACAAAGAATAATAAAGAAGAATACGTTTACAAGCGAATTTAACCATAGAACTATATATAGAAAGTAAACCTCTGGGTTTAGTTTCAACAACCTTATAACTCGCCTTATTCCTTATTTTCCATTTAGTCCTAAAATTACATAAGCGATGTTTTTGAAAAAGGTGGAAAGACTCCCGCTTCTCTGTGGGAATCCACTGATCTAACAATTATCATTGCCTAGTAATTGATTTCAAGTAATATTTTGTATTTAATTGTTAGCTTTTTATATCATGCTTCATCATTAACTGCTGCTATGGTTACAAATGATCTACAATAACAGCTAGAATAGGCTTGATTCCGAATATTTCTCATATGTCATATCTCCCCATCTTTCGTTTCCATACATAAAGTCAATTTTACAATGTATAAGGAGTACTTCATACTGGAGATATTATAAATCCTACCCTCTTATAGGATCATAGAGAGAATACCAGCATACTCACCAGCCTCCAAACGATTCCAACTTTGTGATGCAGAGAAATACCACATTATAAAAACTATTAATGACCCTCAAAAGACCTGTTTGAACGTACGCAGTGAGACCTTCAAAGCCTATTTGCATAGGAGACAAGCGCTACTAATAAACTAGGAGGACCGAACAATAAACGAAGACCCCACCTAATAGGAATTCCTTCAAGAGTACTCTAGATGCAGTCATTTAACGTATAAATTAGTAAAGTGTAATGGACATTAAGGAAATTGTAAGTATAAATAGTAAGTATAAAAATTAAATATAAATATATTATAATTACCTTAAAGAACACAGCACATATATAAAAGACTTAGAAATTAAATAACCTGCACGCCTACCCTCGACTATTTAAAACATTTAAAATATTTAAAACAGAAAAGGAAAAAAAATAAATAAGATAGATTAATTACCTCTTTTGGACCAACTGAAACATTGATAATCTCCCCTTAACGAGAAAAAGGAAGGGAAAGTAATAAGAAAAATTAAATTATCTCCCTTGAACCAGCTAAATTAAACAGAAGGCAGACCGGAAACCACGCAATAACAGAACAGTACATATTTACTAAAAAGCATTAAATAAAAAAAAATTGAAAATTCATATTAGAATAAAATAAAGTATACAGAGATAGGAATACGCTATAATTAAATAAAAATGAGCATCATTATATAAACCATAAATGCAAGCCTGGAAACTTTTTCCCCAGAAAGAAACAACATTGCTGACGAGAGCCGAACATCGTTTACGTGTTACCATTAACTGGTTCCCTTTATGTTAGGCTTGAAACCGACGTTACCAATGTTTTTCTGAACTTCTGTACAATTAAATAAATAAATATTAAGCTCTTATATCGAAAAAAGTTTTTCTTTGTAATCGGGCACTTTGTTGGAATTCAGTAAACAAATATATATATATATATATATATATATATATATATATAAGTATACTAGCAAAAATACTAGCAATATATATATATATACTAGCAAAATACCCTATATATATATATATATATATATATATATATATATATATATATATACTAGCAAAATACCGTCGTTGACTGGGTTAAAAAACAGCCTACAGAAAATGGACTCTAATTTATGAAAGTATGATAGGTTATGAAAAGGAAGGGCTGTAAAGAGATAGCTTCGAATTTGGAGCTATCAAACCAAAGCAAAATATGATGAAAGTAAAAATAAAATAGATAAACCCCATAATTTATTATACCATACTTGTTCAAACTGAAACACTTATCACAATATTCTGTGGATCTATATTAAAAAAAAAACCTGTTAAACGTTGTGATATATTTCCATTCTATGGAGGTCAGGCGCGAACGAACAGCCCATAATTTTATTATACCATATTTCTTCGAACTGAAACATAATTATCAAAGTATACTTACGCAGATAGATATGAAAAGTCTTTATTAAAGTTTGTGCCTATTTAAATTCTATTGAGGCCATGTGCGAACGCATACCCCACAATTTAATTACACCATCCATATTTAAGTTAAAACATACTTATCAAACTATTATTATGTACATCTATATCAAAAACACTTGCAAACGTTTTGTTTTTAATTTTTATATTTTTTATTTCCATACTTTGTGGACCAGGCGTGTACGCAGACCCCACCATTTTAATTAATCATCATTATGCCAGATCAAACATACCCATTCCTGTGTCTCAATATATCTGCTATCATTATATGTGGTCAGTTTTCTATAATAGTCAACCATATAGAAACCCATTTGTGACCAGACACACACAGAGACGTTCAGCTTTATATATATATATATATATATATATATATATATATATATATATATATATATGTATATATATATATATAATGTTAAAAGTTCACGTATCCTACTAGGATAGTGATTTAAAGATTATTAGGATTTTTAGAAGCATGAAAAACGATATTACTTTTTGTATTTAATATTTTTATTGTTATTTTTTTTTTCGATACTTTTTGTGAACAAGAGCGGAGGTGTGCTTGAAATAGAAAAATAACAATAAAAACATTGAATTCAAAAAGTAACAGCGTTTTTAATGCTTCAAGAGACTTTAAAGCAATATATATATATATATATATATATATATATATATATATATATATATATATATATATATACTAGCAGTTCCGCCCGGATTGCTCGGGCCCTATGTACTTTATCATAACTTAATGAGCATATGTATATATTAAAAAGTGTGAATATGTATTTTAATACCTTAACAACCATAGAGAAACGTTGGTAGAGAACGCAGACGTCAATTCTTTTTAATTTTTACCCTAATTTTTACCCCTGAACATGTATTGTTTTGGGCTCAAATTAAATTCAAATATTTGACCCATGTCCAAGTAACATACACCTAAAATTTCAAGTGTTTAGACCCACAATTGGCAGAGGAGTTTGGAAGAGTCTTCAAAGATCAACCCTGTAAACTTCGACTACTTGCCAGGCAAATTTTCGCCGAAAAACTGATTAAAAAGCTGTCTGCATGTCTGAATACCGTTTATGTAAAATTTCAAATGTTTAGAAACAAAATTGGCATAATAGATCGCAAAGGTCAAATCTTTTGAACTTCGACCCCTTGGCAGTCGTGTACATTTCCCTACGCAATAACTCTGTCAATACTTAGTCTACAGACTCGAAATTTGATATACAGGGTACTGAGATTTAAGAAAACTTTTGTAATCCGTTTTCGGCCAGAAATGTGTCTGTTAAGGGGTCAGAATTTTACGATTTGACCGTGGAGAACTCTACCAAACTCATCCGCCAATTTTGTGTATAAACAATTGAAATTTAAGATATAGGTTTCTTGGACATGGATCTAACTTAATAACTTGATTTTCGCCCAAAACAATAAATATTAACGTGTCATAATAGGGGTTAAAGTTTTAAAATATTTACCTCTACTGTCTCTACCAAATTACTCAGACAATTTCTGTTCTAAACATTTGAAATTTTACATAAACGGTATTCAGAGATACGACAAGCTTTGTAATCGGTTTGGGTCGAAATTTTGAGCTATCAATATATAAATGTATGTATGCATGTATGTTTGCATGTCTGCCTAAAACTTTCGATAGAGATCAGTATCGTTTGAAACTTTACCCTTCAGACGAAAACTACGGAAAATTTGGTTAAAAACATTAATTTCTTCACTTTCAACTGGACACTTTTCTACAGGAAGGGGTCGCCTTTTCCGCCGCTATTATCGAAAGTTATCCCCTTCTTTCGATTGTCTTACGTTAATTAAAACCTATGCCATTCACGGTTTCACAGTGGTCGTAACAGCGAAGACGTCCCGTTTTTCCCCGTTCTTTTCCTCCTTCACTGTAGGAGTTTGATCTTGCCTTCCTACTACCACTTTTTCTTTTGCTCAACATACCCCTCCAAACATCCGGGCAACACCGGGTTGAAATGCTAGTATGTGTACCATATAATATGCACAGTACAATGAATATATACTAATTCATACACATATTTTGTAGCATATGCATTATTTTTATGTTCTGATCAATTATTAGATGATATGGCATTTCACCGATCTTAAATGTATCTACTATTGTCAAGACATTTAAAGTAAAACCTGTAAAAATTAATATATTTGCGGAACAAACGTCCGTAATAATCTGTTTTTTTTATTTTTACGTTTTCTATACATACAATAAAATTCATTATGAATCTCAGAAAAGTCTGCATATCATTTGAATAACTAAAAGTAATTATGTTTTATACTTCGATGCTTTCTTTATAAATGTGATTAATGTATATTAGCATTATTGACCTCGTATTTTATTCTTTGTAATACTTATATAGCAGGTAATATACTGGTCGTTCAGTTTAAGTATGTATTATTCGTCAGTAACGTATTGCCTATGGAAATCAGATGATGCATGTAAGAAAGAGAACACTTTTTTTAATATCATATTTTTAATAAAGAAATATGAGCAACAAGTTTAATGAAGATATATGAGCAACAAGAGGGTTTCTGTTCAATTAATTGTAAACTAGCAGAACCTGTGGAAATTCCACAGGAGACTCATTCATCTGTAATATGTTGGCATTCTGTGGATGTTCATCGTAAATGGAGACGCTTTGATATTACCGTAGCTTTTTTTGTTAAAACTGCAAAAGTATTTATCTAAGCTAGCACGAAAACCCGGCAAAACTCGGCCGTAAAGTACGTTTAAATGTGATAATTTAATTCTTGGAGATTTCGAATATATTATTAAAGAGTTAATGTTCTATCGATTTTTATATATTATAACGTTGCGATTTACAAAATTAAAAGAATATATCCATATGACTTGGGTGCATTAGCTTGAATTGAAATCGAACTTGAGTTCTTTTAGCCATAATTGAAATCGAAACCAAAACTGATGAAGAATTCTTGACAAAATTATTTATAAAAAAAACAAACTAGGTGACTTAAGTGCCATCAGATACAATCGAAACTAAAACCGAAACTTATGAAGAATTCTTGGTAAAACTATTTATGACAAGAAATGGAAGTCCATAAGAATTAAACAACTCGGATATAAGTGTGACACCCAAAATCACACACACGCTGTCGTATTAATATATGGATTAAAACTAATAAAGAAAAGTCAAACATTTTCCGAACGTTATTTAATTCAGAAATATTATATACTCTAACGTGTTTTTTTATCATTTAAACACTACCGTGTTTATATAATAAATATATGAATAAGTGGCAGTTTTAGTCATTTAGAACTGCTTTAAAGCTGCATAGCTTACTCATTTGTCGAGCAAATTTCAAACAATTATTACAGTTTATAGATCACTTTCTCATCTATATTGTGAAAATATTTTTAGTCAATTTTCGATCAGTAAAACACACGTTATGATGAATTTAGTGGTGTTCAAAGTCGTAAAAACCTTAAGGCAGTGAGCGACGTAATTTATGACTGGTTTCCATAGCAACCCTGTTGCTTCAGCGACTAGGATTGCTACTAATTCACTGCTGTCGCGAAAAAGAGAAGGAACAAGTCAAACAGACAGAGTGAAAGAATAAAAGGAAAATAATTGGGGGTTATTGAAAGCAGACGAATGTCGTAGATTGTTATTACATATACGTATGTTATATTTATTGGGACAGAAAATAAAACTGAAATTAAACAAAGTGAATTTATTAGAAACTGGAAAAATCATGGATTACAACAGAAAAATGCGAGTATGAAAAGTAATATGTTTAAGCTAAAACATGGAAAAGTAATGAGTTAGTTGTTCAAACTGAAAAAGAAAAGGACATGATATTCGAGTAAAAATATAATAAATTTAAAATTTAAAATATTACAGTATTAATTTTTTCAATTGAATTTTACATTATATAATCAATTCTTAATGCTGCAATATTTTAAGTTATAAATGTAATATATTTTTTACAAGAATATCTTGTCATTTTCTTTTCCAGTTTAAACAAGTAGACCTTTATTTTCCATGTTTAAGCTTTAACATATTGCATTTCATGCTGGTGTTTTCTTTTGTAATATTATATAGGTAAATATTTAAAGAGAACAAACGCAAATTAAATTACTTCTACTATACTTAACATACGAGTCCTGTCTTAAAAGTATCTGATATTTAGCTTTGCCGTGCGAAATAGAGACATTCTTCACAGTGTGAGACACCTCGATGCGCGTGCGTAAATTTTTTTCACCTTTTTCGTGCGCGTCAGTCGTTGCCTGTCGATCGCTGAGTGAAATACTACACAAACCTTTTGTCGAATTAGCGATTCTCTCAATATGACTCAATGTGTTGAGAAAAGGTACGGCGTCTGATTTTATCGAAACTTGGTGATTCCTAGTGCGAAACAATTCGAGAGTTTCGAGAATTGGAGAAGATGCGATGAACGTAACACAATCAAAAATGTGGTTCAACCGATTCAAAAATAGCTGCATATCATCATAGAATGGCCAGCGTCCTGGCAGGCCCCAAATTGTTCGGAGTGTTACTGTTGTTTAGAAGCTGTGAAATTTGGTTATGGCAAGTCGTCGTTCGACCGGACAGAAGATTGCCCATGAGGTTGGGGTTAGTAAAGATTCCGCACATGAAATTTGGTGTGACGATTTAAACATGCAGATAGTGACTGCGAAATTTGTGCCAAGATTTTCGTCATTGAAACAAAAGTACCTAGTTTGGAAATTGTACAGGAACTCCTGGATATCGCTGACACTGATCCTGATTTTCTGCACACCGTGATAACTGGAAATGAGTCCTGAGTATACGAGTACGACCCAGAAACAAAAACAAGACAGCCGGTACAATTAAAGTATCCCGGGTTTTCAAAGCCGAAAAAAGCTCATCTGTGAGGAAAAATCAAGATAATGCTGACTATCTTTTATTTTGTCGAGGTGATCTTTACTAAATGTTCTTAGCTTATTTGTTTTCAAGTTTGAAATATTGTTTTCGATCTTCTTATTCCAATTGCTTGCTGAATATGAGCAGTTATATCTTCAAACCAAGTGAATAGATTTAACTTCGGCGAATGAATTTATTTTTTTTATATGAGATAGTATTAATTGAAGATCTTGCACTTTATTACACATCCCCATCAACCAACAGCATATTATTTGTCATAGAAAACACTGTTTCGCTATTAAAATCCTTAAATTTAAACACTAATACGCCCTAAAATGGAGTAGCTTTGCAACGTTTAGAAAACGTGCTGCTCAAAGAACATTTTTCCTGCACTGACTTATAAATATCATGAACAATAATGAACATGATCAAAGCTATTTTCCTAGGTCTGTCCGCCTGTGGAACTTTGTCCCGCTAACCTGCTTTTCAGCTTATTACAACATGTTCGTCTTCAGGTAGTATATAAACAAATGTTCATTGGGCTAACGTCTACCTAATTTCCTCGACTGGCGATCACTACACTGTTGTCTCACTCATCATCGTACACACATTCATCCTTATCCTTATCGAGAGCGCCTTGATAAGTCGTGACTACCTTGGGAAAATGCAAAAATTACGTCGGGCATATCCTGCGATTGATCCAAGGTAAGCCATTCAGTCATCTGTTTTGGGTCATTTAGAGAGTTAGGGCGTATTGGAAATCTGGTTAAATGTGATGTAATATTGGCTTCAAGGAAAACACCACATGATATTGCCAGCGAGTTTGAGAATTAACAGTGAATAATAATAATAATAATAATAATAATAATAATAATAATAATAATAATAGTAGGAGCACTAGGAACAATTCCAAAAAACCTGGAAAAAAGAATGGCAGAAATTGGAATCAGAGGAATAGCTGCAAAAATACAACGCCTAACGATGATGAAAACGGCTGAAATATTAAGGAAAAGCCTTGAATGCGGAGAATAACACAAGACAATATAACGAAGAAGCGTTACAGGGAATGAAGATCACCGAAGCTGCAGAACTACATGTTCTACACCCCATCATGCATCCCCTCCATTGTATCACCACCATTTCCCCAATAGAAAAGTGACACCAAAGAGCCGAGAAGGGTCAAGGAGCATGGAAAGACCGAGGAGGGAGCACTGGTCAGATTTCCGCTGGACAAGTGTGAAGAGAACTGGGATCTTGGGTAGGCTTAGTGCCACTCAAATTCCAGTATAAACCAATCGCGACAGCTAGTGAGAAATCAATGGTAAGAGGCTGTTGCGACGATGCAAATTTATTTGCAAATGCTATCGGAGGAGGAGGAGGAGAGAGCTGGACGTCTGGAGAGACTTGTTGCCACTCGGCTTCCAGAGAACACCACAGGTCGCCAATCAGATCGTTTGTTCACTTGTGTGAAAGCTCCACGTAAGCCAATAATAATAATAATAATAATAATAATAATAATAATAATAATAATAATAATAATAATAATAATAATAATAATAATAACTAGAATGTATTTCCTCCTAAGATTAGTTGTGCAATACGTTATGTACGAGTGATTCTACTTTTCCAAGGTAAGCTTCGTAAACCTTTATATTATTTCACACTACTGCATTACTGCACGCGCCCTATGCTGTTGTCGTGTCAATAATTAGCAGAACCAAATGAAAAGACGAGTCGTGAAATCTTCCAATCGACACACAAAATTGAAAGTGAAATCTATCTAATCCAATCAAGTTCACGACTGTCAGAAGTGTTACCTAGAAATAGCCGTGCGGAGACGAGAGAACGAAGCCTTAGATATACCATTGTATGTTCCACAGTTGACTGAAATACTAGATAATCAAATGATCAGCTACGACAGACACAGAAGAATAATAAAACCGAACGGAAAATCTACAAATGAGAATTTCCAAAGAGTAATAAGGTTGTCAATCCGAACTCGACGAAAAAATTAAATGTTTAAGACCAATCACAACAGACACTAAAACAATCATCGAGCAAGGTAGCCTGAGTGTACGTTTGAACATTTCAACAGTTCACACATCGGAAATTACATGTAAACCCACCTCATCTTTTCTGCGCACATGCTGCAGATATTTTCAACATGTATTCGTGTTGGTATTTCAAAATACCACAAATACTGAGCACATTTTTATACAAGTCCTGAAAAATATATTTGCTCACGATGATTAGTATTTATATGGTT
The DNA here is from genome assembly GCF_053919585.1 of Euprymna scolopes. Lineage (NCBI taxonomy): Eukaryota > Metazoa > Mollusca > Cephalopoda > Sepiida > Sepiolidae > Euprymna > Euprymna scolopes. Next base: position 57,323,722 of record NC_136499.1, on the reverse strand, counting down.
TTTATTATGCCTTTCTTTTTTTATATATATATATATATACGCGCACACATAGTATACCCACATACTATAAACCCATTAGTATTAACATAAGTAAAAACCCTCATTTCAAAAATCACAAACCTTTGTACAACACACAACAAAATATTAAAAAAAAGAAAGAAAAGGACTTCCTCACGAATTTTATTACAAAGACAAATAACTTCTACGGACTGCCCAAAATACACAAATCTGACGAAATAAAACATGCCATCGATACACAAAACTCAGAATATATTAGTGCCCCAAACCCTAGTGACCTTACATTTATACCCATTGTGGCAGGACTAGCCTGCCCGACAAGCAGACTTAGCAACTTAATAGACATCTTATTACAACCTTTCACAAATCAAGTTAAGAGCTACATAAGGGACGACATTCACTTTCTAACTGCCTTACTAAATACAGTAGAAAACGGGACACTATTAGTTACATTTTACGTTAGCAGGTTATATAGTAACATGCCCCATGAATTAGGAAAAGAAGCAATAACATTTTGGATCAACATACACGCAAAAACACTACACTCTAGTACACAAAGCAATTTATCATCACTAGTATAGACATAAACCTAAATAATAATTCCTTCGAATTCAACAATAGTAACTATACCAAACACAAAGTACAGCAATGGGAACGAAAATGGCACCAACATACCCAACCCTTACAATAACCTACCTAGAAGAAACCTTATATGAAAAGATAGAACAAAAATTTGGCCACAGAACTAAAAACTCTTTATAGAATCCTGGAAAGATACTTTGATGACTGCTTCATCTTGTGGAAACCCACATTGTGGAACATCACAGACTTACACACCATACTCCAAAACCTACACTCAAAAATTAAATTCACCATAGAACAGAGCTCTACGGATCTAACCTTCCTAGATATACTGGTAAAGATTAAAGACAATAACATTATCACAGACATTTACCGCAAACCCACAGACACACAACAATACCTACACTTTAAAAGTGACCATTCTAAAAGCTGCATAAAAACTATTCCATACACTCTAGCACGTAGAATCTGCACCATAGTCACGGACAAAAACCTTCGGAGAATCCGACTCCAGGAACTATGAATGAATCTAAGAAAAAGAAAATACCCACCACAACTTATAGACAAATGGACCCTACTTGCGACAAATATACCAGTAGAAAATTTGAGAACCCCTCATGAACGAAACAAAGAACAAATTCTAACATACGTCTCCATACACAACACAAACAACCCAGAACTTTTCACAGACATAACCGAAATAGAAAATTAAACAACTTCCTTAAAACAACAAAAATAATAAAAAGCAAACGCCAACCCAAAAACCTAAAACGCATTCTTACTTCATCCAAACTCAATCAAGACACAACAAAAGGAGTCACAAAATGCAACACACAACGATGTGGAGTCTGGCATATAATATTAGAGGGAAACACATACACATTCACGAACCCTATACAAACATTCAAAATTAAAAAAAAGACCTAAAAATGTGGTCTATGTAATAAAATGTGGAGCATGTGATAAATCCTACATCGGCGCCACAAAAAACCTAACTTGTAGAGTAGCCCTACATCGATCCAACAACAAAATCGCAGAAAATAGACACCTGCATGTATCACAGCACATACACATAAAGTGGAGGCAAATTCGAAATAATGCCAATTTACCAAACTGACAACTTCTACTTACTAACCCAAGAAAAACACTTCATAGCAAAATTCAACCCCGCTTTAAACTTCTCCCAATAATTATACATATAGATAGGAAAAACACAAAATACACTTACACGCATGCATGCTTAGACAAATACGCACCTGACACACGAAACAAAACAAGCACAATAAAGCACGCACGCACTTTCGCGGGCGCACGCATCCATACCCAGTATAATACTATTTCCCTAAACTAAACAAACAATCAGAAACAAAATACACCACTCTACCTACACCTAATAAAAAAAACTTTAACCAATGTTAAATGTGTATATTAGGTGCGTGGGTGTGTGGGGGGTGCGTGTATATATATATATATATATATATATACATATATGGGTGGATAGATGTGTGCAAGAATATATGCATGTGTGTATATATGCATGTATATATAATGGTGGATGGATGTATGCATGTATGTATATGTATGTGTGTGTATGAGTGTGTCCCTACATATGTCTCTATATATGTACGTGTGTGTATGTGTATATGGGCCTACATGCGTATGCGTGTGTATGTATACATATGTGCATGTATGGGTGTATATGTGTGTGTGTTCGATTGTGTATGCATGTGTTGTGTATATATATATATCATCAATTATCTATTCTCCACCCTATTTGTGTGTGTACGTGTACTCATGATTGGATGACTGAGTGCACACATATGTGCTTCGATTGGACAAGACAAACAAAACCTTAACCAATATGTATGTGGGGTCGGTGTGTATGTATATGTATGTTTGTGTGTGATTGTGGTGTGTGTGTATGTATATGTATGTGTGTGTGTTATTGTAGGTGCATGTATATATACATATGCGCGTATGTATATGTATGTGTGTATTTTTATATATATATATATACCTATATGGGGGAGTGGATGTATGCATATGTATATGTGGGTATATGATTGTATGTGTATATGTGTGCCCCTGCATATATATCTCTATATATACGTGTGTGTGAATATGCTTACATGTACCTACATGCGTATGCGTGTGTGTGTATGCATGCATATCGGTATATATAAGTGTGTGTGTATGTATATGTCGGTGTGTGTGTGATTGTGTGTGCGTGTGTGAATGTGTATATATCATCTGTTACCTATATTCCATCTTATATGTTTGTGTGTGTATGCTTATGTTTAGGGGACTAAGTATATGTATGCATGTGTATTTTGATTGAAAAAGACAAAGAAAATTTTAACCAATATATGTATGTGGTGTGTTAGTGGGTGGATATGCGTGTGTGTGTATACATTTTTTATGTATGTATGTGCCTACATGTGTATGAGTGTGTGTGTGGGGGTGCATATATACATATATGTACATATGTGTGGTGTGTATGTATGTGTGCGTGATTGGGCGTGTGTGTGTGCGCGCGTATATATCAAAAAAGAAAGAAGTCATAAAAACCATAAAAATCTTTACCAAATGGACAAAAAAAACCCTTCCCTACAAAAGGACTTAACTCTGATTTGACCCCACAACACGCTAACCATTGGCGACAAAAGTCTGAGACTTACAATTCTCAGAAAAACACACTCAGAATCATTAGATGTAAAATGTTCTCCAGAATAACCTTCACTTAAAAACCTTTATATAAAAATATATCCGAAGATAGCTGTACAAAGTTTGAAACGCGTTATAAAATATTTTAAAATAAAAAAAATGATAAAAGTCTGAAAAACCCACAACTGTTGATGGCTACACTATTTTAAGTATACATTTTTTCTCTCGTTGGAACAACACGGCCATCACTTTATGTATATATAAATATATATATATTTACATATGTATATATATATATATATATATATATATATAGGTGTGTGTGTGTGTGTGTGTGTGTTACTAGGGTTTCGAATCCCGAGTTCGGATATGTTTTACTAATGAGCCCGAACGAGAGCGAAACTCAAGTCTGCGACTTCTGGGTTACAGTTTCCATTGTTTCTATGATGTATATCGTATTTTAAATGTTGAAAGAACTCACGTTAAAAATAGGCTTTAATTTATTGTGTTATTGGGTTGCATCATCGCAATCATTATACAATATTAGTATTATTGAGACATAAACCAGCAAGTATTTGGATAACTGCATCCCCTGTTGAGAGATAATAATCAAATTCAACAGCCATATAAGTGGCTGTAGTTTGGTCTGTATTAGTTTTTATTTCTACTATTTCGCATAGTGGTTTAATTGGCGAGATACTCTCCTCACATGGAAGTGTCAGTCGAATTTATATATATATATGTATATATATATAAATATATATATATATATATATATGTATGTATATATATACATATATATAAATACATATATATATACTTGTATATATACATAAATATATATAAATACATATATATATACTTGTATATACATACATATATATATATATATATATATATATGTATGTGTGTGTGCGTATAGTTTAAATTCCCAATGCGAACATATAGGTATTAGCAAAACGAGGACAGAAACTCGTGTACGGCTACTGATATACAGCTTTTATGGTCCGTGTGAACTGCAATGTCGTTTATTGTACATATAATTATATATACATGTATATATACATATATACGTATATATATATATATATATATATATATATATATATATATATATATATATATATTAGTAAAACATCTAGTGTCTTCTCCAGGAGAGCTAGACTTTGGAATTCCCTGCCGGGTCCCTGCTTCACCAACTGTAATGACATGCAGAAGTTCAAATGAAACGTGAACCGAGATCTTGCTGCCCAACTCCCTACACAGTACCCCTGATGCCTATGTCCCTGATAGTAGCCCCCCACAACAAAGTGGAAATATGCCTTGTTTGGGTTGAAAATGTAATAAAATAAATTATCACAAAAACATGCAATTAAAGAAAAAGGAGACATCACCATTTAGATATTAGTTTTTGTTTCTGTAGTGCATTCGAAACGTTAAATTGACCTACGCAGTAGAATTTCCAATGCATTAGACGCGTGATAGCACTGCATTCATCACATTCACTCGTTTTATATTAATCATATGATTCTGTTGTTGGTATTGGTTGCTTTGATACCGTTCTAATTGAAATCTTTTTGAGAATGACAACGGGTATTAATAACCTGAGAGACGTGAAATTGGCTAATATCTTAAACCAAACGATTTCCTTCGAATTTAATTAATTCAAAATTGTCCTCTCAACCAGATTTTCGGTCATGCTGTGAACCACTTAACTACTATCATCTTTCATCAGATACAATATATGAACTCCAAAGCTACAGAAAAATCGTTGGTTGTGTCGACGTTTCATTTGAACTTGCTGATATCCCTTTTTCATACAACTAACTAAAAGAGCAAAGTTTTTTTTCGATAATAATGGTATATATATAAACATATATACAAAATAAGACAAACTAAATTCCCGATAAGTATTGTTAAGAAAAGCAGAATATATCTAAACAGAAAATCTATTCTCAAAATTGAAAATGTATATTTTAAGAATATTTGTTCCTGTGTTAATGACAACATAGCATTGCAATCAAAGCCGAGAATATGTTTTTTTTTGCTTTCGGTACCGGTTCTTGAAAAAAACTTTCTATAAAGCATGTTTTTCTTTTTGTTTTGGAGTAGAAAAACCCTTATATATATGTATATATATATATATATATATATACATATATACATATATATATATATATATACACACATACGTGCATATATATATATGTATATATGAGAACAAGTAGGTAATTAACATGTTAAAAACACTTTGAAAAAAAGTAAAAAACATATTCAATTTTAAAAAGGAAACATAAGTGGATAGTACTTAATCCGTGGGGGTTCTTAGTTTGTGTATCCACTTATTTTGTGCTTCCTTTTTAAAATTGCATATGTTTTTAACTCTTTTTCAAAGTGTTTTTAATTACTTGTTCTTATTATAAGCTATATTTCCTATTTAGTTTTATCGAGCTTTTACATCTGGTTGAGATTACTTCATAAATATTAACTCTTCAATATTTATAACATACCTTAGTTTTGCCATCCTGGGTTATTTTGGTAAACTTAAGTGTAATAATTATATATATATATATATATATATATATATATAATATATATATAATATATGTATATACATATATATATGTGTAAAATATGCTTTTTAAATCATATTTATTTTTTGCATGTCAAACTATTCTATTTTAGAAGCTCTATGTTAAGTATAATGACAAATATATAAAATACTGCATTCGTTTATCCAACATGTAAAGGGATTTTATCCACTTATAAATAAACTCTGTTATAACTAGGGCTGTGATAACAGCGCATTCTTTTCATTGTTTGGACTCTTCAGTATATATCAGTTAATATCTTCTATGTTTTTATATAGACTGATGTGGTTCTCGGTTGATTGACTATGTCTTACTATGTCGGATACACACTTGAGAGTCAAAAGAATGAAAAGAATATTCTGTTTCCACAGCCCTAGTAATAACACTTGCAATTGAAAAAAAATAACTACATTCAATAATGAAGCATATTTCATTAATTAGTGTATACTTTTCAACTTATTTTTAATTAACGTATGAAATTGTTAATTATAAAATATTTTACCACTTTTCTTACCTTAGAAATAATGCCGTCAGAAACATTAAGTCTCTATCGATATTTGTTAGTAATTATTACGTGTAAGATTATTTAATTACGCATGTTTAATTATTATTTTAATTTTTACTGAGATAATAAACGATCGACCAACAATCTTACGATTATTATATTTGTATATTACTTCATTAGATTTTTATGCTTTTCATTTCGCCCTCCTCTCATCATTATTTATTTGCACAAGTAGAAACTCCAATTATTAATTCATTTTGAACTAATTAGTCTAGTTTTTGACAAGATAGTACGTACTTGGTTCTATGAAAAAAAATCTTGGACTACTTTTGTTTTATCTTATTAATTTTCTCTATCTAGAAGTAACGTTAAGAAAGAAATAGCGACAGCTAAGAGGGAATTTACGAAAACCACTAAAAAACGCATCGAAGCACAAAAACTAGGAACTCGTGACTTCTGGAAAATCTACAACAGTGTAGTAAATAATGGGCAATCAACAATTCCCCCACTAACCAACAATCACGAGGTTCTTTGCTCAGCAACCGAGGAGGCTAACATGCTTGCCAGTCGGTTTGCCTCAAACTCTACACTGGACCCTCTAAACCACCCCCTACCTCAATTTCCTATGCGGACAGACGCCACGCTAGACGATCTGAAAATCACCCCTGCTCAGGTGTATGCTATCATAAAAACCTTGACACTTCCAAAGCATGTGGACCCGACCTCATCCCAGCTGTGCTATTAAAAAAGTGCCCAGCCGAAATAGCTCCAGTTCTCTCCAAACTCTACAACAAATGCCTTAATGAATCTTGCTTTACGAGCTGTTGGAAAACTGCTTCTGTAGTACCAGTATTCAAGAATTCTGGCGAAAGAACTGACCCATTAAATTATCGCCCTATTAGCCTCCTCCCACTTTTTGCCAAAATATTTGAGACCTTAATTAACCATGCTCTAGTCCAGCACCTTACAGATGCTAAACTTCTGACCGACCATCAATATGGATTTAGACAAGCCCGTTCTACGGCAGACATCCTCACTGTAATCTCTGAACGCATATACCATTCACTGGACAAAGCGGGAGAGGGCAGAGCGGTAGCTCTAGATATATCTAAGGCTTTTGACAGGGTATGGCATGAGGGTCTCCTCAGGAAGATTAGATCTTACGGTATCACTGGTAGAATACTTAACATAATTAAATCCTTCTTAGATAAGAGAAGAATTCAGGTTATCCTCGACGGTCGTACATCTAAACAATATGATATAAATGCGGGAGTGCCCCAGGGATCTATCCTTGGACCTCTGCTGTTCCTGATATTCATAAATTACCTCCCCGACAAGATTGCCTCTGAGATGGGTATATATGCTGATGACACCACACCCTATAGCAGGCACGACAGGAAAACAAATGAACATGTATCTAAAGTAATGGCAGAAACACTAGAGGATGACCTCAAATCAGTAGTGGAATGGGGACAAAAATGGATGGTAACGTTCAATGCCACCAAGACAAAACTGGTTTCAGTCAATAATTACAAGAAACCTTCTCTACCACCTATAGCAATGGCCAACGACTCTTTATCTGAGAGTACGTCTCTCAAGCTTCTTGGCCTAACGTTCACAGGAAACATGAGTTGGAACAATTACATCGAGGGCATTGCCAGGGCCGCTGCAAGGAAGGTGGGCTCTCTCTACCGTGCTAGAAAACTTCTAACACCCGAAAGTATCCTGTACCTCTATAAGGCCACTATTCGCCCATGTATGGAGTATTGCTGTCATATTTTGGCCGGTGCATCGGCTACTAGTCTTTCGCTCCTTGACAGGGTTCAAAAGAGAGTCGCAAATCTGATAGGCCCTGAACTGGCATCTAAACTTCAGCCTCTGTCCCCTCGTCGAAACGTTGCATCCCTCTGCCTGTTCTACAAGTATTATAATGGTGAATGCTCTGAAGAACTGCAAGCACTTGTGCCCCTACGACGTGAACACCCTCGACAGACCCGACAAACTGCAAAATCCCACCCCACACTGTAGAGATCCCTAGATGTAAAAGATCTGTCTACTCCAGTAGTTTCTTCCCCAAAACTGCTAGACTTTGGAATTCCATCCCAGGTCACTGCTTACCCAACTGTACTGACATGCATAGGTTCAAGTGCAACGTGAACCAACATCTCGCTGCCCAAATCCCTACATAGTACCCCAGTAGATGTTTCCCCTAATAGTAGCCCCCTACACCAATGTGGCAATGTGCCTTGTTTGGGGTGAAAATGTAAAAAAAAAAAAAATCAGGTAACCTTAACTAATATTTTTCACTTTATATTTACCTATATATAATTACATAAAAAAATATATATATATATATATATATATATATATATATATATATATATATATATATATATATACACACACATTGTAATGATATGCAAAATACGCGACAGTTTTCGTTTAACTAAAATAAACAATGCTATAGCGTGGTCCATTAAACTACGATAGACATCCATAAAATATCAAATATGATTTAAAGAAGTAAGTAGTTGCTTTCGTATAAACAGCCGTAATTTTACATATTGCAAATATCATCCGAATTTAAATACTATAAACAATTATTATTACTTGTAATAGAAACACTATTATGTATACCTTTTTCATTAAAATCATTCGGAAAAATTAATTATCACATATTAAATAAGATTAGCACACCTTTCCCATAAAAGATGTTTTCGTACACAAATATTAAATGCTAATTCTTTCTCTATATTTTACTTCTAAGTTATAAAGATTTCGGGTTTTCTGATATGTATGCATAAAACAATCCAATATTGACATATTAATAATATTTCTGCGTGACGAAACAGGTCTTTAAAATAAATGGAAGTTTTGATTTATAGAAAGAACTATGTGTTACGTTTAATCAATTATTATTATTATTATTATTATTATTATTATTATTATTATTAATATTATTGTTATTATTATTATTATTATTATTATTAATATTATTGTTATTATTATTATTATTTATTTGTTTGTTTACCCTCATTTATGTTTAGATTTTACCATGTTAATGTAGATATTTGCATATATATATGTGTGTATATATATGTGTGTGTGTGTGTGTGTGTGTGTGTGTGTGTGTGTGTGTGTGTGTACCAAAACGCTGTGTTATATATTTTGGATGGGTAAAGTGAATATGTTTAATACAAAGAGAAACGCAGATGTATAAAACTGGACAGATAGCGGTAAGAGTGTTTTCAAATTAAGACCACACTAACGTTTGGAATACCGTTAGTATCTTTACCGATAACATTTACCAAAATCCGTAATAACTGCCCTTTATTTTGCATAAAGGTCTCAACTTTTTCATATTCTCGTTTCTGTTTCAACATCTTTGTGTCTATTTCTGTCCCTATTTCATATGAAATCCGTATTGACTATGTTTCTATTTATACAATCGGTTGTTATATTTAAAGAGACTAATAATTTAATACACACATATGGGATATACGAAAAAAGAAACGGAAGACATTCAATAGACATAATTTATATTTAAAACTTATTCAAATATTATCTAATTTCATATTGCATGTTGAAGAAACCTATTCTTAACTTGATAATCTGGTTGTATTGGGAAAATGGTTTAATTGAGAGGATAAACATTCTAGGCGACTTTTAATATTTAGGTTTAATTAAAGTGCACGTCATTCATGTTGTATATTCTGTAAGTTATTGAGCGATACAAAGGGGTAAGTTTTGTTTATAAATAGTAGAGCTAGTGCGAGGGGGTATTCTGCCGCCAAAAGCACATGAGCTTTATCACGAACATAAAGCATCACTAAGAGAATGCATCTCTTCTTCTTTCCGTCTTTTTGCCGCTCCTTCACACTCTCCTCCACTCTCTGTTCTATCATTCTTTCTCTGCTCAATATAATCGGGATAATATGTGCTATAAAGATCAGAAAATTTTCTATTGGAAACAATGGTGTTCTAACAGAGTATGACGGATATATGCAAATACCGAGCCGTGTGCGAAATGACGTCCCGGAAAGGAAAAAGGAGAAATGCTACAAAAAGGAAGAGACGGCAACGTACGAGACGTCACAGCCGTAACAGGAAGTCACGTGTGGCGGGAGAAAGAGGCAATAATTGTCATTGATACACAGAAATAGTCGAGTTATTACTTGTCTCGTGTCCATTGCTAGAACATGTTGGGCGCAAAATGTTAAATGCCGTTACAGTGCTTGTCTTTATAGGTCCATTAGGGCGACAATGTAAGAACAGGCATCGAGATATATAAGAAAAACATCGTCACACGAGGGGATATATGTATCTAAACAATTTAAAGGAAACGTAGTAAAGCTATTAACGATACTCATTAAACTTTGCTATGATTTCTTTCCATTTCAAATCATTTATTTTTAATCATATTGATCGCAGAAAGTGTACACTAAATATTTCTTTTAATAGTGACCATACCTGTAACAACAATCTAAGAACAGGTTTCAGCATCGAGATTTTAAATTTACTCATTTAATTATAATCAGTAAGGAAATTCCTAGGTCAAGTATTTCGAGGAAAGAATCTGCGGAAACATCTACAGTGTAGGGATGTGATTTTGCTGTTTGTATGTAAAGCCAAGATTATTTATTCGACGGTGTTACTGGTTCTAAGAGTTCGTCGGATAATATTTTATTATAATACTTGTAAAACAAGCTCAGTGATGAAACGTTTCGATGATGAGCTTTTTTCTGTAGATGTTTTTATTTGTTTATGTTAGCGATACTTTTTGAATGAATTCAATTATTTATACGAAAATGCATTTTTACCTAAATGCAAGTTGGGAACATTTTTCCTTGTAACCAATTTGGTACGCCCTAAATATATATTATTTTAAAAATACAATTATCTACTGACACGTGTTTCCTCGTCTACTACGCATCAGAGTGGCTGAATCTACCGAGATTCGAAATCGGGACCTCTTGATAAGAAGCCTAAACGTGTACCATGCGGCTAACCTCGCACAACTACTAAATGCATCGGATTTTTATGTTGATTATATTTTTATTTGTTTTTGTAAGCGATACTCTAAAAATAATATATAAATATAAATAAATAAATATATATATATATATATATATATATATATATATATATCCTAAGATTAAGGGTGGTGGTGTTTGATCAACACTGCTGGAGAGCCATTATGTAATATACTGTTTTGTTTTTAAATCCCCGAAACAGTGTTTCATGGTAAACAACTGATGATCCATTGAAAAATAAATTCTTGGTATTATAGTAAATTCGAGAGCCAGTCGATGCAGTGATTGCAGGTGATTAAATGACTTACTGGCTAGATGGTTTTCTAACGAATGATAAAAAATATGTTTTAAAGTATAGTATAGTAAATATAGTTGTAAAGGTTAAAAACTTTCAAGACTATATTTATATATATATATATACATACATATATATATATATATATATATATATATATATATATATATATATATGCATGTGTTATTTAAGAAAACGGAACAGAATTTTTGTCTAGTCAAATAAGGTTCAGCGGGTGCGGGGTAAATACCTTGGATCGAGTGATCATCTAATTATGCGGAATTAGTTTATACTTTCCAATCTCAGGCATTTTCAACTTCTAACATTTTATCTGAACGTAAGCAAACAATCCATTTTCGACTTTCAAAATTATATCTATTTGTTTGCACAGTTTGAATTTGTTCATATAGCAAGTTGGAAACATTTACCGCTACTCGGCTTAAAACACCTCCTTCCATGCAGCGCCGTCTCATTTATGTCTCTCTCGTGACTCACTTTCGTTCTCTCTCTGGGGGGTTGGATGCGAGTCTGTTAACACAACATGGACGTACATTTAGATTTGGTCGCTGCTTCAGGCATTAACACATACTGTCGAAATAGTTGCATTAGAATTTTTAATTATCTCGCTATGCTGTGCTCATTAAACATCGTAAAAACATTATTTAATTCGTGGATTTATAATTCTAAATATATACTCTCGCAAGTGCCGCATTTTAGCGCAGGTCAGACAAAAAATACACTACTACGTAATTCACTCTCTCACAATAGGTTTATGCAATTTTAGAAAAAAGCATCATAATGGATAATATTTAATATAGAGCTTCACTTTTAATAAGAACATCATAGTCATGAAAATCAATATAAACAACATAAAAGTATGTGTTGAGCTAGGATAAAATTGATATGTTCTTGAGTGCGCTTTCGAATATACACGCAAACACATGCTCACACACACACACACACACATATATATATATATATATTACATACATAGAGCATAAACAGTAATATGAGGAAGATTAAGCTTCGAAAAATAAAATAACTAGTTGTTACAACTGGAAAAGAAAAAGACAAAATATTCTAGTAAAAAAAATCTAGTAAGAAATGTATATCTTAAAATATTGCAGCACAAAGAATTTTTAAAACGTTCAATTTAACAGTATATATAAATTCGTAATGCTGCAATAATTAATATAAATGTAATATATTTTAAAACTAGAATGATGTCTTATTCTTTTCCAGTTTTAACAACTAGGTTTTTTAATCTTCTAAGCTTAATCTCTAACGCATAACATATACTGATCGCATTTTTCTATGTAATCCATGATATTTCAGGCTTTGCTTTGCAATAATATTTAATTTTTTGTGTTCTATATTATACGCAGTGTAAATAATCCATACAAATATTATTACTAGCTTCTTATATTGAATAAACGGGAAAAATAAAATAAAAGACGTAATTAAAAAAAATAAACAGAAAAAAAGAAAGAAACAGAATTAACAGACGATGTTCTAAGGGAAATGGTATCAGCCCTAGCACAGAAAGTGCATCACTTTTGTTAACTCTCCCGCTCTTTATATATATATATATATATATATATATATATATATATATGTATGTATGTATATATATATATATATATATATATATATATATATATATATATATATATATATATAACCCAAATAAGATGGTATGCGAGCGACATTTCCTCTATGATTTATGAAGGTGTCGACGACGAAAAATACGCTATTGTTACCAACAGCCGATTGGAAAAAAAACGTCTCGCACGTTTCTTACTAATTCTGAGGACTTTTGAACACGAGTGATTTATTATAACTTTTGTTTTAATGAACGAAAATTGAACATTTTTATTTAAAAATAAATCTAAGAAAGTGCTCTAATGACTGTAATTTAAAAAAAATCGGTGCAAAATGAGTGACAGTAAAACGAGTAAAACACACAGTTAACCATATATTGAAATACAGTAGTGTTCAAATGACAATTCTATCTATCTCTCTCTCTCTCTCTCTCTCTCTATATATATATATATATACAGTTGTGCGCAAAAGTATTCGACCCCCTACCAAAATTGTCTTATTTCTTTGAATGGATACTTCAATAATCTTTAAAACCTTCTTTAACGACTAAGTTCGAATAAACTATAGTTTTCAACAAAAAATAATAAAAAGTAATTAGTGCTTGATAATATAAATAAATTTATTTACAAAAATAAAAATATAGATGTTGCAAAAGTATTCGACCCCTTTTCATTAATACTTGGTTGAAGCTCCTTTGACCTTGATTACTGCAAGTAAACGTTTCCTATAACATCTAACGAGACTTCTACATCTGTCCACTGGAATTTTAAGCCACTCTTCTTGACAGTACTGTTTTAATTCAATCAAATTAGATGGTTTTCTTTTATGTACCGCAATTTTTAAATCATGCCATAAGTGCTCAATCGGATTTAGGTCTGGAGACTGGGAAGGCCACTCCAGAACTTTAACCTTATTATTCTTTAACCATGCCTTAGTGCTCTTTGAAGTGTGTTTAGGATCGTTGTCCTGTTGAAAGGTATACCTCCTTCCATGCCCCAACTGGTTCGCAGACGGAACAAGATTTTCTTTCAGTATGGACTGATATTTTACTGAATTCATTCTTCCATCGATTATGGTTAATCTTCCAGTTCCATTTATACTGAAACAGCCTCACACCATGATTGATCCACCTCTATGCTCAACGGTTGGAACGGTATTCTTCACATTATAAGCAGTATTTTCTTTTCGCCAAACATAGCGTTGCTAATTGCGTCCAAATAGTTCCACTTTCGTTTCGTCTGACCAAATTATATTATTCCAGTAATCAATAGGCATTTCTAGGAACTTTTTTGCAAAATTTAATCGAGCCTTTTGATGAGCTTTGGAAAGTAAGGGCTTTTTTTCTGGCAATACGTCCATGCAATCCGGCACTATTTAATGTCCTACGAATAGTTGACTAGTGTACATCGTAGCCAGCATTCTTCAAATCGTTCTGCACGTCCTTTAGGTTAGATTTAGAGTCTATTGAAACTTGTCTAACAATTTTCCTAGCCCCACGTGTCGTAATTTTTCTTGGACGACCTGATCTTGGAAGACTTGATAAAATCCCTTTTACTTTCCATTTTTTGATAATGGACATAATAGTCGACCGTGGCATAGAAAAACGTTTGGATTTTTTTATAACCTTCTCCAGACTGGTAGGCATCGATTACTTTCTTTTTAATGTCTTCAGAGTACTCCTTATTCTTTATCATATTTGCAGATTTGTTGACGTTGAAAAATAATTTTTGTTTTACTTGAAACAATTATTCCATCATTCAATATGGCATTGAAGTTCAATTTGAACTGATTTTAGATTCAGTAGAGTCATAAATATTATTTATAGGATATAAATACAAGGTCAGACTACAATAATAAACTTAATGACGCTTTTATTTAAACTTTAAATTAAAAGGGTCGAATATTTTTGCAACATCGATATTTATATTTTTTGTAAATAAATTGATATATATTATTAATCTCGAATTACTTTTCCTCATTTATTGTTGAAAAATATACAATTTATTCATAATAAGCGGTTAAAAGGCGTTATGAAGATTTGTGAAGTATAGATTCAACGAAACAAGAAAATTTAGACAGGGGTCGAATATGCTTGCGCACAACTATATATATATATATATATATATACATATATATATATATATATACAGATATATATATATATATATATATATATATATATATATATATATATATGACAAAGCTCCGTATTCGAAATGTCAAGATTTTGGTCATCTTATAACTTATTCCCTTAAGTGCGTTGGCATATACAATTTGTGACAGAACCTGTTTTATACTACGAAATCATCCATGTAATTATTATATCAATCAGTAAAGTTATGCTGCCTTTGACTCATCTGAATAAATGATAAGATGTTCAGCATCTTAAAATTGAAATATAGAATTTTGTCACATCTATTATATGCTCTTCAATTACATTGGACTTCATAATTTAAAGGAGTAGCATACAAAGGGTGAAATATAATTGGGAAAACATTTACACAAACACACCCGCACACAGACACACACATTTACCTAACAGTATTTCAAAACTGAGGAAAGCTTGGCAGCCAATTGTAGAATATACGTATGCCAATAGGGCAAAACAGAGGCAGCTTTGTTTCATCCCCGTAAAAGTAATCAGGTTAATTGCAAATGTTATGTAAAAATTTTGTTTATTCTAACTAGCAAGCCAATCAAGTTTGTTCTTATTATCTCCCATTCGTAACGTTTTCAGAAGCCAATGACTGTGTTCATCTCAAACAGTAGTTTACGTAATTTTGTATTGTTTTCGTTTGGTAAAAAGTTAATGTACATTTTTGTTACTGTGTCAAATTAACCGGCAACGCACGTACTTAGAATAGTTTTATTTAATTTATTCTATAATTGTTTGCTATTGAAGGTGTTATACATATTATTTTTAGTTATTTTTTTATTATGTATTGTTATTCTTAAGTGCATTTATTCTATGCATACAGTTGTTTGATATTTCACTTTAACAGATTAAACTGTCTTTAAATTCTTTAATAGACATAATTTTAAATCTTTTTAGTAAAACATAATCTACGCGACTCGAATAAATCTTTTGTAGTAAAAATCGTGCTATTTTACGCTATATTATATTTGAGCGATTACTCCTTTCGAGTTATTTATACTAAATATTCAGTACTTTTTGATGCGGTGTTTTTAATTATGTGTGTACAGTTATAATATCTTATTTCGAAATCTAGAGAGAGCATACGTATGCAGTAACTTTTGTTACCCGATCAAGGCATTGAACTGATGTGTCGTGTATAACGCAAAGCAAGCGTTCAACAACCAACCTCTTCTAGTTGATGCCAGTTTATAAATTTGAGCTATCTGCTCATATCTAAATTATAATTAATTTGCATATCATTAAGACACATGGACTTTTTGGCCTGCCTGCATGCGGACTTGTTCTATAACTTAGTAATAATCTTGGTAGGAAAGCATCGTTTATCTCCTTCTATTGCAAGCATGCATTTATGCAATTATTTACCGTCTGGATGATCATTTCCGCTATCCCGTTACTTTAAGAGCTGTAAGGAGGGATCTTGTAAGGTCTTAATGCAAATCAGCATCCGAAAATTCTGGCGCGTTATCCGTCACCTATGTTCTCGGTATCCCATTTCTCGAAAATATTACTTTTTATATTTGTTTGGTGGCACTTTTTATCAAGTACTCTCACCACTTCAGGCCAACCTGAATATGCGTCTACTAATATTAATGATAGTCCTGTCTCATTGTCATAGGCATGATCCATGTGTACTCTTCTCCACGGCTCTACTTCTCAGGACGACACGTATTTTTGCTCGAAATTCCTTAGTTCTGTGCATTTTTGCATCTTTTTACGTAGTCCTCTTCGTCTCTTAACTACGCCGGCCACCATGCTTCCAATTTTAATCTTCTTTGCGTAGTTGTCACGCCACAATGTACGTCATCATGTACACTTTTTATAACATGTCTCGTCTGTGTTTCTAGAGGAACTACCAAGTCTCCATTACATATTACACCGTTTTCTATAGTAAGTTTATGTCTTATTTCTTTGAATGGTCTTTCAGCCATCGAACAATTTCCCTAACAATTTATTTTTACCATCAACACTATTATGTTTAACACTGGGTCATATGTAGTTTCAGTAGGCATTTTATCTACAGATATTACATCGGTTTCTACAAGGTGCAGAAATGTGTCTTAAAATTCCTCGTCGTCTTTTGTCCTTATTCTCTTAATAAAACCTCAATATTTATAAGGCATCAACACGCGTTATCGTATTTCCTTTAACATACTCAATGTCAAAGTCGAATGCCATCAATCTGATCGCCCAACGTAATATTCTGGATGTTGTAACTTTCGGTTGGTCTTTTCTTGGATTGAAAATAAATTCAAGTGTGTAACAGAAATGTGTAAGGAAAAATTCAAGATGGCGCCCGACTCTCTCTTTAACACGGTAAGTTCAGGAAAAGATGTTATAAATGTTGCAGCAATTCAATAATCTTTTTACACCGGTTCTGCACGGATTCCAACAACGGTAAAATATCCTCACACGGCACAAGAAGCAACAGTCACACGATTCCCCAGCCAACTCAATCGTCCCTCGCCCACGTCTTTCCCCTCACCCGCTTTTATCGTCGTTCTAGGCCGGCTAAATTTGCATATTCCGAGAATTCGTGTGACTTTGCGAGACATCATAATTTACAAAAGACGGCGGCCGCCATCTTGGTCTTTCTTTTCTATTTTTGGTCGGTAACGCTGAGCTGGTCTCGAGGTAAGTCTTTTTCCCCTCATCCGTCTCTCCCACGTACCCACACAACATGCAAACACGCGGGCGCTTATCTCCTGGATGCACGTTACACTCCCCCCTGATCTGATGATCACATAGAGAGCACTGGGGGGGCCTTTTAGTGCGTGTGCTTCTGCGAAGAGGTACATTCACTGTTTCAGATTCGGGCTCTGGATCTGGTTCCGCCTCATCAGATGAAGTATCGCTATCAGTCTCTGGAGGGGGCTCACTGAATCCGTGCATCGGCAGCTCATCGCTAGACGCTTCACTGCTTTCTTCTGTAGTTGTGTGACGCACCTCGGTAGCTGGGCGAAGATCTCGCACATGTCGTGGGGTTCCATCGACCAAAACAGACTGCTGGCTAATCACTCCAGATATTTGTCCTCGCTTAAACTTGTCGGTGCACCGATTTCCTGGAGGCCGCACCCACACACCTACGTTGTCTCCGTTAACACACCACCGCCCACAGGCAGGGTCCTTCTTGTTCACTCTCTCCAGTGTCTCTTTAATCATCAGAGTTAGTAGGACATCATCGGATATGTCATCCCAACCCATGGTTGTTAAATTTGCTCTGCGTTTAATCACACCAACAGCTGCGCGGAGCCAGCCACAGACCGGTAAGTGACCAACAAGTTTTCCACACCAAGAAAAAACGGTCCGCCTTGTAACGAGGTTGGGGATGCTTGGAATTTCACTGCCACGCCTCCATGGTAGGGTGCCATCTTCTTCATAAATATCCAATCCCAATACACGTGCTCCTTCCCTTAAACGTTCGGGATTCTTGCATTCCAGACCAAACTGAGCCAACTTTTCTTTGACACACGACGCAGACTGTACATCTTCATTGACGTATACGTCATCAATGTAAGCTGACGTTGAGTCCCTCATGGGCTTTTCTTGGGACAATACTGTGTTGACAATAGTCTTTATGATCTGTGGTGCCACATTTAGGCCAAAGCCAAGGCGTGTAAAGCAGTACTTCTGCTCCTGGAACCAAACTGTCTGGAACGGCCACAACGTCTCATCAACTCGCACCTGTAAATAGGCTTTTCGCAAATCCAATATCGAGACATTAGTGCCTTTCTGACGCCATTCCCTCAACTTACTGGCGCATACGTCAGCATCGGCAGTGTAGGCTTCAATATGCTTGTTAAGCTCCCTATAGTCCAGCACGGGCCGTACTTTCGACTTGTTATGCTGGACTACTGCCATCAAGGGTATTAGACCCTTGGGAGGCCCAAGCTTGTCCTCAGGGTAGGGGATTAACCAGCCATCTCGGATCCACGCCTTTAGTTCCCTTTCGTATTCTGCTCGGGCCTCACTGGGTATAGGGTACTCTGCAACCTCATTCTTGAGTTTAGTCGGTGCCATTCCCTCGGTCCACTTCCAAGATGCAATCCAGGCCTTCTTGCGCGAGTCGTAGTCCACTGTAAGATCCGTCCGATCGATATGGAGCGCTGCACACACTGGGGCCTCCAAGAATCGCACCTTTCCATCCCGATGAATTGCGACTCCCCCCAGCGCCTTGATGGCATCGTATCCGAGAAACAGGTCAAACCCCAGGAGATTTCCTTGGGTCACGAGCACATTGATCTTAGTGGCTGCACCGGTGTCCGTATAGATCTTAACAGTTTCAGCTCCACAGCATGTCTGGGTCTCGCCTCCTATCGTGGTGACTTTGATCTTCCTCTTAGTCCAACTTGGACACAGCTTGGCGCTCACTATAGTATGCGAACAGCCTGAATCGAGAAGTGCTGAGCAGGGTATCCTGTTTACGTAGACGGTCATCACTGGTTGCGCCTTGTTCAAATTTTGCTCGGGGAGCAGGGCGGCGCTGACGTCCTCTCCCCTGATACGTTTCCCGCACAGTTTTGGGCTAGATGCCCCAAACTGCCACACTTAAAACAGCGCACACGCCCCCTGTTGGTGAAATTCCTTGCAAAATGTCCGCGTCGGCCGCAGCGAAAACATTTCCCATTGCTTGCAGGTTTCTGATTCGGAATCTCCCGAGCGCCAATCTGACCTGTCTGTGTCGCCATCACAACTGGTTCCCCCAGGTCCTCCTCATCTTTGATGATGGCTCCCATCAATAACTGTCTTGCTCTATCCGTCGTCTACAATATGGTTAGTGCTTACCTTTCTATATTAGAATATTATGTTTAGTCATTGTTAATCTCCTCGATAAGTACATTACGGAATGACTATTTTGTGGCAAAATACCGCATACGGAATGTTCACTAGCATAAGTAAAGTCTGTTTTAAGTTTTCAAACGCTTTCTGTTGGTGTTCTAACTAAATGAATTCCGAATTATTTCTTAACTTCGCAAATGGGCCGGTCAACTCATTATATTTTGGTACATATTTTCTATAAAAATTTACTGAACTCAAGAAATACTCCAACTATTTTTTGGTGTAGCCACTTTTAGAATTTTCTCTATTAGCACTTCATCTCGAGAGATCCCTTCCTTTGATATTGACTAACCCAAAAATGATATTTCATGTTGGTTACACACTTTTTTGTATTTACTGTCATGTCAGCGTCTCTTAGTCGATACAGTATATTTTCAGTTTTTTTCTTTAAATCATCTTCATTTAAATCTCCAACACATATATCGTCTTGATAACAGATGATATTTTCAATATTTCCTATTACTTTTTCAGTAGCTTTTTGAAAAATTGCACTTGCCGTTTTTATGGCATACGGCATCCTTTTCAAACTTACCAGGCCATGGATATTTGTTAGTAAGCTGATTTTAGGTCTATCTTCGAAAATACTCTCATTCCAGATAGTTTATGAAAGACTACTTTCACATTCAGAATAGAGTACGAGTCGGCGCAAAATTTATGGTTCAACCCTATTTTATAATCTCCAGAAATTGTCAAGTTACCGCCTTATTTTTACTACCAAAATGGGTGATGCCTATTTACTTCCTCCTGAAGGGGTAGGTTCTAATAAGTCTTCCTTTACTAACTTTCGCAACTTAGCGATTACTAACGGTAAGAAATGCACTGCCACTTTTCTAGATTCGTATTGGGGGGAGGAATTTTTAAGGCTAGCTTCATAATTTTAAAAATGTTTTTGTAATTTCTATCTCATTAATCAAGTTCGTTGAATGTATTTTTAATACATCATTCCTTAATAGTCCATGCGGTTTTACGGCAATTTGTAACTATAATGAGTACTACTTCACATTTTTCTTTTAGTTCTATTGAACCTTCAAAGTAACTCATAGTTGTGATAAGCGAGCCCTCAAACTGACGTAATTTATGTTGCTTTAAAAAAACACATGGATTTCTCATTTTCCCCCACATTTCTGGGTATTATAGTCACTTCACGGCCAGTATCTATCGGCATTTCAACAGCACAGTTTTTTATTTTTATTTTTGTATCCCGCCTCTTAGATCCAGTATTTTGTATATTATCCTTTTTTACATTAAACATTTATCTATTTTCATCCCCTACTCTTTCCACATTTTTCGTTTCACACACTTCTTTGAAGTGATTCTTTCTTTTAAACACTTTTAACATGTTTTTCCAAACGCTGAGCATTTTCCGTTTTCCCTGTCCTGAATTTTTCCAGAGTACATACAAGTTTTTCTTTTCGTTTCTATCGTATACGTGTCAGCCATTATTTCTTCCTTTGAGTTTTTTTAAAATTTTGGTTGTAGGTATGCATTAATTCCTGCTGTTGTATAAATTCTAGACACATATTCAGGGGAATGTTTGTAAGTTGTAACTGTTTCATTAGCTTTAATCTATGCGCCAAATTATGCATACCTTCAATTAATCTTAGTTAGATTAGCTCTTCTTCTGTTGTCTGTTCGTTTCCTAGTTTTTCAAAGTCACAGTATTTACTCGCCCTTCTTAATCTATGTAAATATTCTACTATCGCTTCATCCACTTTCTGCTTAATTGCCATAAACTTGGTCCTTTCTGCAATCACCTGCCTTTTCCTTAGCCTCGTATTCCCCTTGATAACCTGACTTATTTCTTTGAATAGCATTTCTTCTAGTTCTCGAGGGTAAACCATTCCAGCAACCTTCATAATTGCTTCACAACCAGCGTTAGCCATGAACAAGTCGGTGATTTCATTCTCCCCTCCTCGTTTTTTGTTGTCTTTCAATTTTTTCTGCATCTCGCATTAGCAACGAAGCTACGAATCCACGTCTCTACGTACTCCGGGTCTTCAAACATCAGAGAATATCCTATCGGCGACGCCATTGATATGTCACGTATAACGCTAAACAAGCGTTCGGCAACCAACCTGTTGATGTCAGTTTATAAGTATGAGCTATCTGTTCATATGTAAATTATACTTAATTTTCATATAACCACAGAAAAAAATAATGGCATGCTAAATAATTCTTCTGATTAGGCAGTTATTTATAATGGGCAAGGTACATAGGTTTTAGTTATATAAGAGTATTATTATGGATGTCTAATTCGTTGTCAAATTTTAGTTTTCATTTCGCATTTTATTATGGTTTCTAATTGCATAAATGTTCTGCTTAATTTACGTCTTAAATTTATAAGTTAATAGCATAGCCATTTTATTGTTGGATCATTCTGCCAATTCAATTAATCGTAGTATTCATCGCCCACTTTACACCGTTTTAGCCCCGAGTAGTACAGATACTTTGATAAGCAGTGAGGTATTAGTAAAATTAAATAAATAGGTAAAAGTGTGTTCTTTTAAAAACATGAGGCTGTGATAACCTTTGCAATATGATTATAAGTATAAACCAAATACTATATAAATTTCTTCTCCGTATGTATATCTTTTGTACAGAAACATCACACGCATAGATGCATTTTATTTCACAAGAACCCAAGTTTGCCCAGACTGAAACACTTAGAATATCATCACTTAGAACTGATTGTTTTTCAGTGATTTTTTTTAAATCCATGTTCGTGTGTCAAGCTGGGTATGTCTAGTATTAATTGGCGAATTAAAATTTTGTCTTGTCAGTTAAATGATTAATTTATTACCGTAGATTGCATTTAATAATCGTGTTTGCGAATCCTGTGAGTGACAGAAACTAATAATATTAATAATCACAATGATTTGGTTTATTCAATGTTATTACGTCTCAGTTAAATTAATGCGAATTCGTAAATCGTGAGCCAAAATTTCACAGAATGAGAAACATGATTAATAAAAAAGCACATTTTTATTGACAATCTTTTTTTATCCTTGAGTCTAGAAACTCTTCTTTGTTTACCTCATTTCTTTTAAATGTTCACTTTTTACGTAACGTTTAGCTGACTTTTTCTTCGGTAAAATATCGCTGCACGTTGAAATTAGTACGTATCTAGTTAATCATCGCAACAATTATATATTATTATAAAGATTTTCGAAAAGGACGCTACAGCACTGAAAGGTCACTGTCATTTTCTTGTTCAGAGTTGGCATTTTGTCCCTTTCAAAGCCATATTTCACGAATTTGGAATTTTTAAAGCATTTTAGTAATCTATGAATTGTATTTTTCCAACTCTCGACACTGATGTTCATAGCCTTCAGGTGCCGCTTTGTTACATCTGTATAGCGAAGCTTCTGACCTATTACATTGCAGGTTTCATTTTCTTTGTACCCCGTAGAAAATCATCTTTGGGATTCGGTTGTCCTCCATTCTGGCAATGTGCCCAGCCATCGTAGTTGCATTATAGTAAGGATAGCTTCCACGCTGTCTAGGTTCGCTCTCCTGAGAACTTTTATGTATGATGCGTAGTAACTCCATTTGATCGTCTGAATCCTTCTTAAATTTCTCTGCTTCCAGTCTCCTTATGTGTTCTCTAAACAGAGCGTAGGTCCCTGCTAAGTACAGTACGACTGGCAGGACTACGGATTTGAAGACTGCCCACTTTGTGTTTATTCGGATACCGGTCCGTTTCCAGAACCACTTTTCTAGCTTACCAAAGGAGGCACATATAATAGTTTTATATACCCGTTATATTAATAAAAATGTTCTTGCTTGTGGGCTGTGAGACATAAAAAAATAGTTTGTTTCTACGCACTGGCGAAGTTGTGCAAAATTATAATTGATGAAATGCATATGCAAACATTGGAGGCTGAAAAATTGTACGTCACCTGTTTCTAATAAAAGACCAACGTTTTTAGAATGAATAAATATCTGCATGTCTGTTGTCTTTTAATGAAAAAAAATATTTATAGTTTTAAAATCGCATTATTAAGCTGTCTTAAAAACTTTGTGTAATTTATTTTATACCATTATTATCACAAGTTTATAAATTGCATATAAACTTTTCTGTTATATATGTGTATATAATTCCATCATTATGTACGTATATGATAGATATACAGTTCTTGTGGCTTTGATAGTAGTCATGTGTCAAACAAGATT
The DNA here is from genome assembly GCF_053919585.1 of Euprymna scolopes. Classification (NCBI taxonomy): domain Eukaryota; kingdom Metazoa; phylum Mollusca; class Cephalopoda; order Sepiida; family Sepiolidae; genus Euprymna; species Euprymna scolopes. The sequence continues at coordinate 57,299,265 of NC_136499.1, read as the reverse complement.
TTAGCATCCGTTGCCAAGGCCGCTGGAAAAATGGTGGGATCCTTCTATCGATCCAGTAGATATCTCACTGTTTATGCAATTCTCTATCTATATAAGAGACAGGTACGTCCAAGGATGGAGTACTGTTGCCACATTTGGACAGGAGCTGCTAGAAAGGACTTATCCCACCTTGATAGAGTTCAAGATAGTCTTCGTAGCCTCGTAGGTGATGTCCTTTTCTCTTCCCTGCAACCTCTTTCGCACAGAAGAGATGTTGTCTCTGCTTTATCGTTATTTTCATGGCAAGTGCTCGGCTGAGCTCAAATCTATGGTCGCCCTTTCGCCAAACTTTCATAAGAAACATCCTAGCAGAAAACACTATCACTATTTTTCCCCACTCTTTATCTGTGCCTAAACCTTAAACGTAGATCTCATGAGCAAAGTTTATTTCTTAGAACTATACGCCTATGGGATTGTTTTCCGTTTTCCTGCTTTCGAGCTGACTACAATATGGTTGTCTTCAAGTCTAACGTAAACAAGTTTCTGATGAACCGTTCCATATAAGTTAACAAATTTACCGAATTTCCATTACTAACCATTACTATGTTGTCCAATTTCTACTGTACACTCTTTAACCCTTATCCTCGTGTAGTCTCTTCGCCTTGATAAATTGTGGTACCTATGTAAAAAAAAAACAACAAAACAAATGTGTACTGATTTAAAGCATTATTTCTGAGCCGAAGCATCATTACGACAAGTTCATTTAACGTTAGCTACGTAAATTCCGTGAAGTAGTATTTTCATTCTTTACCTAAAGTTTATGCATGCTTAGTGTTAGGTATTTTCATAAAATATACAAAGTATAGAAATTGAATCGAAAACAAATGATTGCATCTTAAAATATTTTGTCAAAACGTTACGTATGTGCGCGTGTTCCATATAAAACGCATCACGCCCGTGTAAATAAGGAAATAGTTTACAAGTCGAGTCAGCGTTTACAATTTGTAATAAAATAAAATAATCATAAGTTAGCATAAATAATGAGCTGTATGTGTGCATTTAAGTAAAATTCATTAATATATATTATATATATATATATATATATATATATATCCGGTTATATATATATATATTATATATATACATACATATATATATATATATATATATATATATCATTTTGATTGCAGTAATTCTCCCTCCCGAGTAATGTTACGTAGGTTTGCAACAACAGATGCCACACACAAATTTAGTATGTCTAAACTATTAGTCATAATCTTATGTAACTTTAGAACCACATTTATTCGTTAAAATAAAATCCTACATTTTAGCTAAGGAGCAACATCATCACAATCGCACCATCTTGAGAGAAAGTAGTTCCGATTTTCTCCTCTTTATCTTGCCTCTTCATGAAGAACCGGTCATAACCGGAAAGATATATTCACATAATAGCTATTTTTTCTCTGGCATTCTTCGTAACTGTATATTATACTCATCAATATACAATTATCTTTCTATTTCTCGATCTAAAAATAATAATTTCTCTCTTCTAAAATTCCGGTAAGTCTCATTGGCATAGCTCTGCATATTCCTTTGCTAAACGAACAGTCATTACAGTTTAAGAAGTGGCATTAGTTATGAAAAATATTTAGACCGGCGATAAGCCTGACACAAAAAACACAACATGTTTTTATATTTATTGCAAAAAAAAAAGAAAAGAAAAATATTTATATAGATAGTCGGTAAACTCACAATATATTTACATTTCTTTTGTTTATTTTTTTCTGGACCGTTTCTTTGTTTGCATTCATAACTTTTTTTTGTGTGTGTCCCCGTAATTGTGCGTCCCCTTCTTTTCTCTCTCTCCGCTTCTCTCTCTTTTATAGCTAACTAAATTTTAGGGGTTTTTTTCACCACCCTTCTAATGAAAATATCTAAAATTATGTCAATTTTTTAGATCCACTGATTTTATAGCTTTTTTCATCGTATACATTTGCAAATTTTGTAAAACTGTTTTATATTTTTCAATTTCTGCTTTCATACTTTAATTGACAAACCTGTCGGCGTATTTAAACGTTAGGGTTTTACTGATTTTTTCCCCTTATTAACTACCCTACAATTTTAAGGTGCATTTTATTAATTAGTGTTTTGAATTCGGGCGAGTATTTTATTAAAACATTTTCTCCCGGATTAATTCTCGAAATTACGCACACTTTTACTTTTTCTTGGGGGTAAATTTGTACATAAGGTCCACTGCTACAATTTCGATTTCGTTTGCCATTCATAGTTTCCCCTAAATCTTTATTAAGACGAACTTAGAAAAATTTTGCGGAGACAAGTATATATATATATATATATATATATATATATATATATATATATATATATATATATATATATATATATATATATAGTGAGAGAAAGAGCGAGAGAGATAGTAAGAGAAAATAAGATTATTAATAAGCGGTGAGGAGTTTCTATTTTCTACATTCTCCGTTTGATTTTTAAAAAAGAATTTTGTTGAATTATTACAAATTGAAAATATGATCCCTTTCTTCTTCTATTATTTCAGGAACGCTTTCAACTGAATTGCCAGTCGTATCAGGAGCTTGTGTTTTCTAACCTAAAAATATGTTTCAATTGATAGTTTTTTAAGAGTACGTATGAGTATCGAATGTTATGTAAGAGATAATGGTTACGTGTAGGAGACGTTGCTAAATACATATATGGGCATTATTTAAAGGTATTAAATTCATGTTTACAAGAAGTAAACTCTAGAATGTGCACGTTTTCCTTCCTCCGTTTACTAAGCGGTACATAAAATTACAAAAATCTTTTGTTTTATGGTCTGTTTGTTCAGAGTGGGCAAGCCAATTGCATATTTTCTGGGGTCCAAAAACCCAATTGATGCACACACGTATATATATATATATATATATATATATATATATATATATATATATATATATATATATATATATATATATTTCATGATTTTCTTGGGGGTACAAAACTTTATTAAGGCAATCATGAAGGGAAGGCGTATACTCGTTCGGAATTCATTTTATATTAAAAAAAAAGACCGAGGAGAAAAGGAAGATGAGTAGCGACTAAAAAATAAAAGTAGGGAAATAGGAAAAAAAAATCAAAACGAGTCAATTGACATGTTTCGCCCTCACTCATCAAAATTGGAATCGAGGGATTTATTTTTTTAGTAATTTGTTTTCCTTAATAATAACATCTAAAAAAGAGACGGGAGCAAGAGCAATCGTATGGGGATGAATTTTTAGAGGCTGATCACGTTCAACAAGCAGTCCCTTTGTTTACAAAGGGAAGGCTTCCTAAGGCGAACGTGAACAGTCTCCAAGACTTTTAGATGATATACGGAATGAGCTCGACTCAATACGGAGAAAGAGTCGATGCTGAAGTTCGTTGCACAATCCCGGTATTTAATAAAGTGTTCCGTTATAGCGGATCCATATCTGTTGTTTACAGCGTCGGTAGGTAGGAATGTTACATTCCTGATTTTGCTCGGTACATGTTGTATGCGACTTTCCTATTTTAAAGACGTTCGACCTACGTAGTCGGCACCGAAACCACATTTAAATGAATGAATAAAATTACTAATATGATGAGGGGGTAAAACATCTTTTATATATATATATATATATATATATATATATATATGTGTGTGTGTGTGTGTGTGTGTGTGTGTTTATATGTTTTAAAAAAAAGTAAAGTTTCATCGTCAAATTATGCTTCACACAGTAGTATTCATTTCAAATGCGCCTCTGCCATATTTGAGAACCTACTGTTGAGTTTATATACCGAACGTTTCTGCTTGTGCCGTAAAATATAGCAAATGCATTTGTGATGTTAGTCTGTCTAAGATGTTAAGATTGCTAGATACATAAAATATTAGTGTGTGAATTCTCATTAAAAAGTCAATAGAGAACTATCTCTCGAACACGCATACACAGATAAATTTCCTTTTTTATATAATAGTAGAAATATAATTGGATATTTCAAATCGACATGCTATCGCTGCATTTTACAAAAAGATTTGGATCGGAAAATAGTTAATATCGGTGAAAATAGAAACATGTTTCCTTTGGCTATTTGTTACATTTTTTACATGGTCAATTGTTCTTATATCTTGAATTGTATTGTTTTCAGACAATGACGGGTTTTTACAGAAATCACAAATACATTTCCATTAGAATAGAGCAATTATTCTGACTTTATTGAAAGTAACCTCTTATGTAGAAAAGTATTCATTTTCTCCTTTTAAAACAATCGAAGCGTGTCCCAGAATCCTTCTCTTTTCGTTTATTTCCGGTGACAGCTAATCATTTGCTTTACAACTAGAATTTGTCGACCTCTTATCTCAAGGTTCTCAGTAAAATGCGTGATGCCGTGAGCGAAATTCGTGCAGTTCAAAAGAGCTTTGATACGAGACCAAAAATCTTTTATTTATAAAAGAGATGCCTTGGGTAAAAGCCACGCAAAAATGCTAAAATAGTCTTAACATTAACGGTTACTGAAGTCATGTAATAGCTATGGTTGTAACAGAAGGAACTACTGTTGCAAATTTATCATTTACATGCAGGAAATATCGATGTACTCCTTTTCTGACAATATCTATCTATACACACACACACACACACACACACACACACACACACACACATATATATATATATATATATATATATATATGGAGATTAGAACAATAGAGTGTATTTTAATGTAATAGTGAAATTACTAGTTTAATTAAAATACAGGAAAGAAAAAGTGGTCGTTGTAATTTAGATATATAATAAGCTCGATAGGTCAATATCCTAGAGCTAATTTAATAATTAGTAATGTGATTGATAATTTAAAAATCAAATTATAATTAAATTAAAAATCCGTTTCATATATGCAATAATTATTGTCCGTAACTTGATGTCTACCACAATAAAAACACTGTCTTCCGAAACGATCGTACAAATAATTGATTTTGTTGTTGTTCCTTCTTATGAAACGAATTTTTAATTAATTATAATTTGATTTTTGAATTATCAATCACATTACTAAATATATATATATATATATATATATATATATATATATATATATATATACATACATACATACTCGCATGAATGCTCGGCGTTGCCCGGGTTTTTGGAGGTGTATGCTGAGCAAAAAAGAACAACAACAAAAAAGGGCTATTTTTTAAAAGTTGACCCCTATTATGACCCCTTAACATTTATTGTGTTGGGCTCAAATCTAGTTATTAAGTTAAATCCATGTTCAAGGAAAATATATCTAAAATTTCAAGTCTTTAGACCCCAAATTGTCGGAGGAGTTTGGTAGAGTCCTCAGAGGTAAAATCGTTGCACTTTGACCGCTTAACAGCCAAATTACTGGCCGAATAATTTTCAGATACCTACAGAAACGAGTGTTTCATCTTTCAGGGAATTATCAGTGCAGAGTGTCACAATTATTGCCGTAGTCGGGATGTTTTAGTCGCACCGACGTTGCCCAGTCGTAAAGTACGCTTAACTGTGATATTTCAATTCATGCAGATTTCCTATTTATTATTATATAGCCAATTCTCTATAGATTATTATATTGTACCCAACAGATATTATTGGTTTTAAAAGTTTTAAACAGAAATTTGGTTGGGTTATATCAGCTACAATCGAAACCAAAACATTTAGCTATCAAATATGTACTCATTTATTAGTTATGACATTGAATACGATGTTTCTTTAAGGTGAATAAAATCGGATGATTGTCGGTGGGGAATAATCATGGTATCAGTAGGTTTTCCAGCATCCATCCTCCAAACAAGTTGGAAAGCAAAGTCTTGCGGTTCGTTTCTTTCTGATTGGATGTATTAGAAGATTTCTTTCAAAATTACAATGTCGCTTACAACTGTATTAATATATAGTTTGTTCGCAATTAAACACAACGCTCAGTTAAGCCCCCCCCATTTTCACAGAAGTCGGGAAAAGAATGTCCGTGCGCCTAAATCGCGTGTGTCGTTGTCTTTGATAGAAAGAAAAGCATAAAATGACAATTACTTACAGAATTGTGTCCTCTATTGAACACCAAATCTTAATTATGTAAACGAGTCATTTATTTTAGCCTTTTTTTTTCGGATGAGATTAGATGAACTGGATTATAAGGGAATTTTGGACCGCCTTCATACTTTTGTCGGTACGACGTTTCTGGATTTTTTTTAGATAAGGATTGGTTATTTGTATAATTTGGATTCTACAGAAAAGCTATTTTCATCTTGAGTGTTCTGTCGATGTAACCTCCGACCATCTTCAGGGGTATATTTTCAAACTCGTGAATGTTTTTGTCAAACTTGGACAAAATTTCAAACGGAATCCATTTATTTACTTCGCGTATTGAGCATTGTCTTGTTCCGTCAGCCATGACTGCATAGTCATCCTAAGTAATTCGAAATTGTATTTCCCGGTCGACCACACTGGAAATTAAACTTTCATCCTTCAGGAGAATTACGAATTACTCAGAACATTTATCTAGACATAGCTAAAGGAACAAGAGCATGTAAACGCGTGAAGAAAATAAAGTGCCTTGTGCGAAATTCCGTTCAAATTTCCGAGTTCAACAGGAATACTCTCGACATCGACAGGATACACCTTGAGAGGGTCAAAAGCTACCCACTTGTTTGGCATGTCGACCGCCAACCAAGATTTGTTGAACTTGTGACAAAAGAAAAGAAGATAAAAAGAATTAATGGATTGTGCGTTGCTTTGTATTGCGTATATACTGCATTATTACCACAGTTTAGAACACTGGGCACTCGATTTTTTAAAAATTGAAATCGCTCTAGACAAAGCATAACGCCACTTAATGTAAGTAGTGAAAATAGTACTTCAAGGTCAAACACTCGCCAACAGTTACTGTTGGATGAAATAGATACTGATCCAGAAAACATCAATTCTTCCCTCTTTGTCAGAACTATTGCTCCGGGAATGTGAGGACCAAAAGTACAAACTAAAACATAAAAAATAGATGTGGCTGCCGAAATTAAAACCAAAATCTACTTTCTTGAAATTACAGTCGAAAAAAAAAAGACTTGTATATTGATTTTTGAAATCTGACATTCATTTGACAAGATGACAATAGCTACATTATGAAGTGCAGAGTAAACTCAATATTGACGTTTGATAGCTGGAAGAAAACATCGCAGACGAGAATTGTTGTGGGGGTGGCGATGGTGGAAAACATGTGTCTCGCAAGCTTCCTTTCAAAATGACAGTGTTCTTTAAATGATTTATGCGACGAGTCGACAAATATTTGCGGGCATTCAACTTGAAAAGTGTGATTTTGTAGTGTGAAGAAAACATTTCCCTGTGAATAGAACTTCTTGAAATGAAACAGTTCAATGAAGTTCTGTTTTATCATTTTAAGAAAGAAAACCATACAGTTCCTAGAAGTGTTTGACGAAATACGAATTCCTACTGAGAATTTCCTAAAATGAAGGATTAGTGCTTGAACATCAGTGTAGCACATATCATAAAATCACGACAGATATGGTACGATATACGCACAATGTATATATATATATATATATATATATATATATATATATATATATATATATATATATATGATAAACCTATAAGGAAGGTATACAATATTTTAATTATTCGATAAAAAATAGAAAGAAGACAAGAAAACCTAGTTCCATGTTGGCATGCATTATATATTCAAAGACGATTTCAATGTCAAGGACAGAAAAGAAATAAAATTCCCCATATATATATATATATATATATATATATATATATAATTATTTTTTTTTTTTTTACTATAATAATTAAATACCTACAGACACTAGTGTTTCATGCTTTCGGGATTCTTCAGTGCAGGGTGTCACGATTACTACCAGTCGAACGATTCGAACCCCGCGACACGAGACATCTCTGGCTCGATTAGCGGAGGCCGTATCCATTCGGCTACCATTAATCGTGTGGAATAGCGTTGAATTTTAAACATTTTAATTTAAATGTTCATTACGTCAGACAGACAGTGATCAAATCGTTATACGATGATCTACGCATAAGAGCTAAATTGACCGACTTTTAATTCAACAGAAAGTGCTCAACGATAAGAAACGAATTTCTTAAAGGGGCTGTCATAATTTTTTTTTTTACTATAATAATTAAATACCTACAGACACTAGTGTTTCATCCTTTCGGGATTCTTCAGTACAGGGTGGCACGATTACTACCAGTCGAACGATTCGAACCCCGCGACACGAGACATCTCTGGCTCGATTAGCAGAGGCCGTATCCATTCGGCTACCATTAATCGTGTGGAATAGCGTTGAATTTTAAACATTTTAATTTAAATGTTCATTACGTCAGACAGACAGTGATCAAATCGTTATACGATGATCTACGCATAAGAGCTAAATTGACCGACTTTTAATTCAACAGAAAGTGCCCAACGATAAGAAACGAATTTCTTAAAGGGGCTGTCATAATTATTTTTTTTTTACTATAATAATTAAAATAATTAAATATACATATATATATATATATATATATATATATATATATATATATGTATATATACTAAGAAAGGTACCCGTCGTTGACTGGGTTCAAAAACAGCCTACAGAAAATGGACTCTGATTTATGAAAGTATGATAGGTTATGAAAAGGAAGGGTTGTAGAGAGATAGCTTCGAATTTGGGTGTATCAAAACCAAAACAAAATATGATGAAAGTAAAAATAAAATAGATAAGCCCCATAATATATTATATCATACCTGTTCACACTGAAATATTTATCACAATATTCTGTGGATCTATATTAAAAACTTTGTTAAACTTGGTGACATATTTCCATTCTATAGAAGCCAGGCGCGAACGAACACCCCGTAATTTTATGATACCATATTTCTTCAAACTGAAACATAATTATCAAAGTATACTTACGCAGATAGATATAAAAAGTCTTTATTAAAGTTTGTGCCTATTCCCATTCTATGGAGACCAGGCGCGAACGCAGACCCCACAATTTTATTATACCATCCCTATTTAAGTTGAAACATACTCATCATAGTATTATTATGTACATCTATATCAAAAACACTTGTAAACGTTTTTTTTTTAATTTTTAAATTGTTTATTTCCGTACTTTATGGACCAGACGCGTACGCAGACCCCACAATTTTATTTAATCATCATTATGCCAGATCAAAATACCCATTTCTCTGTCTCGATACATCTTCTATCATTATATGTAATCAGTTTTCTAAAATAGTCAACCATATAGCAGACTGTTCGTGACCATACATACACACAGACGTTCAGCTTTATATAATATAATATAATATTATATATATATATATATACACATATATATATACACACATATATATATATACATATATATATATATATATATATATATATATATATTTGAAAAAAAAATTACAGTTACTGAATTATAAGTGGTTGGCCATACTTATAGTTAAATATGCACTGAACAGATACAATAATACTTATTATAGCTAACTTCAAGTTTTTATATATCTGCTTTTTTTTTTACACCGTTCATTTCTGTATTGCGTTTAAGTTATTTTAAACTGTACTCTTCCCATGTTTAATAATAATTTCGAAATAATAACGTTAATATTTCAGTGCGCTGGTTATGCGCGCATGCCCAATCGGATGTCGTAAACCTAAAAGAGGGTTACACACATCGTTACAAGGTCATTTGAGTTTTATAATTATATATATATATATATATATATATATATAATTAAATTATATATATATATATATATTGTATTAATAAATGATATATATATATATTAGTAGGGCGACCCGAAGTTGTCCGGGGTTTTATGATGGTCAAGGAATACTTCACACTACCATATCTTTATCGCCATCGAAATAAGTGATATCGTCGATTTTCCAATAAAATCGATTAAGTGACTGCGCTAGGTTGGAATAGTCGCAGTGCACCTAGAATAAGCTGCCATGCTATTAATAGTGATATGGGTTACAATACATTGTAGTCTACATTTCACTATAGAAAAACACAATTGATTTTATGAAATTATATTTTATATATAATGGCTGAATTGAACTTTACAATTAAAAATTCAATATCATATTTCAATTGTACTCTAAATAGAAACATATATTTCGAAAGCTCTTCTGCTATATAAAAGAACCTACTGTTGATTTGTGTGCCTTGCCTTACGAGTTGTGCGGTTATAATGGCTGTTATTTAAGTTTGTAAAAAGTCAAGAATCATGGTTCCATTTTAATTTAGAAAACCAGTATTCATTTCGAGCTCGCCTATGTGGCAACAAAGAACCTACTGTTGTTTTTATATATTAAGAACGGTTGGTAATAGAACTTCTCAAGAGCACTTGTGATGTTAAGCTGTGTATGGTGTTAACTTTGGTCAAAATCGCCGGCTTATTTTTTTATAAGATTACTAGCTGGTGGGTCGACATTTCTCAGTCGAAAATTAAACACAAATTTTATGTTTTAATGCACACAGTAAAAGAGATATCTGCATGCGAGTATTATGTTTTTCTTTTTTAAATTCACTTCTTATAAATAAAAAAAATACTCCAGATGAGAACGATACCCAAACTTAAGACAAGATGCCAAGTACGATAACAATTAGACCAGCGTGACACGGCTTTAAAGCTTTTCAAGCTTACTTATTCTTAACAACTTCGCTATATATGCCATGCTATTATTTCGGTTTTTGCTGGCTGGTTGTATATTATGGTATCACCAACAACAGCCACTCTTTACGATGATAGAAATCATTGATCGAAAGCACTTGAGCAAATCACAAAAAAAAAACAATGAAAAAATATTACTTGACGACATAATTTAAAACTTGCCTGCAGTAACAAAAGATTGTTCAGCGAATGACGCGAATTATTCGTAGAATCGGAACAAATGGAAACTGAAACGTGTTTAACCAGATATGTTTAAGTAACAACTTGCTTCCGAATTATATATATATATATATATATATATATATATATATATATATATATATATATATATATATATATAGCTTAATGCGTGCGTGAGAGGAAAAGAGTTCAATTCAACAAGAGGGGACTTATCTGGATAATGCCAAGCTCAACAATTGTCATTGGAGCTTATACAATAGAACAACAAAAGTATGAAATGAAGTCACTAAACTATATATTGGTGGATATAGAATGGGTCATTTATTGAATAATGGAATACAAGCAAATTTGAGGGTTGGATGGAAGGGACTCTTTATCCCAAGGCATTTCGAAGCCCAATACCTCTCATCAGAAGAGTGGAGAAGGTGCTAGGTAGCATGGAGAAGATGCGGCATCTAGCGCAGTGTTCATTAGGAGCGAAAAAGACTAAGTGGAATTTTACTTAACTAGCACCTTCTCTACTCTTCTGATGAGAAGCATTAGGCTTCGAAATGCCCTGGCATGAAGAGTCCCTTCTATACTCTAAATCTTGCCTGTATTCCATTATTCAATAAATGATCCATTGTATATCGACCAATACATAGTTTAGTGACTTCATTTCATACTCTTGTAGTTCTAATATATATATATATATATATATATATATATATATATATATATATATATATATATATATATATATGAACAAATGATTAATAAAACATGTTAAAAGACATCTTGAAAAAGAGTTAAAAACATATTTAATTTTAAAAAAGGAAGAACAAGATAAGTGGATATTCCTTAATCCGCGGAGTTTCGAAGAAATACTCTCCTTCTCATCAGAGGTTAAGAATTAGCAAAATGCAGGATCGGATTTCGCATATAAAAGTATTTAATGAAACTACAAGTAAGTTACATGATCTTAGGAGGCAAAAGAAAAATTATAAAAAGATTTCACATGAATGGATAGTCCGGTGAAGGGTAAAAATCCAAAAAAAGGTAAATCCAAAACGGTCAAATTTAAAATTTCAATCAAATGGGTAAATTCCAAATGGTCCAAAATAATCCAAAAGGCAGAGTTCCTTGGAAAAAAGCGCAAATGGAATGAATTCCAAATCATTAAAAGAAAAGCACTGGAGATAACATTTAAAACACATCTGTCAAGGCTGGATGAATCAAAAAAATTAAGGTTAAAAAAAACCCGAAAAGCGGTGAAAATTTAAATTTGAAAAGCAAGGTAAAACTGACCCAGACAAAAAGCGCGAAAGCTAACGTTAATAATTAGGTCAGCTTAGATATGCACGTGAAAGTTCCAGAATTAAATTAAGAAAACTGATCAGAACAACAAATAAATAGCCAAGTTTAAGAAATGGGGCGTCTGCTATATATATATATATATATATATATATATATATACATATATATATATATAAAAGTGAAAGTAAATAAATAAAAAAAATAAAAAAAAGAATAAAAAATAGAAAATTATATATATATATACACATATAGACATACACATATATATACATACACATACATATACATACATGCAGACACACAAATGCACACATACATGTATAGACATACACACACGCATATAAATATATATACATATATGTATACATGTACAATAACACACACACATATATATATACATATATATACAAACACACACGCATGCAAAAATATATAAACATATCCAAAAACATATACAAGTTAAACAAAAACATACATACTTACATACAAAATAAGGGGAGGGAAAGGCCGGTATCTACAAACTCCGGAATAAGGCAAATGAATGTGTATGTAAATGCATATAGTGAAATATAAGTAAACAAATACATAGACTAAAAATGAGTAGGTTGATGTATATATTTAATTAATAGGTATACTTATATCATAAAACGGAGACAGCAGATGGAAAACCGGCCAAAGAAATAAAAAAAAAACAAATAAAATTAAAAATATAAAAAACTTAGAAGGTAAGATTATAAAAAAAAATATGGGAAAAGATATATATTTGAAGGGTTAAATTAATAGCTATGTGATTTCAAATTTACCATATTTAAACTTGGACATATGTTTGCAATAGGAGATCAGTTCGTTTTTAGAGTTTATTATATTACTACTTTGAGGGGAGGTTATAATAGTTATAGCTTCAGATGTATAGAGGTGACAAGATTTAGATCCTGGAGTGTAAGACTTAACTTTTTTTAGGATGGTCCATTTAATTGAAAAGTGGGTATTTAATTCTGGGACTTTCACGTGCATATCTAAGCTGATATAATTATTAAGGCTAACTTCGCGCTTTTTGTCTGGGTCAGTTTGACCTTGCTATGCGAAATCCGATCCTGCATTTTGCTAATTCCTGCCCTCTAATGAGAAGGAGAGTATTTCTTCGAAACTCCGATGATTAAGGACTATCCACTTATCTTGTGCTTCCTTTTTTTAAAATTAAATATGTTTTTAACTCTTTTTCAAGATGTCGTTTAACATGTTTTATTAATCATTTGTTCATATTATAAGCTCTATTTCCTTTTCGGTTTTATTGGGCTTTTACATCTGGCTGAGTTTATTTTACTTGTAAATATTAACTCTTTAATATTTATAATATATTTTAAGTTTACCATTTTGATTACCTTGGTAAACTTATTGTAATTGTTTATATTATATTATATTATATTATATATTATATATATATATATATATATATATATATATATATATATATATATATATACTGCGTTTCAAATTATTAACAAGATAACATTTTTTACCAGTTTCTGAAAATGACCGGTAGTTTCGTATCAAAAGCTTCAGAACCGTTGACAATGCTGGGCTGCGCGTACTGTGAAATTTTCATACTGCTCCGCGCAATGTAAACAACTAGCCATCGTAATTGCTGAATTCACGGTACTTGAAGTTTGTCAAATTATTCACAAGACAGTTTGTTTCCTCAAGAAAATGGGTCGTAAAGGTGGTTTGAGTAATTCTGAAAAGAGTACTATTACAGAACAGCTAGCAAAAGGTAAAACTGCCCTCGAAATATCGAAAATGATAGGAAGATACCATCAAACTGTGAGGAACTTTGGCAAGGACCTCAGAAAGTTACGTAAGAGAGCTGATAAAGTTTAATCTATAGTTGTTTCACTCCGTTCTCTACTCAAAATAAAACGTGAAGTCGTTAAGTACCCTGGGCAGACAAGTCGAGAAGTCTTTGACCAAGCCAGATTGAAGAATGTTTCAAAAAGTACTTGATATCGCCTTCCGAAAGAAGTGGCAAAGTCTGTGAAGCCTTTAACAAAGCCTCCATTAAAGCACCAACACATACAAATCCGATTTAAATGGGCAGAAGCCAACATGAAAATGGATTTTTCCAAAGTTTTGTTCACGGAAGAAGTGCGTGTCACTCTTGATAGCCCAGAGAGCTGTAGCAACGGATGGGTTGTAGATGGACGACCTTGTCATTAACGTTTAAGGCGCCAACAATGTGGTTGTGGGATAATGATTTGGTTTTGGATTATCGGAGGTAATTTAGTTGGCCAATGAAGAATCCCAGAAGGCGTAAAAATGACGTCTACTGCTTACATAGCTTTTCTGAAGGATCACTTTGAACTATGGTTGAAGAAGCAAAGGTTGACGTTCAGAAGAACCATTATTTTATGCAGGATAATGTCCCCTCGCATGCAGCAAACAAAGGCAAAGAGTATTTGCAACAACTGGGGTTATCTGGGCTACGAAAGATAGAGTTGTCTACTAATTCACCAGATTTGAACCCTATTGAGAACCTTTGGAGTATCATGAAGCGACGCTTCTATGAAAGCGGACGCCGATTTAAGGGTAAAGATGAGTTGTGTGATGCTCTTCAAGAGGTATCGCGAGGAATAACTGTTGACGACATCACAGATTTAACTAATTCTGTGGCCCAAAGTCTTTTACAAGTCATTCATAAAAAAGAATCGCATATACCCTACTGATTATGTCAACGTAGAAAGTGTTTTGTAGTTATTGTGCTCTAAGGATTTTTCCTAGTTCATTTAGTGTTTGAAAATTATTTCAATAAACAAGTTATGGCTATATTGTTTTTTCTTCTCAATCTCGTTAATAACTTGAAACACTGAAATACACAGATATTCCTATCTTCTGCTATAGTTTCGCTAATACTACTTTAAATACTTATATTTTCTGACTGCAGTAGCTGAATAGTATTGTAAGCACTTTCTCACAGCTTCATAGATTTTTATTCACTCGTTCCTTAAATATTAAAAAAATGTAAACTCGTTAATAATTTGATACACAGTATATATATATATATATATATATATATATATATATATATATATATATATGTAAAATATATATATGTATGTATAATATATATATATATATATATATTCTTTTTAGCTATTTAATACTGTAAATATATTTATCCCGGGGTTAAATGAGATTCGGTTAAAAAGGGGCTGTAGTTTTTTTTATAAGTATGGCTTCTAGTAATGCCATGCCAACTGAAATTAAAAAGACAGCTAGGCGAATGGGAAAGATATCCAGAAAAATCGGAAAAAAGAATAACTCTATCGTGTTCAATTAGACGTGCTTGAATAATGACGCTGTCAAAATATGCATATATATATATATATATATATATATATATATATATATATATATATATATAAATATATATATGTACATATGTACAATAAAATATGCATATATATATATTTGTATAAAATGAAATATGCACATATATATGTATATATGCAAAATATGCATATATATGTATATATGTATATATGTAAAATATGCATATATATGTGTGTGTATATATATGCATATATATATGTGTGTGTGTGTTCGTACACATGTATATGTATATATAGTGATTTATATGTATATATATATACTTGTATGCATATATAAAGAAATAAATCAGTATTTATATACATATATATGATAGTGAATGTGTGAGGACATTTCTCAATCTATACAGTCAAAAGATCTTTTATCTACAGACTTGAAATTCGGAATATAGTATATTCATACACGTGGAAAACTTTTAAATCTGTTTTCATCTGGAAAAACGGGTAGATAAAAGCATAAAATTGAAAATTTGGTATGTGGGTGTCGTCCAATTTTGATCGATTTGCTAACTGTCTCACGAATGCGCACGCATGAATTGTTCACATAAGAGGCTCAATATGTTAAAAAAAAAACCCGGCAAGTTGAAACACACCTTTAAAAGCTCGTGTCAAGTCGACCAAATGGTTAACTTACTTGACCTACTGTCTTACGGTTTGGGGTTTGATCTCAACTCGGGTATGTTCTTTTTTCCCCCTTACAAGATGTGGACTGTGTAAGAAAAGCCATAATACTTATAGGCATGTGTCTCAGTTTTTTGCCTTTTTTTTTTAATTTAATTTTTAAAGAAATTTAATCTTACGTTTTATATTCCAGGCAACGCCGCGTAATCTTCTAGTATATTATAAAATTAAGAATCACGAAGACAGAATATATGAAAGACACAGGAAAAAATCTACAGAGGGAAGAACGAAAAAGATAATGTAAAAATTTGTACGTTTTTTTACAACTTTCATAAACTGGAAATACACCGACTAATCTATCCTTGTTTTCCTCCTTTTTTTAAAAAATATTTTTCCTTTCTGTTTTGTATGCATACACACATGTACAGGGTGTAAACGATAAATTAGTTGTTTGAAATCTCAGACTTTAAATGATGAAGAAGCGATAGTAAAAGATTCATGTATGTTTATTAAACTGTTTTATTAAATAAAAACAAATATTAACATTTTATTATATGCATCTACCTTCTCCGTCCACAACTTGCTGAATTTCAGTCCTAAAAGCACAACAGACCTTTACAGCTTACGCTACCATTGATAGCGCAGAGCACTTGCCTTATTGAGATCTTCAGCAACGCCACACTATTGGGATTGGGGCGAGCATTAGAGACTTTCTCAACATCGCTCCATAATAAATAATCGCAAAAGTGCCAATCTGGTAAGCTAGAGGGCTAGGTATTTAAGGGTTCTAAAGCGAAAACTCTGTTCTTAATAAGGTCCATACTGTTTTTGATGCAGGTTCAGAGCCTTGGATAAGGATCACTTTATTGGGATTATATTTTTTCTTAACCAGAGTAAGAGAGCTTCCTCCAGAATCTTCAGATATTTCACCGTATTTATCTTCAGGTTCACTTCAATGAAGTGAGGAAGCATAACTTTCTCTTCTCTGACAACAGCTGAAAACACCATAACAGAGGCGATATTTTTACACTACACGTCGAGAGGAACACCGGAAGGGTCATTGGCGATAACTCTCGAGTTTCCTCGTATACCACGCAATTTTTTCCCGTCCACAATAATGCGTAAGGTACCAACATTGTGTTTCCAGTAATTTAGTAGCAAGGGACTTTTCTCTTTACGAATGGTCTTATATTTCGTTTAAGTAATCTTACGACGTCGTTTGCCATATGACTGAATCCGAGGATTTTTCCTTACTGCATTAGAAATGGTCATTTTGTATATATTGCTTTTTCGCAAGTTCAACCATTAACTGTGATGGATTAGCTGCAATTGACCCTTTTAATCACTGTGAAAATTTTCGGTGCAGATTTTATCACTTCACGGGCTGTGAGCCTTTTTTTTTGGATGTTTTTACCTTCCCTTAAGTTTGCTACAACACGATGAACACTATTGGAGCATAGCCAGTCGTGCTGATACTGTTAGACGTCTTATGCCCAGCGTGAACCGGTTCGGCATTATCACTCTTATGGTTAAATTCTACATCGGCACTCACTTTTTAGTATTTGAAGTGGTTAATCCGAGACCTTTGACTCTACAAAGCATAGGAACTAACATTTCAGAATAATAATGCCTTAAAAAAAACTGAATTGCGGATTAAAATTATTGCAAATTTATCGTTTACACCCTTTATATACATTTGGATATTATAGAATTCACTGCAAAACATAAAACCCAATATTATGAATTTCAAAACAAAGTAGCTAGATGTAAGCTACTGTAATGTTGAGTATATTTATTTAAATTAAGTTTTATGTAAATGAGACTGTAACAATGTTTCTAAATTATCACGATGAAGATTGGTATTGGATTTGTTTGATTTGTCGAGCTACTATTCTCGCCTAGAAAGTCATTTTAACAATTTTGTGGTCGATGTAACCCCCAATCGTCTTCAGGTGTATCTTGTCGGACTCGGGAATTTGCAATTGTATTTTCGGTCGCCTATACTGACGATCCAACTGCATTTTTACAAGTTCTTCAATGAACTATTTTTTTTTAGCTGTCGATGTACTTAGAATTATTATTTTTATTTCCATGAATATTTTATAAATAAATAATAAAACATTTAGAATCTACTATAAAATATATTGGTTGCAAAAATTCCCCTCTGAATCAAAGTGCCGTAGGTTTCCAACAACAGATGCCACATACAAATTTATTATTACAATTTTGTTATTTGTTTAGCGTTAGTCACATTAAACATTTAGAATTACTTCCTTTGGTTTTGGTTTCATAAAAACAAGATGGCTGCAATGTTTTCACTTGCTAACACGATTAAAGTTGCCTTTGTTTTAATAATTCAGTAACATTCAGGTAATTACGACTACATAGTTTGAAAGCTACCATTGTAACTTATTAGAATTTACAAAAACAATCAGATGGAACCATTGTTTTTTATATCTGAAAACTCTATTTATCGATTACGAAATTTCGTCCTAATAGTGTAGAAGCCCCAAAAGCTCAACACTATCGAGAGGAGCAAACAATAATATTGAATGAAAGATGAGGAATCAAATTATATATGATGACTTTATTATATTATCTGAACAATAATACATCTTGGTTATATGTACATGTATTCAGGTATATACAAGATCCTTTCTCTATGTTAGCGAGATTAGTGTCGGTGTTGTCTGGTTTTTGTTTTAATTCATTTTTAATTCATATTATAACTTCGTAAATTTTTGGCACGTCGGGATTTGAAACCCCGATCCTATGAAACGTCTTTTCTTTCCTTTTTTTTTTCTATTCCTATTCTATTCTCTCTCTTGTCATGCATTTTCTCCCCGTTTTGCAGCTCTTTTTTATGTTCTATTTTTCTGTGCATTTATTATTATTATTATTATTATTATTATTATTATTATTATTATTATTATTATTTAATTAACTTTTAAATTTGAAAGCTGCATGTTTTATCGCTCTAGCCTTGCTTATATATTATTTTCCTCTTTTTTCAATTGTATTTGAAATTTCCTTGGATTTTCAAATTCAATTTTATAAAATCTTTTTCCTCTAATATCTATTCTGGAATTTGTGTTTTTATATTTTGAATGTGCTAAACTTCGGTCTAGTTACGGAATTTCCATATTATACTTTATTACAGCGGTTCTCAACCGGGGACGAATCGCCCCCTAGTGGGCGAAAATCAAATTTTGGGGGGCGATTTTCAATCAATTTTATCTGTGAAAAATTTTGACATTTTCGCGAGTAAATTTTTAAAAATTTTTGAAATTATAAACGCTTAGCGCTGTGAATCACATTTTACAGAAGGAACGAAACAGATTTGACATTATTTCTCGTGGAGATATTCGTATCTGCTTGAGTAATATTAAACATGACATTGAATTTTTAGCGAAACATCACCAATCTCAGGGCTCACACTAGTTAAACTCTCTACATTTCTCGTAAATTTGCAATAAAATTATTTTTAATTAATTTGTTTTCCATTTGCATGTACAAAATGTTTCTAGTGTTGGTTAGTCATAATTACAATATTTTTTATTATTTATTCTTGGAGGCGATTATGAATTAACTTACGTCAAAAATAGCTTTTGAGGGCGATAGCCGGGAAAAGGTTGAGATGTATGTACATTCACCTAATAATTTAATGGAACAAAACATACCGTAAAATTGAGTATAACTTAAAAATCCTATCTACAAAGTAGCACGGCCCGTATCCTGCATAAGTACCAAAACCACACACACACACGCACACACACACACACACACACACACACACACACACACACATTCATTCCATTACGTGAATTTACAAAAACAAAAACACAAAAAACATTTAGCGTTAATCAAGTTTTCATTATTATAATTGTTGTAAAATACTTTATTTGCATTAAATTAGTTTTCATTTAAAAATAAAGTTTAACTATATAATATTTATTTGTTTATTAAAAGCTCAAAAAATTATATTGAGAAATAGAATATTGTTTTATGACCAAAAATCATAAGGAGGTCCACCAAGAAAAAAATAAGAAGGGAAAAGGGGTCCGTGGGTCAAAAAAGGTTGAGAACCGCTGCTTTATTAAATGAGACCATTACTTTGACGGCTTTTAGAATTATTATACTATCCTTCACCTATTTTGAAATAGGACTGTTATATGCCTCTTGACTGATATACCCAATTTTATATCCCAATAAAAATCATTACATTGACGGGATTAAAACACACTTTCTTGAAATTTCACTAATAATCGTCATATTTTTTGACTTTCTATCTGCATAATTCTGTTCTTATATCAACGCCCAGAATTATGCTTGTATTCTGAAAATGTTGCACTGCTGTACAAATACGTTCTGGATTCATAGAAAAATCTACAAAGACTTCAAACTTGTTAGATTTATAAACAGTTGCCATATTCCTCGCTCTCTAGAAACTTAAACTAAAGGCTTAACTTGAACTTGACTTATTTTTATTTTATTCGATTTTATATTATTTTATATTATATTATTTTCAACATATTTTGGAACATTATTATTATTATTATTATTATTATTATTATTATTATTATTTTTCTTTACAAAGGAATCAACACTGATAAAAGCAAGAGACAACTCGAGGATAAGGATTAAAGACTGTACAGTCGAAATTGGACAATATAATAATCGTTAGTAATAATTCGGTAAATTTGTTAACTTATATGGAACGGCTGATCAAAAACTTGCAATCCTACTTTCGTCACTTTCAGATCGTTTGGATTTTTCATCTATTTATCTATTTATTTATTTATTTCGTATCTTCTCCCCTTCTATTCCATTTATATTTTATCTTCCCTGTTTTCTTTCTTCTGCTATTATTGGCTCTTTAATAAACCACACATTATTTGGTAATACCCCCTGTATATGTATATATATACATAAATATATATATATATATATATATACATATCTATGTATATATATGTGTATGATGAAAATAATGGAAATAGTATTCCGAGAAAATAGAGAAAATAAAAAAGGAACAAACCGTATTATGTGTTCACCAACGTTTCGTCTTTATTTCGAGACTTCCTCTGGGTGAATTCACCCAGAGGAAGTCTCGAAATAAAGACGAAATGTTGGTGAACACATAATACGGTTTGTTCCTTTTTTATTTTCTCTATATATGTGTATGTATATATATATATATACATATATATATATATAATAATAATATAATATATATATGTATATGTATATATATGCATAAGTATATATAATATATATGTAATATATATATGTATATATATGTATATATACATATATTTATATATATAAATATATTTTATATATACATACATACATATATATATATATATATATATATATATACGTCAGAATCATGTATTAGAAAAAAATTAATCGAATTGGATACGTAAATAAAATGGTTCTGATTATACCCCTCGAAATCACTGCACAACAATAGTGTTTATGCACTTTTGACATTAGTGCTTACTGTCCTCGTATTTGTAGCGAAGTATGCTTACTCGTGCACTGTTCTTTCTTATCTCTCTTATTACTTGTAGAAACATCGTTCTAGTTAAGGTTGTGCAATTTTCTATCGGAAGTACGAGAGCATTAACATCAAAGTGTGTAGTTTGACCGGAAGGGTTTATTTTGGTTTCCACATAAATATACATTAACCAAAATACGCGTACTGTCAAAAATGATGGATAGTAATGTGAATTTATGAAGAAATCAGTCAAAATCTTTTCCAAAATAGGCGATATTTGTACACGAGTATAAAAAGCCAAACAATGAACTATTTACATGATCAACTTGCTCACTGACGTTTTTAGTGAAATGTATTTCGGGATATTATAAAAGAGAATATATATATATATATATATATATATATATATATATATATATATATATATATATATATACTATCAATTTTTATATATACTATCAATTTTTATGAGCAAAAAGATTGTTGTCTACATATGTGCCTACATGGTTCAGTTACGATTTTATTAATAATTCAGATTGAAATTGTCATTTTATCAACTAAACAAGGGTAAATAGAGATACGTACATTCTTGCAAATCGGGAAGGAAGTATGTTTGTATGGCATTTCGTGTTAGTGAGAAAAACACCTACTTTTTTCGCATGCTTAACTCGCGCACGCGCGCGCGAGAGAGAGAGAGAGAGAGAGAGAGAAAGAAAAAAAAACGACGGAATTTTTTTATGTATTAAACCGTATTTGGCAGTTTAAAACTTAATTTTAATACTGTAGTTAGTTATCACATATGTCCAGTCAATATATATATACAAGAATAAAAAAGCATTGGAAATGCAAAAGGATATAGGGATGGTATGCCAAAAAGTATACAAACAAGATAGCTATGAATGGCTAGGCACATGGAAATAGAATTGCATCCAAAGTATATCCCTATAGCTTTTCTCCAATCTTCATTCCGTGCCATCATTACGGTTGTAAAAAGCTATAGGGCTTTACTTTGGATGCAATTCTATTTCCATGTGCCTAGCCATTCATAGCTCTCTTGTTTGTATACTTTTTGGCATACCATCCCTATATCCTTTTGCATTTTCAATGCTTTTTTATTCTTGTTAATTAGTATTTTTACTTACAGTCTTATTTTTAAACTTACATTCATGATAGTATTGTCTTTTTTAGGAGGCGGCTCATTGCCGCCTCCATTAGTAGCAGGTCGCTTCCTGCTGGGTTTTAGGTCTTTGGGTTTTGGGCCTTAGGAGTTGCCTCTTGGTCCTCCATCGGTACTATATTACATAGAGAGTGCTAGCGCCTCTCTGATAAAACAGTTAGAATATTATAAAGTTCTAAAATGTTCATACCTTCACTATTAAATTTTTCTTGGTTCATTCTTTGGCGTTTTGGCAAAGATTTGGCAGTTTTTGATATTTATATTTATAATAGTTTGTGCATGAGGCAGCTTTTTTCCCCTCGGGATCCCTGTTATACCGTGCTTTTGAGTCAGCACGTGAGGCAGCCTTCTTTGCCTCAGGATTTGCATGATACTTAATTTTTATTATTTCAGCATTTTTCTGATAGTATTCTTTTTGCTCAGATAATACCTTGACTTTGTTTTTTTCATAGTCTATATTTCTCTGAGCTTTTTTACTACGTGCTGACTTTGGCATTTTTTATTAAATGTAAACATATAACACTTATGTGTATCTTACTATAATATCACTTATCTTATAGCAAGACAACTCTCGTAGAATTGAGATACTGCCCCGTCACCAATAGTTAAAGTGTGGAACGGTATATACAACAATAGTGTAGTTGTTATCTTTATATGAAGTCCTAATCAGTGACAGCGTGAGGTTACTTGGTTAATTTATTGTAGTTTATTTTAGAAAACTTACTTGTTTTTATTAGTAGATTGTGTATAGTAGCCACAATATCTAGTTATTTTTGTGGCTAGGGCTTGGATTTTGATTCTTTTTGGTCAGCTTTCAGTGAGTTCTTAGAAGAGGACTTTCTTGCAGTTTCTTTTGCGGTTAATTTAACTTATTTCCATTGGCGTTTTGTGAGTTCTTAGAAGAACTGGTCTGATCTACTTTTCTTAGCGAGCGAAGAGATTCAGCTGCATTTAACAATGGCTGCTATAGTGTATTTTTGCGCATGCGTGAGAATTTCAAGTTTCCTCCTTATTTTTAAATAGTTTGACAGTAGTCATGTGTCTTTCTGCCAAGAGCAACAGACGTCAGTGTTAGTCGTGATCGTCTAGAGGTTAGGACCCCACGTTGTGGCCGTGCTAACCTAGGTTCGAATCCTGGTCACAACATTGACATTTTGTACATATTTTACAGTCCAAAATCTGAAGAATTATTTGTTTTTATAACATTGTTTTTTGACGTCGTAATTGCTGATAGGTTACTCTTATAACAATTTTGATCAACTGAGATAAAGATTTCGTGGTTTCATTAACGCTGGTGGGTTACTGTTTAAAGAAAAAACCTTAACGTTCACCTCAAATATTCAGCGTCCAAGAAATATAGGCCACTGGCAAACTGGAACGTCTGTGAGAATCCGGTGTATTATTTGGAGCTGTCCCTTTTGAGAGAAGTTCCGTATTCGAAGTGGTCTGCTGTCTACATTGGGTATATAGTGTTTAAAACTTGTTATTACACGTAATCTTATTTAATTATGGAGTTAGCTAAAAAGCGATGGGTCACTGCACTTCTCCGTGTAAAGAGCAGTCGATTGATGCTTGAACTGTTGTCAGAGACCGTTCGTATACCGAGATAGATCGTATCAAAAGAAAGAAGACAGAAGAACAATTGGCCATTTTTGTACCCTTTCTTTTTTGCTCTCTTTTGACATTTTAACCGACTTCTGACACTCGCTGGAATCGTAAGACGCTCTTCTGTAAGAATATGTGCTTTTTAAAACTTATAAGTTGATCTTAGTTGAGATTTGGATAGTTTTGTTTTGTAGGCGTATATAGGCGTGTACGGGCCATCCCTATATAGAGAATGCTACCGCCTCTCTTATATATATATATATATATATATATATATATATATATATATATATATATATATAACTACTTAATTTACTCACATAAAATTAATATACGAAAGTATAGATTTATGCGTAAACTTTAAGTATTTACTTCAAAAGTGCTCTATACGTAGGTAGAGCTAGTTAGTAATTTATAAAATGTATATGGCGATTAAGCTACACTAAATATTCGGCGTTTCATCCACTCTAGGACTCCTCAGGCATAAGCCTGAGGAGTCCTAGAATGGATGAGCATACGCCTGGGGAGTGGTAAAGTGGATGAAACGCGGAATATTCAGTGTAGCTTAATCGCCATATATATTTTATAAATTACTATATATATATATAATATATATATATATATATATATATATATATATATATATATATATATATATATATATATATATATTGTGAACACTTACGCTCATAATATTATACCATCTTTGGACAGAACTGAACCTACACTTTGATCATAGTCCGAAAACCAATGAATTTTATTTGAGTTTCCCGTTCAACACAAAACATGAATTTTTTCACTATTAAGGTGTGCGTTACCATCAGAAACAATCGATGCTTTCTCATGTGGTTGATAGCTAATTTCGCGTATCCAGGATATAATGAATGTATGTATCTTAGATCAATCAGGTGAGATAAGCCCCAACTTAATCAGTGTCTTACTATTTATCTTATAAACCATATTTCCAATATGAACCAGAGCACTGTTTAAGATTGTGTCGGAAAATGTTATATTAACGTGAGGATGTTGATTCCATCCCCTAAGTAGGAACTCCTAACTTTTTTGTTTTATTTTATTTCAGTCGACGTTCTCAGAAATTGAAGGGGTCCACAACTTGGGGCGAACACTTGAACTCTACATAAGATACATAGATATTCGAATATTCCATTTGAGTTTTTATCTCTCAAACAGTGAGTTAGTAAAGACATTGTGAACATAATTTTTCTCTCCCCAATTAATCATTTTTATACGTTGTAGTATATCTTTCATTTTGGTCTGTTGGTCTTACTCGCTTCCGGGACAAGAACGTATCTAGTCTGGTGGAGTATCCAGCTTCGTGCTATTATTTGAGGTAACATGACTTGGATAAGGTGCACCATTCCTCGTAAAAGCTAATGTGGGTTAGCCCAGTGAAGAGGTCTTATTTGGGCAGCGAATACTATGTGATTTTTAATATTTGGTTAGGGTTTACTTCTATGGAAAAAGTATCCTCATGCCAGGTTATTCTGACAACCCCCTGCACAGACAGACCTTAAACACTCGAGGACAGTGTATAGTAGGCATTCAAGTTCTCTCCTAATTAATCTTTGTGGATATGCTAAAGTCCTGCTTGATAAGATACTGCATATGTAATCAACACGATAGCAAGAATAACTGTTGTTTCACATCCCCTGCCACTGATAATCCTCGATATAGTTGGTAACAATTTTTGATTTGATTTCAAAATGTCTGGGATAACTTTTACAGCATTAGCTTTCTCTGTGGCATGGCGCAGACCTGTTTTAATTTTCACATTATCCATGAACTATGTTGGTGTCTAATGATATCAGATAAAACTGGATCTGTCAGAGGATCGGGAATTTCCGCAATGATAATCGAGTATATGTCAGAGGATCTCAACTTTGGTTTAAGCCAAACCAGACAATGAGCATGTAGCTATCCTCTTTTCCCAGCGGTGTGCATGTATGTTATAAACAGCCCAAAAATGTTTCCGTTTTGTAAGTGGTTTGATAAGGATACATATCTTTCAATGAATAACTCTTGTTATAAGATCATGGCAATTACGTGGTTTTTGATTTCGAAGGAGTTCATTAACAATCCCGGGTCATTTCGAATTGCAGGTAAAAGCTATAAATAAATCTGCAATTCCATGTTTTCACGGGAAGATCATTGCATTTTATGTGCGTTTATGCATATACAGAGGTCGCCCAGTAAATGTTGCTTGCAGGATAGTCAATTGACCCACATTTTAAGTGTTGCCATTAACATTCCGTGAGTCTCTTAAATGAATGCAATTGGAAACTCTTGGATCTTTTTGATGTGTTTTAAGGTATAAGCCTATCATACATGTCAACTATATATTGTTGGAATACATTTCTACATTTACAAGCTATATGCGTTGAACTTGTTGCATGTAATTTTTGTCCTACTTGGTAAGGATTTGTTTGCCACACCGAGAAATGATACCCTTCTCAATGACTGATTGGACAATGTAAATCATTATTTGTTTCAGCAATACATTGAAGTTGATTGTTTCAGAGCTACAAAATGATGTCCCGATGATGAGATCTTTAACCTACTATTATAGACAGCAACGTCAAGTGTCTCGGGGACATAAAAACGACGTTTATGTTCATTTTTAGAGTTTTGTCAGCATGTATGACTACTGGAAACATCACATGCAGCATTCTCATAAGTATTTAAGTTTTATATGAATTTATGTTCATATTAAGCATGCTTTGCAGATCAAGTACAATATCAAACTTTGTGTTGGATACATAGTTGTATCTCACTTTTGCATCTTAATGAGTATGACCAAAGTAATATATATGAAGATACTGTAAATTATTAACATCGTCGAGATGCAAGTGAAGCAACTCTGTGGCGAACCTATCTACAAACTTTAAATGTTTGCATATAGGCACGTTTGCGTATTTGTTCAGCACCAAAGGTGGTCATACTAAAGCAGTTATTATAACTCTTAATTTTCTTAAAAAATATATAGAATCATGCGAAAGTGTATGAGTAATTGACCTTAAATGCTCTGAAGGTGTAACTTTATCTGGAAGAATAACTTTGCCACCCGAACAGAAAACCAAAAAAATTCCATTTCCACAAGTAAAATCCAAAGGAACCGCGTCATTGGAAGATGGTCCAAAGTAATCCAAAACGCAGAAATCCGTGTAATAATTCACAAACGGGTAAAAGGAAAAGGGAATGAGTTTAAATAATATTATTAAAAGGAATATAAGATGTGCGTAGAAAAAAGAATTTCAAACGACTGTCAAGAAGAATGAGTGAAGAATAAAAAGAAAAAAATTGAATGGTGATCGAATTAATTTTAGAATAGAAAAGCCAATATATATACATATATATATGTATATATATGTATATATATATATATGTATATATATATATATATAATTTAAAATAAGATTAGAATAATAGTCTAAAGAGCTAAGTGTATTTTAATGTAATAGTGAAATTACTAGTTTAATTAAAATACAGGAAATGCTCGTTGTAATTTAGATATATAATAAGCTCGATAGTTAAATGTCCTAGAGCTAATTCAATATTAAGTAATGGGATTTATAATTTAAAAATTTAAAAAATTTTTAAAAATTTAAAAATCAAAATTTAATTAAATTAAAAATCAGTTTCATAAGAAGGAACAACAACAAAGTCAATTATCTGTACGATCGTTTCGGAAATCCGTGCTTTTTATTTGTGGTATACATGAAGTCACGTAGAACAATTATACATAGCTTTTTTGGTAAGCACGGTCTCCTCATCAGCAAATTTAGGAGGATTTCTATTGAATTGAAAAGACACCAAAAATAAACCTAGCATTAAAAGTAAGGCAGATGAATCTGAAAAATTGAAGTAAAAGGTTTGGATTTAAAATTTATAAGAAAATTAATAAGAAAATTGGTATAGGTTAGAGATAGAAATGAGTAGAAAAAATATATATTTTTTTGAATTTACATAATAAATTTGATTTAAAAATATATAGATATATAATTACCTTTTGGTTTTTCTTTTTTTGAAATCAGGAACTGTATTTAAAGAAGTCATTTAGATGTTTGCTATAGCTTTTTATTTTATTGAATGATGAATTTTAAAAGGGCGACGCTCGTGCAGTAAATTGTTTCCGTTAGCGTATTTTAATTTAAAGACGCTACAGTTAATATCTATAGAGAGAGAGAGAGTATTCATTTTGCAAGTTTTTAAGGGGAGATAATTGTCATGGCTTTATTTATTATTTGATTTACGAGTCTAAGGGCGGTAATTGTTTTAACTTAATTTATTTAAAAAAAAAATAGTAATCTATATTTTCTAATGAGTAATTTTTAATGATTTAAGGTGGTTTATATTTATTAAATTTAAACCAACGTTTATGATTACATGATAGAAGCTCATGTCTTGAATTTACTAGTTTGGTTGTGCTTTTTATATCTTCATATTTTAAAATTTTTAGGGTTTCTTTTGTACATAATGTAAAAAATTTATCTCCTGGTTTATATGATTTGCAAGTCTCAATTATTTTCCATTTTAAGTTGAAAGAAATATTGCTATTTTTTAGTTGCCAAATATAGTTGGATAGAGTAGTTTTGTTTGATAGAGAGTTATTTTTAAAAGAATGTTTGTGCGTTGAAATTCTATGTTTTATTGGGCCAGATGTGGAACTAATATATATTACCTCTTGATTATTATGATTATTTTCCGTTAGGTCTATTGTTGGATTATAATGTGGTGGGTTGGTTAATAATTGATCGGTAGATTGATTTAAGTTGGTGTTATTATTTAATCTGGTAGTTGAGTTATGGCTGTTGATAGGTTCTTGTATATTTGGAGTTTTTGATACTGTGCAGCTATAGATAACATTTTTAATTTTACATGAGCCTTGTAGGGGACATTTATTTTTTCTTCTACAGTTACAGTCCGATGTATTTTGTATAGTTGCATTTTGTAGTTTATTAATTTTATTATTATTAGAGCTAATTATTTTCTGATGAAGGTTAGGCATAGTAGAGTAAGAGACTTTAATTGTGTTCTTATTGAAAATCTTATTATATCTATGGGGGGCTTTAAAGTTCTTATCTAATATTTTAAAAAATTCTCTAGCTATGTTTGTTTCTAGGTTTTTGGAATACGGGGGGTTGAACCATAGGATCTCCTTGTGTCTATTCTTACGTTTGCGGGTTTTAGTTTGTTGTTTATTTATATTATTATTTAATATTTGTAGTTTGGTTTTATCTTTTTTTGTCTCCTGGTTATTTTTCTTAACTCGTATACGGGAAGACATTGCCATATTATATGTTATTACGCTCTTAATAGGTTTATTTTTAATGCAGTTTATGTTTCTATCATTTTCATTTATGAATTTAATTTGTGAATTATATCCAGAGTTTTTAAGGGCTTCATTATAGTATTTTTCATTTTTGGTAAATATTGATTTAGTAGAAGACAGTCTAGAAATTCTTAGAGCGATATTGGGAACTATTGATTTTAATATTGATTTAGGGTGGTTTGATTGATTGTGGACATATAGAAGTGATTGGTTAGGTTTATGGTATGGTTCAAAGGTAGAATTTTCAAGATTTAAGGTTATGTCTAAGAAATTAACAATTTTTTTATTAGGGTCGATTTTTATACTAAGTCCATAATTTTTAAATAATTTATGTAGAGCTTTAATTGCATTTTCATAATTTTTATTAGTAGAATTTGTTATGAAAAGTGCATCATCTCTATATAGCCCTCCTTCAAGTTTGAATTGTTTATGGAGTATACAATGTATTTCATTTAAAAGGAAAAGGCCAACTAGATCAGTGACCTGAGTCGAGTCCGTCGATCCCATTAAAATGTTGAAGTGGTTAGGGGTATTTTTCCTGGTCCAATATTTATTATCAAATGTTATTAAAGACTGTCTAGCTATAAGTATTAGTTTAGTTTCGTCTTGAGTTATATTTGTTAATTTTCGTGCCATTAATAGAGATTTATTAAGTAGGATAGGTGATATAGATTGGTAATATGATTCAATGTCAAAAGAAAGAAATTTAATATTATTTAAATTTTGAATATTAGAAAACCAGTCGATTACTTGGTTTGAAGATTGCCATAGTGGGTATTTTATTATGGATTTAATTTTGGGGATAATTCTATCTAATATGTTTTTACTAACCAGTCCTATATCTGATTTCGAGGGGCAAATGATTCTAATAGTAGGGTTGATATTGAAGCTGTGTTTGTGGTCCTTTAAAGTAAATCTCGGGGTACCTGGTACCGTTATTTCTGTGTATTTATCTATTTTAAGTTTAGTTAAAATGTTTTTTGCATCATTATTTATTTTATTTAGTGCTGATTTATTAGTAGTTTTATAATTTTTATTAAGTTATTTATATATTAGATTTTTATATTATTACTACTATTAGACTCATTTGCCTGGACTGGTTAGTAAAACCATTTGAAGACTTATGCAGAAGACGCAAGGCGATATTATTTGGAATATTATAATCAGATTAAATATAGTTTTTACGGCAGGATTTGTTTTTTAAACGCTATGTCTAAGAACAGATCAGTACAAATCACCTTTAACTTTCTCGTGAATATCTACATATGTTTATGTCTGTGTGAGTACGCCTATACAGTACAGATTACATAGGGCGTAGACGGCAATCCGGAATATTACGTATGATTTATAAATAGTCTATCGACTAGCGTTCAAAATCCCTAACATTATAACATATAAATATATTTTCAAAAAAATTACACCATAAAATTATTTAAAACAATAAAGAAAACAAAACAGAAATGAATTGATAACAATAATAATCATTAAAAATAATAAATAGTGTTATCGCATTGCCAGACGCATGCTCAAGCGAACGCACGTACACAAACACACGTATGCACGAATTATATGAAAAACAATTAACGAAAATAAATACGCGCAGTCAGAGAAATAGAGAAACAAGAGACAAAGGGAGGGAAGTAAACCCATTACACACAGATGTAATATGTAGAATATTAAGGAGCAGTAGTCCTACAGCTACAAAGAAACTATTTAAGTTATTTGTACCGTACGCACGCACAGACACGAATTTTATTATCTATGCATTAAATGACCTTGAATAATAATAAAAATAAAATGTCTCTTAGTGACGACATACTTTAATTTTAGTA
Source organism: Euprymna scolopes (assembly GCF_053919585.1). Classification (NCBI taxonomy): domain Eukaryota; kingdom Metazoa; phylum Mollusca; class Cephalopoda; order Sepiida; family Sepiolidae; genus Euprymna; species Euprymna scolopes. The sequence goes on along the minus strand of NC_136499.1, from coordinate 57,267,593 downwards.
ATATTTCGTTTAAAAGGGGAAGAGCTGGATTTCGAAATGTGAGAATTTTCAGTACACAGTCAATCAGAATGGGCGGACAATGACAATGGGGCCTTTATTAATTATGATCGAAAATTTAAAAGATAATATTAGGTGTATGCATATATGAGTCAGTTACGGTCGGTGTAATCACAGAACCTGTGAAATGTGTAGAATTCGTTTCGGTGATAACTGTTATCAGTGGTGGAACTAAATATTTAGAGATAAAAATAAGACTCATTTCTGTATAGATTCTGCTATTGGGATAAAGTTGCTCTTGGAATGCAATATAATATTTTATTATCACGATTGAATATGTCTGAAATGCTGTTCGAAAACTTCATAAGGTAGTGGCTAGTAGTCTAGATGTATTGAATTTGTATATGACATCTGTTGTTGCAAACATACAATACATTTGTTCAGACGGGAATTTCTGCAGCTATTATATATATATATATATATATATATATATATATATATATGCTATAAAAGTGAGAATATGTGTGAGGACATTTACAACCTTTCAGCAAATTATTTTATCTACAGGCTTTGAATTGCATTTATAGATTATTAAGACACGTGGAATATTTTTAATTGGTGTTCATCCGAAAAAAGGGTTGCTAAACTGTCAAACACTTTTAAATTGGTGCTTTGCGATCGTTGGACTTTTATCTATTTGTCAACTGTTTCCTGAATTCGCATGCGTGAATTGTTCACATAGCACACTCTTTATTTTTTTTTACATAGGCATCACCACTTATCAAGACCAAGAAGCTACTCGAGTATAAGAGTTAAAGAGTGTACAGTAGAATTTGGACAATATAGTAACCGTTGGTAATGGAGATTCGGTAAATTTGTTAACTTATATGAAACGGCTCATCAAAAACTTGTTTACGTTAGACTTGAAGACAACCATATTGTAGTAAGCTCAAAAGCAGAAAAACGGAAGACAATTCCATAGGCGTGCAGTTCTAAGAAATTAGCTTTGCTCATGGAATCTACGCTTAGGTTTAGGCACAGATAAAGAGTGGGGGAAACTAGTGATAGTGATTTCTGCTAGATGGGTGTTTCTTGTGAATGTTTGGTGAGGGGGCGACCATAGAATGGAGCTCAGCTGAGCACCTGCCATGAAAATAACGATAAGGCAGAGACAAACTCGCAACATCTCTTCTATGAGAAAGAGGCCGCAAGAACGAACATCCCCCACAAGGCTATGAAGTCTATTTTGAACTCTATCAAAGCAGGATATGTCCTTTATAGCAGCTCCTGCCCAGATGTGGCAACATTACTCCATCCTTGGACGTACCTGACTCTTATATAGATAGAGAATTGCATAAGCAGTGAGATATCTACTGGATCGATAGAAGGATCCCACTATTTTTCCGGCGGTCTTGGCAACGGATTTAATGTATGTGTTCCAGATAAGATCAGGAGTAAAGGTCAAGTCCAAAAGCTTGTCAAAACATGAGGCCTCCCCAAGACGAGAGCCATTCATTTCAATTGATGTCAGATAGGAATCAGAGCGTTGATGATGTAAAGATAAAAGCTTGGTTTTAGATGCATTAAAATTAACTAGCCACCTCTTTCCCCACTCTACCTCTTGCTCAAGATCAGAGGAGAGAGAATCAGAGAGAATTTGGTCGTTTACTGTCTTAAATGTGCTACCATTGATAGTAGTGTCATCAGTATATATGTCTATGAATGATGTAAGGATGTGATTTGGAAGATCATTAATATAGATCAGGAAAAGAGTTGCGCCCAGGATGGGCCCCTGAGGGACTCCAGCATTAATACTAAGAGCTTCTGATTTCTGCCTATCAACCACTACTCTTATGAACCTATCAGAGAGAAATGATTTAATAATTGAGAAGATTTTCCATCTTAGAATAAGACAATTTCAATACACTCTGTAAACCGTGTCAAGCTGGCCTAATGTTTATCATACTTACTCACTGTTTGTTAGGTTTTGGTTTGTGTCTTTTTACTTACAAGAAATGTACAGTTTAGAAAAAACATAATACTCGCATGCATATGTGTTATCTTGTTTCCATTTTTTTTTACTTTATTTTTTAAATAATTCAACGTTACGTTTCGTACGTACAGTATTTCTTTTTATAATAAATAAGAATTTTGCATTGATTAAAGTATAATATTTATTCATTTTTTACGATTAGGCAATGCCGACCAGCCTGCTAGTATATATATATATATATATATATATATATATATATATATATATAAATAACAAAAGTCTATATCCTATATTTCAAGATGTTGTCTATCTTACTGTTTATTCTTTAAGTAAGTTTTCATGCACAATGTTTGACGGCACCTTTTCGTAGCACAAAATATTCAAGTATTATTATATTAGTCAATGAATTCATTTTGCTATTAACTAATCATAAGAAAAACACTTATCAATTTTGAAAGAAAATAAATGCATATGGGTATGATTACACGAACCAAAAATAGGGAGAGAGGTTGCAATTACCTCTATTTTCATTTTATAACCCTGTTCATTCAGACGGCGTAATAAAAAGGAAATTTGGAATATAGACCTCTTTAATTTATTAGTTATACACTCAGTAATTACATCGTACTCCATTAATTAAAGGATTGGTATGAATAAAAGGTGAAATATAATTAAACATATTTCCTCATAAACACACACGCTCACATATATACACACACATATACATACATACATACATACATATATATGTGCATACATACTTACATATCTATGTATGTATATGTGTGTATATAGATGTGTATGTTTTAGTGAAAATTTGTTTATTTAATTATATCTCATATATATATATATAGATATATATATATTGATATATTTTTTAGCTTGTTTAATCTAAAATACTTATAGCCGGTTTCCTGGGAATAGGTGCTTCATACTAAATACATAACTAATTAATGTTAAAGTTGTGTATAATTTTTATTACATACTAATCGCTATTAATTCCTATTGATTGCCTACCACTGCATCGAGCATATATCATAGTACATATTTATCTGAACATTATAATAAAGAGCTCACACAAAGACTATGCTAGAGCGCACCAGTAGTTTCGGAAAAACGAGGAATGGGTAGTCAAACTAAGGGAAATATAATGTAGATATTTTCATAAATTTTAAACCGACTAAGAATACCCCCCCCAAAAAAAAAACAACAACAAAACAGTTGTGTAATTTTAATTGCTCGGAGATAATCTCATAATGTTTTGCTGATGTAATCTGTTTTCTTCTTCAAGAGTGTCTCGTTGAACTCAGAAATATAGAGAGTTTTTATTAGAGAATAGATTGCACCCTCTTCGTCAAACATATCCTTGATAAAATAACGTAGTTTGTAATTCCATTCCTTCTATTGCATGCATCGACGATTTAACTTTAAAACTTAAGAAAACCGTAACTTAGAACTGATTATTACTTGGTACTTACATTTAGAAAACATGTTTTTTCTATTAAAAATTCGAGCATGAATAGAGTTCAGGAGCTTTTAAACTTTTCTTTTTTTTAGGTGTACACTTACACAACTGCTCTTGTTGGAGATTCATTATGATGAACCATGGGAAATCTTTACATGCCTTTCCGCAATTACTTAATCCATTATACATTAAAGTCTACACTGTAAAGAATATACTGTTTATTTTATGAAAAATATCTTTAAAGTAATGGATTAAATTAAAGTTTTAAATTCAAAAGTCAAGTATTAGTGTTCATTGGACAAAACGCAGAAAAATACATTCATTTTAACTGAAATGCTTACTGTTATTTTATAACAAAAACCTATAGATATAATGACCTGAATTAAAGTTTCAAATTCAAAAAGAAGGTATAATGGTCCAATTTGCTCTTAACAGAAACAATCATTTGCGGCGATGAAATTTTTAAAAGGTACCTGTGATATTAGGCTAATTAAGAATATTTACATATGTCAAATTTGAACTGTTCCATCAGTAATCGGATATTTCGATACACAATTAACGATTTTCGTATAATTATCAGTGACATTCCGACAGAAAAACACTTCTAGACTCATAACTAAATTTTGTGTGAAATTTCAAATAAACCATGTCAGAGTTTAAATATGTTTTTATTTGAAAATTGTAATTAAATCAGAAAATAATATAATCTTGTATATCTATGTTTATATATCTATATAATTATAAAACCCAAATGATCTTTACCGCGTGTTGTAACCCAACATCCGGTTTACGGCTTCCGGTTGCGCATGCGTACATAGAGATAAACCCATAACAGCGTAAAGAAATAAACACAAATCGCTGGACCGGTTTCGTCCGAACAAACGGACGTCCTTAGAACAGCGAATATCTTAAATTTGTTGAATAAAAAACTTCAAGAAATGGGAAGCAAACACAAAACGTCATTATAAATAATACGTATAATCATCGAACTGTTTCATATATACGATATATATTATACCAAATAATCAACGCGACAATAAAACGTATTGTTTTACTGTGTACGTTTTCAGCGTCCTCATATTTTTTCGTGTTTAAATTATCCAAATAAACAATTTTTAATACTTTCTGCTTTTTATTTTACATCGTTCATTTCCGTATTACGTTTAAGGTATTTTAACGTAATTTTCTTACAAATAAATCTACTTTAACCCGTTGACAACCGTAAGAGCATTTTACAACGGCGATCTACCAACCGCTTTTCGCTTTTTTAAATTTATTCTCCATTTTTTGAATGCACCTTTCTAAAAAAACATTTATACATTTTCTTCTAGACTACAAACATAAATAAATAACACCGAAAATATGTTTTTCAAATTGCCTTGCAAATAAACAATCAACGCGAGAATAAAGCGTATTGTTTTACTATGTACGTTTTAAGCGTCCCAACTGCTTTTTTGCGTTTAAATTAAAATATATATCAACATTTGAATTTAACTTTAAGTATTATGGAATCTGTTCAGTGCACATAAGTATGGCGAACCACTTATAATTCAATGGACATAAGTTATTTTTTTCCAAAATAAACAATTATAAATAGACCAACTCATAGAAATATATCTATATTCTTTTTTCATTTCAATATACTTTCATAGAAATGCTTCTGTTATGTCACAAATCTATTTTCTTTACATCACACGTGTCATGCTCATACATTAATTCTATAGCTAATATCACATACTGCCCCAACGGGACATGGGTAGTCTAGTATACACACACACACACACACACACACACACACATATATATATATTATGATAGAGAAAAATAGAGTGTTATAATCTGTATATTATACTTTTTATATTATATAATGTCATCGGTGTTGCCCGATAATAAACGCAACATAAAATACGTTAAAAAAATGAAAACAAAACTCAGGCATGTTCATGCAGGTATCATGTTTTTTTCTAAACAGTTAACTTCTTGTAAGTTAAAAAAAATACTACACTCGAGATAATATCAAAACCAAAATTCAAACTCAAGTACGATATCTATGAGGTCAGCTGGCAAAGATATTTCTAAAATGTGTTTAAGCCTACTTTTACTTAATTTAAGGAAGCTGCCATTTCGTGAAAGAGTTGACAAACAGATAAAAATCCGATGTCCCCCTAAGTCATTTTTTTTTATTCTAACCACTAAGCAGCTCTTTTTATCGAATGAAACCGATTAAAAATAGTTCCAAATATCTGAATTCACTACATTTTTAGTTTTAGTCAGCAGAGAAAAAATCATTCAGTATATTGGTTGATAGTTGTCCTCACACACGTTCTCACCCTTATAAATTAGATTATTACCTGTATAAAGATACATATGTTTCTAAGTTTATGTGTTTCTTATACAAAATTCGACCATAAGCATATTAACCGCTCATTATGAATGTTGTAACAAATCTTCAAACAGTAAATATTTCAAATGTTTGGTATATTTATTGCAATTAGGTTATATGAAAAAAGTTAAGAACTTTTCTGAAATGTTCTATTCTTTCGATGCGTATGAAATCTTAATTTCTTTTCAGTATGTTAATACGTGTCGTGTAGACATAATATTAGCATAAAACCCCTTTGAAATGTTATACAATTTTACATTGAATGCAATCCATCATGAGGCACCAATTAGGCAAGATTCCTTTAAATTCTTTAAAGGCTATTTTAGTTTAATCCTAAATCTTTATACATTTTCTGGGAGAAAAACTATGCAATATATTTCTAACAAGGTTTTAAATACAGATTCGTTGTTATAAGGTTAAGTATCATCTTATCTTGATTTAAATATTCGTTAATGAAACATAAAATTGTTTTGTTGCTAGGATTCACCGAACAAAATTGGAACAATATTGTCCAACCTAAACTTGATATTTTTCTTCATTAATATTGTCATAGCTTGTGCATTTAGATATTTTTTCTCGTTTATTATAGTCTGTTCACTCAGAATAAGGTGTATATTTGCGCACTTCCTAAGAACAAAACCACATACGCTCACACGCACGAACACACACAGCCAATATATATATATATATATATATATATATATATATATATATATATATATATATATATATATATATATATTCTAATAGGAAGACCCGACGTTACCCGGGATTGAATGATGATCACTGATTGTTTCAAACTCCTATTATTTTTATTGTCACTGAAAACGATGAAATCGCTAACTTTTTAATCAAATCGATTAATTGCCTGCTCGTGTTGGAAGCCACTCGCGGTGAACCGAAACTCAGATTCACATGCCTCCTCTCAGTAACTTATTCCACAAAACATTTTAGTTAACATTGTACTGTAAATGACCTTACTGTTAGTTAAATAAAAATATTTTTATATACGTTGACTTCATTTAAATTTCAAATGCAATCGTTAAGTATCGTGGAAAAATTGTGATCTTCATTTCAAAACGGTGGATAGAGAATTTTTTTTATAAATTCGCTATGGTGTTTTTAACTCGCACACACTGAGAATTGAATCCTCAAGACTGTATCACTTTTACAATTGATTCTTCCAAGTACTTCAACCATTGCGCCACGGCCTCTTGTGAACGAAATATATAATTGCGAATTACGTAGGACTTCTAAGCAGTAATGGCTGATGGAATAAGACCATGCTACCCCCGTGTATTAAATAAAAGGTTCTGTTCGAAATTCCGTTAAAAATGCTCGATTTCCACAAGATACACCTAAAAAAATTAGAGGTTGCATCAACTAAATTGCCAATAACACTCAAGATGAGAAGACAAGTTCAAAGAATCCAAATAATACAAATAGATAATACTCATCGCAATTTTTTTTTTTTAAATACCCTTATCTCATTACCGCAGTCTACACTTTTTTCCATTATTGCAATGCCTATTCCTAGTGCTCTTGCAATCCTATTAGTCTTTTTTCTATTCAGTCACTAAGCGATTCTTGAGTAAATCCTCACAAGCTTGTCGCAATCCCGCTGATCTAAGCCAATCTTTGCCACAATTGCAAACAATGTTGGATATGGTCAAGAAAAATGATCTTCGGCTATCAGCTCTGCGAATGTTTCCCTTGTATGTATTCAGCTGTCAACTATCAAGTGTTTATCTTCGACAGCGTCGTCACTTTTGGTGCTACGGCTTTTTTTAAAAATAAATATTTGTGTCAGTAATATAACAGCGAGTTTATTTGAGCATAAGTCATGGAAAAGTACAGAAACTAAAGCAAATGTGATTTCGTTATTTAAATACTACGCTTTAGTTTCGTATAATACAATGATATTCCGGTCGGGTTTGTTCGCTAAATGAACGCATGTTTTCACCCAAAGTTTGGACAAGCTTTTATGTGTGTAGATCGAATTTCCGTCTCAATTGCGGAGTTCTAAAAAGTACACCTAAAGAAAGTCGGCGGTTACATCTAAGAAAACGTCGGGAAAATGTACACTCCAGATCAGAACAGTGTCCGAAAAAATCCGAAAAATACGATTAGAAAGATAGTGTATAATAGCGGAGGACACAATAGCGGAGGACACCGGTAATGTTTGCTTCTAATAGTAACAGATGACGCAGCCGTGTTTTGGGAAGAGACTGAAAAATACAGTAAATGAACACTTTTTATACAAACAAACGCAAATACACTTACCAAATTTAGATGTTCCGTCTCTTCAAATAAATCTATTATATAAAATGAACGATATCTATCTATCTGTCTCCATATTTTGGACCTCTATCTTTTCCGAAACTAAAAGTCGCAGACCGACGCTATGGGCCTCAAAGGAATGGATTTTTATGGGCGGGTTTTCATTGGTCTTCAGCCGGTTTAAATAGTTTTTAAGAGGTTAAAAAGTGATCAAAATTGAAAAAAAATTGTCATACATTCTGTATATTCATTCTAGTTTCTTTTTAATTTTTAATCAGAGTGTCACGTTGGTACATTGGTAACGTCACTGTCTTTGAATTCTACAGTTTCGGTTTCGATTTTTAGCTGATTGCATCCAAATGCATATTTTTTTTTATTTCGAAATCACGACTCTAATAATATATACGAAATCGGGACTGATGAAACTATCATATTTGAGTGTATTTTATGACCGGGCACAGCCAGCCGCCTACTTCTGCTAGTATAGAGTGAATTGAACTATCTTTTTACTTGATTAATCAAATAGAAAGATTTTATTTTGTAATTTCATAATACTTTAGTAAGTTTGCATATAATATTCTTTTAAAAACTGCTAAGAAGATAATAATTTGTGAAAAGATAATTCCCAATGTAATTGGTTTATAACGAGTAAAATCTTTGTTTGAATGGATGTATAACACGTAGATATGCAGACAAGTTTAAATGCAAAATGTACATTTCAAATTGCCGATATATTTATATTACTTTTGCGCATGAGCAAATTCATTTACACCTTGAAGTGTGTTAATTTTAAATATTTCTTATCTATATGGCGATAGCTCAAACGGTAGGAAAGGCTTATTGAGCGCTAAATATTTTAGTGTCGATTCTAGCTGATGGCACCCAAGTCATTTTATAAACCTTTAGAAATCAATACTATTTATTAGGTACAATATAACATTTGATATAGGATATCACTAAATACTAAATTTGCATGAATTAAAATATACGTAAGCGTATTTTACGCCTAGGCGATGATAGCAAGCTCCCGCTAGTCTTAAAATAAAAAGGAGTTGCAGGGACATATAAAGACTAAACACATTATACACAGGGTGGCTCACTTAAAAGTAGCTCTATTTCTCTTATATTTCTCTTAACGATTAACTGACACCACAAGACAAAATGCAATTCCTTTTCCAACAAGATGGCGCTACATACCACAAATATAACTAGCACGATTTCATTACACGTTTAAGAAAAAGAGTACAATAAGGAAAAGATTATGCCCACCACATTCTCAGGACTTGTCTTCATGCAATTTTTATCTTTGGGGGACTTAAAAACAAAAACGTTTATGCAAAAAATCCTCACAATCTAGAACAATCAAAGGAGAACATTACCAACGCTATCAGGAGAATAACAAGAGAAGACCTTCACACAGTATCTGCAAACTCGCTTTAACGTGGCCAGAAATGCATAGATGTCAACGGGGAGCACTTCCAGCATCCTTTATAACAGTATATAAGGTAATTTAAGCAGTTTTTCAGGTATAAAATAAAATGCGCATAAAGTGCGCTTGAACTCCAAATCACAACGTAATGTTAGGAAAATAATCAAATATTTTACTTGTTTGAAATTTATAACACATATATATAAGATATATACTCCATTTCCAGTGTGCTGTTTTTTTTTCTTTTCTTCTTCCTTGCCATGTCGTAAAGTTGGAGAAAGAAAAGTATGTTTGTAAAGAGCCGCGCATTGTATCTTAGTAGTTGTATTTTGAAATGTTTGAACTGTGCGCAGGCAAAACGAGAACAACGTCAAAGGTGTGAGTTCATATAAAAACGTTGATTTAATTTGAATAAAATAAAATACGCATCAAGTGCGCTTGAAAGCCAAATCACAACGTAATAGTAGGAAATAGTAATATATTACGTTGTGATTTAGCTTTCAAGCGCACTTGATGCGTATTTTATTCAAATTAAATTAACGTTTCTATATGAACTCACACCTTCACATAATTCTACAGGTAATTTAAAAAAAGAAAAGAATGCTCGTTCTCTCTACTATGTTTCTGGGCTATTTTTAAGTAACCTATTCTGTATAAAGTACTGGATCTTACTAATGAAGAAAAAGGTTGACCACAATCGGCTTACATACACCGGGTGTTCCTTTATATCATGATACGACAGGGATAATAATAGATGTACAAATTATGGATATAATGGTGAATATTTAAAAGAAATTAATAGTCACTGCAACATCAAGTGGAGTTCCTTCTAGACGATGTGAGGTACCTGATATCTAGTTTTAAAGTTATCCTGGCACGGCTACTATATAATGCGACATAATGTTTAAAACTATCTGTAAAGATTGTGGCTAGTGTTGTATCAAGTCCTCAGAACTTTACGTGAACAAACTGTGGGGAAAAAGTTATACACCAGCAAATATGACTATGATAGATAGAGATATAAGACTCCTAAATCGATATTTGAGTTTTTGTCTTGAAACATTGCGTGGATGTTTCCAAATCCGAGTGGATACCCTACGCCTCCAAATTTACTCCGATTTTCATTCCGCTCGAATGAATCAGGAAGAATTGCAAATTGCATTGTTATTATGACTAAACTTATGCATTAATGACTTGAAATTGTATCTGTCTGTTGCAGGTATTGAGGACGTGGAGTTCTAAGAAAGCAAACCCTGTCATAACCGTCAGTCAGAAGCAGAGATGCCTCAATGGATCCCTAGCAAAAGGCACACACATACACACACACACACACACACATATATATATACATATGAGCAGGGTGACCAGACGCTGCCTGGGATTGAATGATGATCAACGGATGTGTCACACTCCCATATTTTTAATGTCATCAAAACTGATGAAATAGTCCATTGTTTAATTAAATTTATATATTGCCTGCTCTAGTTTGTGGACCATCGCGATACACATAAAAGAGCTTCACATGTTTCTTGTGGTGACGAAATTCACAATATATTATAGTTTAGATTGCACTGGATGGAATCCACTGTTAAGTCTATAAAATTATTTTGATATATGAGCGCTTGTATTGTAGTATAAACTGCAATATTTAATAACATGCATAAATTGCGATCAAAACAGAAATACTGTTGATTTTATATTTTAGTATTATGGGTTTTGCGCTGAGAATCGCTTGGAGTGAAGCTTAAAAACAAAAAGCTAAGTATCATAGTGAATTTTTACTTTAAATAGAAACATTCATTTCAAACGTGCCCCTGTCATATCTAAGAAACTACTATTGTTTTTCTATGTCGGGTCTTTAGGCTTGGTTGATAACAAAGCGTTTCATATGCACTTGAGATATTAGGCAGTGTAGAATGTTAATTTTTTGACTATTATTTCATGTCATCGGATTATTTCGATTATCGATTATAGTTACTTAACGAAGACCTTCCAGCATAAAACCTGTCAAAGAATACTGCCAGGCACATGAAGTGCATTCGTGTAAAATGTAATAAAAATCAATTTTACAAGGAACAAGCTCCCAGACACACACGCACACAAAGTTTCTTTTATAAAAAGGAATATATTACAATATTCTGTGGATCTATATTAAAAAAACCTTGTTAAACTTTGTGACATATTTCCATTCTATAGAGGTCAGGTGCGAACGAACACCCCATAATTTTATTATACCATATTTCTTCAAACAGAAACATAATTATCAAAGTATACTTACGCAGATAGATATGAAAAGTCTTTATTAACGCAGAACTCACAATTTTATTATACCATCCCTATTTAAGTTAAAACATACTTATCAAAGTATTCTTATGAACATCTATATCAAAACCCTTGTAAACGTTTTTTTTAATTTTTAAATTTTTTATTTCTTTACTTTGTGAACCAGGTGCGAACGCAGACCCCACAATTTTAATGAACCATTGTTCTGCCAGATCAAACATACCCATTCCTGTGTCTCGATACATCTTCTATCCTTATTTATAATCAGTTTTTTAAAAATAGTCAACCATATAGGAGCCTATTCGTAACCAGACACACACACATACACATACACACACTCAGCTTTGCATTATATATATATATATATATATATATATATATATATATATATATATATATAGTAAGTTATAAAATATAAATAGCAATTAAGATACACAGAATATTTCGCGTTTAATTCTTGTGTATGCTTATGTAATAATTAGGACTATGAAAAGAGAATATGCTTATCATTGTTTTGATTCCCAGCTATGTATCCAACACAGTTAGACTCATTTAATCAATCGAGGACTACATCAATCTATCTAAAATATAGAATATAGAATGGCTCATTTATTTAATAAAGAGATACACACATTTGTTGTGCTTTATATTATCTAGATAAGTCTCTTCTTATAGAATTGAATTTATTCTACACACAGCTATATATATATATATATATATATATATATATATATATATATATATATATATATATATTATATAAAGTATGTTTTTCATGAATAGGTATGACAGATGTATACGTAGGAAGCGTGAGTAATTGAAATAAACAGCGAATAATTTATCATCGATTTTGATGCCATGAGAAGTCTTGCATTTAAAGTAATTGACACCTTTCGCCCGATTTGTCATCCAAAATAGATCCTTGTAACGTAAATAAAAGCCGATCTTTTCCCCCAAAGCAAGCACAAATCGCTTAAATCAATTATTTTTCAGGAAAGCAATCATCAAATTTCCTGAAAAAATTCCGAAATGTCTTTTCCTTCCGATTCGAGTACAGAAGCCATGCGAAGTGTCAGGTCTAAAGGGAAAGTTAAGAAAATGGAGGACGTTGACACAACAATCGTCGAATAACTTGAACTATTTTTGTAATAGCCTCTTAATACGTCCAATATATTAAAGTCAAACTACTCAACAAGTCATTGACAATCAAGTCGTACTGAATCTTTATCGATTTTAATGGGCTTCATTTCTAAGTTTAACAGTAAGTAAAACAGAAAACGGCGATAGGAAGAACAAGGAATGTATATATATATATATATATATATATATATAAAGAGAAGAAAGCAAACTAATGATAAGTCAACCTAAATCAGTAAAATAGGATAATAAAAAAGAGAATATATGTATATATATATATATATAAATTTATATATATATATATATATATATATATATATATATATATATATATATATATAAACTGGTGTTAATCGTGACACGCTGCACTGAGCATTCCCGAAAGGATGAAACACTTATTATATTAAATAATTTACTATATACATATAATTTGATTGCAGAAATTCCCCTCTGGACTAAATTACGACAGGTTTGCAATGGCAGGTGCCACGTCCGAATTTATTTTGTCTAAAATTTTACTCACCATCTTATGTAACTTATTAACGCCGTTACAGACACATTTATTACGTATAAGACAACTTACCTTAATTCCTAGGAGCGACAGCATCATAATTTCCAAGACCTTAAGACGAAGTAGCTCATATTTCCCTCTCTAACTGAAAAGTCCTTCCATTCTCCTAAACAGGACCGGATACTTCTATAAATATTATTTCTATAATTACCTGTTGCGGTTATAAACTGAATTGCGCAGTCATACACTACTTATATATACAAAATACTGATTTCTCCCCCATACAGGTCCGCCCTTTGTCATTGGCTGCAATCATGACATTCTATTATTCTAGATTATACACATACGTACAAATAACTGTTGTAAACCCGTGCTAGGGGTTACAAATGAAAGAAACCACAAGTACCGTAAAGTGTATAAAATATAATATGTATTTATAATAAAGAATACAGGAGCCACTAAAGTAGTATGAGAGGAACGTGTTCGGAGCATGCGGTTAAACATGGTATAAATGTCTCCATTTAGTCTCTGAAACCAGTGGTATTCATAGGACTGGTTGATTCCACTTAGTTCTGAAATAGGGGTGATTTGTACCCCAGAACACCTTACCGTGGTTTTCATTCCCCTGTAATGATCGTATAGCTCTTTTTCCTGGGGTTGATCTCTATCAGGTCGGTCATTTTCTTTTTCCTGTAGGATCGCCGTTGTCCACCTGGTTGTGGTGTCGAACATGTCATATATCTGGTTCATTACTTCTTGTTCCACAGGCAGTTGTCTTACGTCATCAGTTATACGTTTCCGAATTTGGTTTAAATGTTTCTTGTGCGTAAACCTTGGACCTTCGATAATGTAGACCATCCGTTCGATCCTTTTCTGGACCTTTCCTAGTTCCCACATCGTGCTATTATTTTTGTGTACCGTAAAATACCTTTTCACCAGGTAAATACCTCTTTTTAGGAACTATAGTATTTAGCGGTTTCACCTGTTTTGGTAAACGTTACTCGAAAATCGGCTAAATTTTCTTCGCGAACATTAACTCTGCTGGTGGCATCTTCAATGGAGTCCTTTCATTTGGCGTAATTCGATAAAGTTGTAAAAACTGCTGTACCGCCTTTTCTGGGGGCGTTCCTTTAGCCTTCTTCATGGCTCTTTTCAATGTGTCTACAAACCTCTCAGCCTGACCGTTCGATCAGGTCTGATATGTTTGCGTCGTTATGTGTTTAACCTGGAAATCTTCGCAGAAGCTTTTAAAATCTACTGAAGTGAATTGTGTGCCATTGTCTAACACTAGACAATCAACCACACCTAGCGAACAATTCGTGGCGAGTAATAATTGTAAACTCCGTTGTTGGACTTTTACATCGAAATACCGCAGGCCATTTTGAAAAACTGTCTACAACTATTAAATAATAGTTTCCATCCAGTAAGCCTGCGTAATCTACGTGTATTCTTTACCATGGGTGGTTCGCCTTAGGCCAGGATCTAAATTATATTGAGGGCGCTTTTGCAACCAATGCGCATCCTTTACACGACTTCACCGTGCCTTCTATATCAGTGTCCATATTCTTCCAGTAAACGTAGGACCTCATGAAGCTCTTCATTCGCGTAGCCCCAGGGTGCCCCGTATGAAAATCCTTTAGAATTTTGTTTTGTAGTGTAGCTAGGATTACTACTCTTTCCCGGTACGACAGTACCTTATTACACATAGAATAAGCTTCTACTGCCAATTCATCCGATTTAATTTTGTTTCATTTCTTTGATGAAACTATCTTCTTCAGCCTCCCTTATAATATCTTCCAAAGTGACTGGTAGTTCATTGATCGTATTACATAGTATTTGCGTATAGTCCTTTTCACTTTGTAGTTCCGGTATTCTTGTGTCGTCTAGCGGTTCTCTTGGTTTCGGGATAATTCGCGACAATCCATCTGCGTGAATTAACTTCGCAGATGTAAGAAATTCCATACTGAAATCGTAATTCAGAAGAATGGTTCCGCATCTTTGCACTCTG
Organism: Euprymna scolopes; assembly: GCF_053919585.1. Taxonomy (NCBI): domain Eukaryota; kingdom Metazoa; phylum Mollusca; class Cephalopoda; order Sepiida; family Sepiolidae; genus Euprymna; species Euprymna scolopes. The sequence goes on along the minus strand of NC_136499.1, from coordinate 57,252,107 downwards.
TTGGCTGTGTGAGTTGGCAGACCTTTTTTTAGAGCCAAAGATGGTTATAAACGGCTTATGGTCAGTTTACAATTTAAATTTACGACCGTGTAAAAATCGGTGGAATTTTGTAACACCAAATATGATCCCCAGTGCTCCCTTTTCGATTTGGGAGCAATTGTTTTCGACAGGGAGTAAAGTTCTTGACGCGTAGGCGATCGGTTTAGTGGACCCATCAGGCATCTTGTGTAGAATGCACGCCCCGATGCCATAAGACTTGCGTCAGTTGCGACAATAATGTCTTTTTTCGGATTGAAATGAGTCAGGGATAAATCTGACGTTATACATCTTTTAATTTCTTAAACGCTGCCTGGCACTCAGGCGTCCAGTCCCATTTTTTGTTCTTTTTTTAACAGTAAATTCAATGGCGCACGTAATTAATGCATGTTCTTAATGAACGTTTGATAATAGTTCGGGAGCCCTCAAAACTCTGCAATGTACTTACATTATGAGGTTCTGGCATATCTTTTATATCTGTGAAGCTGTCTTGATAGGGTTTCCTCCCGTCCTTATCTATGATATGACTCAGGTATTTTATTCATTTAAAAAAAAATCGAATTTTGTTTCCTTCAATGCGAAGCCCTTTTCTTTTATTCTGTCAAACACTTGAAATACATGATCTCTATTTTGTTCAACATTTTAACTACGCATAAGAATATCATCCAGATAGCCTATTGCGAAATCCAAACCGCTTAGCAAAGTATCAATTACCTGTTGAAAAATTGCAGGTGCTACTTTTATACCAAATGCTAATCTATTGAATTTAAAAAGTCCTTTGTGCGTTGCGATACACAAAAGTTTCGAGCTATCTTCCTCTACTGGTACGCCTCGCTTAAGTCTATTTTGGAAAAAAAATTCCGCTATTTAACTGGGTTTGGTAGTGGGCAGTGATAATCCTTGAGCGCCGCCTTCAATCCGGTCGAAAAGTCCGTGCATACCCTAATCTTTTTAGATTTTGTTCCCCGTAGAAGGTGGGAGCTGCCCACCCACTACAGTTAATAGGGGTTAAAATCCCAGTGTATATTAGTATTTCCAATTCTTTTTCCATTTTTCCCCTCGAAGCGAACAGTACGCTCTGTTACTTTTTGAGTATTGGTTTTGTTTCGTCCAGTAATTCGAATCTCGCATTTATTTTTGTGCAGCATTCAAGCTTTTCAGAGAAAACACATGGGAAAGATATTTTGCGATCATTTTGGAGTTTCTCGGCTTCGGCCGTTAAGTTTTCGACTTTGTGACAAGATCACTCATTGCTGAGACCAATAATTCAAAATCCTGAATCCAATCGTTCCTGAATAAATTCGTTGTGTTTCTTAAAACGAACACTTTTAGCTTTTTTAGCGTTCTTTTTAGTGACACATTAATAACTAGCTTACTCTAAAAATGTATTTTTTCACCAGTTACCTATCTTGTGACTTTATTCGTCTTTGTCATCGTGGGCTTTCCTATTGTCTTCCACATGTGAAAATTTATAATTGATAAATCCGACCCTGAATCGAGCTGCAGTTTTACTTCTTTATTTCTGATTCTCACCGTAACATATTCCCTTATGGTCTGTTTGTGATGGGTCCATTTTTGCAGGTGTTACATAGCTCCTTTTTACTACTTTCGCTCCGCAATATGAAGCCTTGTGCACTGATCGCTTGCATAGGTCACGTGTTATTTTCCTTTGGTGCTGACATGCATTGTACCCATGAGGTCTTCCACATTTGCTACAAGAGGTCCTATAATTTTGTCTATCCTGATAATTTTGTGAAGGTTCTTTTTGCCTCTTGGTTGTTAATTGCTGGCGGGTGGGTGTCCTTTATTTTTTAAGCGTATTTTTTTTAATGTGAGCGATACCTGCTTCCTCTATGTTTCGGGAATCTTGCTTCATTTCCACGAACCGCTGACAATATTCAGCCAGTTTCTGAAGCGTCAAATCAGGTGATAATTCCAATTTCTTTAGAGTACGACGTCTTATATCGGCGTTTTTGTGGCTATCAAACCTTGGTGAATATTAAGCATTTGAAATTGTCCGCCGTTTATGACGACAATTTGAAATTTTCATACTGTTTATTAACTATAGACGCAAATGTCGTATATTTCTGACTCTCCTTACGTGTGAGATTCATGCATTTCCATATTTTATGAAAAAGGCCTTTTTTGGGACAGTATAACTCCATTAAAGTTTGACGGCTTCGTCAAACAACAATTCGTTGGTTTTTCTTGGTAGAATATAGTCCACGAATTTGTTATGTCCGGATGTATATATGTAGCAATAAACGAATCTTCTTTTGATCCGTCCATGCACTGCAATCAATCTAAAAAACGCCTTCAAATCTTCTGAAATATGCCTAAAACGTCAGCCTTTCCTCAGGAGCATGGTGAAATGTACCAATAGCTGACTAGATCGCATTTTGGGAGAAAGCCGTGCTGGTTTCTTTTCCGCTGTCCTTATTCACTAAAACTTGCGTTATCAAATCCATTTTTTTTATCTGACTGGTTTTGTTGCTCTAAATGTATTTTTTTCAATTCCAATCTCTGTCATTCATTTCTTTCGTTTTTATTTTCTGTTTTTCCTCGAAGAATTTTATTAAATCTAACTGTTTTTCCAATATTTGTTCGTTGATTTCTTTCATTTCTCTTCCTCTTTTTTCTTCGAGATATTTTATTTAATTTAACTGTTTGTCTTCGTTTTGTTTCTGTATTGCCAATTGCTCTTCTCTGAACCTTTTTTCACATTCTAATTGTTGGTTTTATTGGAATTTCACTATTTCCAAAATTTGTTTTGCAAATCGTCCATTTTGATTTTCTTTTTGCCGGTATGGAATTACTTAATATGCCAAAACGAGTTTTTTCAAAAACAACACAATTTGTTGTTTTACTTTTCCTATAGTACCAACTCGATAGAAAAAAAACCTTTACAAAATTCGTACCTGGTTATTTAACGAATATTTCCTTCATATTATTTATTTCCTCGCGAGGCATTTTTTTTGATAAAATAATTCGGCCTTTGCATTCATACAAAAAGCAGTAGATTTCGTTTGTCATTTTTCAATTTTCGTAACGTGTAGGTACTGGGTTCAATTCCTTGTTGCTCCTACACATTCTTCCTCTTTTTTCTTTAAAAAGAAAAAGTTACTTATCTGTGAAAGATAGTTTATAGAATTTATATAATATTGGCTATTCTTTTTCATCTCCGTGCGAAAAAGAATGCCCTTTTCTCGTTAACGCTTTGTCATGCTTAGCGAAATCGTTTTTTTTCTTTGACGTACGTTTCTGTCGACCAGTGAAAAGTTTATTTTAATCGAATTTAAATCCGACGTCTTTTTTAATTTGTAAAAATACTTGGTTTAGCCAATAAAATAAAATATATTATTTACTTTTGCAGGACTAATGCCTTTTTACCATAAGATGTATTAGGAAGACATGCTTTTTAGAACGACAACGTTTTTTTGTACTTACTGAAAACTTGGTCTCATTAATTCAGTAATAATAGTTCTCCGCGCAATTCGTCTAATGAGTTCTATTTCAACCCGTAGTTTACATTTTAGTAGCTTTTTTAATAGCAAGATAAGGCTTTTTGACAAGGTCTTTGTAAAATCCTTTGTTCGGCAAGAATTGTTGTCCTTTTTTCAAAGTGTTCGTTATCACGTATTTGTGGATGTTTACGCGCGAATGTTGTTTTTTTTCCCAAAATTAGGCGAGTAGTTTTTTCTGTTCTTCGCCGAACTTTTTAAAAATAAAGACTTTTGAAGTTTCAAATTTCCCCCGAGTGTAGAAAAAATTGTTAGCAATTATTGTAGATTGATCCTGGAAGTTCTTGAATCGTCCTTGTCGGCCAGTTGTTTTAGACCCGTGCTAAGGGTTACAAACGAAAGAAACCACAAGCAGTGCAAAGTGTATAAAATTTAATATGTATTTATCATAAAGAATACAGGAGCCACTAAAGTGGTATGATACAAACGCGTTCGTAGCATACGGTTAAACATCGTATAAATGTCTCCATTTAGTCTCTGAAACTAATGGTATTCATAGGGCTGGTTGATTCTACTTAGTTATAGATGCACATAAGAATACTTTGATAAGTATGTTTCAACTTAAATAGGGATGGTACAATAAAATTGTGGGGTCTGCGGAAATAGGCACAAACTTTAACAAAGACTTTTCATATCTATTTGCGTAAGTATACTTTGATAGTTATGTTTCAGTTTGAAGAAATATGGTATAATAAAATTATGGGGTATTCGTTCGCGCCTGACCTCAATAGAATGTAAATATTTCACAAAGTTTAACAAGGTTTTTTAAAAAGGGTGAGGGTCGACAATAATACCTTAACTTAAATCTTAATTCACGTTAGCTTTTGTTTATTTTTTTAGTTAAATCATATTGTCTCGAATAAATTCACCTCGTAAATTCACGTTCTAATTAAAGTGAAAGCAAAAAAAAAAAGTCGGAACTTTAGACAATTCTCGACACACATTTTGCATAACCCTATTTTTTTCTTATTCCACTTGCACGTGGCACTCTTTCGAAAATAGATAAATAATAAAAAATAAGAACGTTACTTGTTATCGTGTCAAAAGAATGAAAAAATCCTGCTCACGTGATTACGTGTCTTTTTAAAAACATTTACATAACTTTTTATTTTTATTTATATATCTGTTTAAGTTTTTTTTTGTCAGTGTACTAGAAGGAATTCAGTTGATTACAATCCTTTCTGTGTGTTCTTTACATTACAATAGTACAAGCCTGAATCCGACGGCGCAATACTACATCGTTCAATACTGTAAAACTGAAACGAAGTTGTTCTGCTTGAAAAGGTCGCCATTTTCTTCTTATTCATATTTATATCGATTCTTTGCTTAAAAAAAACTAGTAAGTAATTACGTGTTCACTTCTTTAATATCCCATTTTGCTCTTTCGGATTATTTTACTAAAGCAAGTAAAGCTTCATTATTTAAAAAAAACTGTTTTTGTTTTCTTTGTTTTTCGATATTACGTCGATATTATTACGTAAGAGTGTTAAACATAAAAGCCAATAAACGGCTATCTTAAAAAATAAATATACAAGAAATAAATGTTACCATAGTCAATAAAAGTTCAGTTCATGCTTTTTTTTTAAATAGTTTTTCATGCTCTTTACTTGAAAAAACTACACATGCCATAAAGCACAAAATAACGGAAAACATTAAAATATGTTTATAAATATTCCTTAGGTTGACGGAACTCTCTTAAATTGTTAACACAGAATGCTCAGTTGCCCCTCCTTCAAATAGAAAACGGGGCTCTCCATTTCAAAGTCGCTACCATTTTGATTTTTTAAAACCGGTTCGTGAATTACAAAAACATTTTTTTTTTACAAACTACTTAAAAATACAAACCAATGAACTTTTCTACTATAAAAGTAACTTTTATTGACTACGATAACATTTATTTCTTGTATATTTATATTATATATATATATATATATATATATATATATATATATATATATATTCTCTTTGTAAGGAAACATCATTTTGTTGGTCACTCTTGGCTACGAATGGAAGCAAAGTTGATATAAAAAAATATATTTTCGCAAAAAATATCTTTACTTTCATCATATTTTGCTTAGGCTAAAATTTTGGAGTATCAAAACCTATCTGTTTACAACTCCCTCCTTTTCATAACCTATCATACTTTCATCAATCACAGTCCATTTTCTGTAGGCTGTTTTTGCGCCCAGTCAACGACGGGTACTTCTGCTAGTATATATATATGTATTTATATATATATAATTATATATATATATATATATATATATATATATATATATTACAATAATATCGTATTCTATCTGTTCGTTTGTTTGTTCACAATTAGGTTAATATATACTAAAAATTCAGTTTCACAGATAGATTTTAATACTGAAAAACATATATTTATATCCATTTATCACTGCATAATTTCTATAGATATATATATATATATTGAAAAGGAATTAACATTCTAGCGGTTACCCCATTTGCATATTACATTAAAGAAGATCTATTTCAATAAGTAGCCGCACATTTTAATAGAAATTAGTAATAGAATTGTTTAAAATATTCTATTTAGAAAGAGGAGGTGCCTTTACTATGTTTCCAGCCATTTTTGTATTGGTACTTTTATTGATAGGAAACACATGAAAATCTCGCTCCATTCTTAGTAATGTCCCCAGGCTGCAATTCCCTAATTTTAGCGTATCAACAACTTCTGAAACGGTCCATTGAAGTACTTTGTATACGCGTAGCTATGACAACAACCTCTAAGTTTCTTTGAACTTAGGGAATAATCAAAAGTCACATAGGACAAGGGCGACTATACGTAGTGCGAGGAATTGTCTTGATGCCAATTTGGTCAAATAGTTTGTGAGCAAGATAGAGCACACTTGGAACAATTATCGAGCAAATCTTCTGCATCTCTGGTTCCTCGTAAATAATAATGTTTACAATTTCCACACTGATATCAAACATGTGAAACTGTTGTCCGTATAGACACATGGCGGTCGTTATCAATGACATTCTTTATTTGGCAAATCAACAAAGATGATCTGACTTACTTACTTCTACCAAACCTTCCATCATTCCTTACAGACTTTCAGCATTCTTTGAATAAATTATGCCACCCCAAAACCGATGCTCGATTCATGTAAAATTGGATACACGCAGCTTTAAGTATACCATTCGTTTCTGTGGCATTTTTCTAAGTTTAAAACGAAACATCGTTCTGGACAAGGGTCCTTACGTCAAGATTGCATTTCATCAAGCTGTGACAATCTGGCTTTAGTAGAGTGCATTTCACCAGCTGTGACAATCTGGCTTTATTAGAGTGCATTTCACCAGGTGTGACAATCTGGCTTTAGTAGAGTGCATTGCAGTTCCTGCTGTAGTTGTTTATTTGAACCTGCAATCCGAAAACAAATGACAATTTCTCATAAGATGTTTAGCAATAACGTACCGCTTTTTCAAAAGTCTACTACAATTTTAATGCATGCAAAAAAAAAAGTCCGGAAATTTATTAAACTCTATCGTATTATATAAAGTCTATTTATCTCATTTATTTTTCATTTAATTTACATTTAATTTAATTTATTTTTTAATTATTGCTACTACATACATCAGCTCTGATTGAAAACGGAAAATAGGTTTAATTTATGAGCAATTTCCATTTAATATATGAACTTTTATGTTCCAGTTTGAATTTTTTGTATGAATATAACTATATTTAACATTTCAAACATTAGCAATTTAAAACAAAAATTGTAACAACTTGGAATATTTGGTAAATCATATATAGTATGTGACGCAACCCTCTGCACAACAATATTTTTATTTAGCAAGGCCGGGCATGTACACTTTATATATATATATATATATATATATATATATATATATATATATATATATATATATATATAGGCAGATATAGATATATGTATACTCCAAATTTAAATTCCTATATTAGTAGCGTACATACTACCTATGTATATTAATAGACGAAGTTCATGTATCTATCTTGCTAATGAGTTAGATAACTAGTTACATAGATACTATAATAAATATATATCAGATAAGATATAGCGATATTTTGTACATGGTGGTAAGATATATTATCATTAAGTACAGTCATTCTGAAACTACTAAAAAGATAACGACATGAAAAGAAAAGAAAAAGAACAAACGATAAAATAGAAAAAATACTGATAAAAAATAAGGAAAATAAAAATAAAAATAAAATTAAAGAAATATAAAGTATGAAATATATAAAAGAAAAAAAAAAGATTTATACGCACACTACCTCTATTCCACAATCGATGATGTCATTTAGATAAACTCTAACAATAACATTACGCACTTGAAATACACTATCAGTCGAACAGAAAATAAATAAATAAACATGTATCAATGTCACGAAGTCTCGCTAGATCTCACGATCCAAAGCGCGTACATTACCGTTCCTGCGAGATTTCCAACTGGTTTATATGCTTACGGGAAATTATCATCGAAAATATCAGAGTCACAAGATCCGGTGGGTCGCTATGACAAACACGTAAAGAACTGTGCATGTTCGTTACCTTGTTTTAATTAGGCTTCACGTTGCTTCCTATTGTGGCTTTTTTCTATTGTAGTTATCGTTGATGGTAGTGTTCATGGTATTGTCATTTACAGGCAAAGTGAGTGTCTTTTGAATCAAATACCTTATTTACAACAATAAACCCAGAAATGTACAATTTTCTGCCTGTTTAAAAAAAGGTAAATTCGTTTCATTGCGAGTTTAAATTACAGTATTTCGAACAGAGAAGAAAATGAAAGTGACTCTTCTTTTTCAAAATTTGTATAAATGAAAACAAATCCAGCATTCGTCATTAATCATGATTTTATATTAAATAAAAGAAAATTACGAAAGATAGATAAATATGTAAAAGATTATTGGAGTAAGAAATATATGCATATTTACAGAAGGGTGATATGTACTGCGATATATGTAATAAGTTTGATATGTAAATATATACATGTATATACATATTTTTTATATATATACATATGTATATATACATATATATATACATATATATATATATATATATATGTATATATATGTATATATATGTATATATATATATAACACATAAAAACGGTTGTAATTAACACATGCCAAGTTTGTGTAGTGATTGCAGGTTAATATATGCCTTACTGACTAAATATTTTCCAACGAATAATAATTTTTTTATCAATAATAAGTAAAAAATATATAAAAATGAAATAAATTTTTATATAGTTTAAAGGTTTAAAAACCTACAAGACTATATATATATATATATATATATATATATATATATATATATATATATATATATATATATATAATGGCTAAATACAGAATAATCAACATGATGATTAAATATTAAAAAAAACATGAAAATAAAGTTTAGCTAACCAGGTTTCGTTCCCCGCTCAACAGAGCTAAATAGAGAAAAATACGATTAAAAAAAGTCATGAATATGACGGGGGAGAAAAAATGAATAAATAAAAAAAGCGAAAAATAAATGGGGGGAAAATTACATAGAAACTAAATTAAATCCTAAATGATTTTCTTTTTGCTTACAACTAGAAGGTATCAAAGACTTAATAAAATAGTTTCTAGAATTTTTAAATGAAATGGTGAGTGCGACTTACTGAAGACCGTAAAAATGTCAGCACTGAAATGCGTGGCACACGCATGGTTATTTATAAAGTGCTCGTACATCGCAGAACCATACGTATTATTCAGGACATCTGAGGGTGAACATTTTGCATAACGAATCTTTGATGGTACATGTTGTTTAAAACGGAAATCCAATTTTTGCGATGTTCGCCCAACATAGAGCTCACTGTAACTACATTTAAATAAAGAAATAATAGAATTATTATAGTGATGGGGGAGAACATCTTTGTAAATGAATGACAACATAGATCTGGTTTAAGAAACAACGCGTAGATTCGATTCAAAATAACACCGATGCACAGACAAAGAGATTTGCGCAGCAAATCGGTCATTGATATTACTTAACAAAGGTAGATGTACATCAACAGGACATCTATTAACTATAATTTCTTTAGGGTTGTAAAAATGGGAAACTTTCTTATTAATAGTAGTTTCAACAATATCTAAGCGGTAACCATTGTTACAAAGGGTATTAGCAATAAATTTAAGCTCGTCATCAAGATTAACTTCAGAACAACTCATCAAGGCCCCATGTGTTAAAATCTTAATTAAATTGTATTTTTGGTTTGTAGGACAAAAAGAGTCCCACCGCGTATAAAGGTTGGTTTACAATAAAAAGAGAACATATCACTAAATTGAGCTTTTACTTCGCGTCAACAGAGCATCGATAACTGCGGAATAATTATTGATAAGGTGCACCCTCCCCTTGCTGTCATTACAGCGTCTTTTTTATCTTCTCGAACACCCTTTGGACAAACTTCGCCAAAATCGTCCGCATCCTTAGTTCCTCGCGAAAATTGTGTCTATATGCCCGACGGTAGCATCAAACTAAGCACTTGGTGTCTCCATAGATACAGGACGATCATTATCCATGAAGCCTTTGTTTTGCAAATCAAGTTTAGTGTTTCTACGTCCTTACTCCTTTCACATTTCCATCATCTCAAACAAACTCCCTGCCGTCCTTTAATTTTCTTTGCTACTTAGAAACTGATGCAGAATACATCTAAAATGGTTATAAAGCACTCAAAACATTATGTTTCTGTAGCAGTTTTCGAAGTTTAAAATCTGTGACAACCGGGCTTTAGTATAGCGTATTCAAGTTCCTGCTGTAACTGTTCATTTGAACCAAAAATTATAAAAATATGTCAGTCATCTCATAGGATGTATAGCAATAACGTACTATTGAATTCAATAAATTTTAACGTCTGTATAATAAAGTATGGAGATTATTCTTTATTATATTATAAGATAAAGGTTAGATAGAAAGAAAATAAAAATAAATTGTATAACGTATGGCATTTGATGCTAAAGGCCCTTCATTTCGACAAGGAAGGAATGCCGGCATTATACAAATATAATGGTAAAATTGAACCAGACTAAATAACATTTCGACCAGAAATGATAAAGTAGAAATCAAGAAAGCAGGGGTGAAATAATTTTTAAGTAACCTATTCTGTATAAAGTACTGGATCTTACTAATGAAGAAAAAGGTTGACCACAATCGGCTTACATACACCGGGTGTTCCTTTATATCATGATACGACAGGGATAATAATAGATGTACAAATTATGGATATAATGGTGAATATTTAAAAGAAATTAATAGTCACTGCAACATCAAGTGGAGTTCCTTCTAGACGATGTGAGGTACCTGATATCTAGTTTTAAAGTTATCCTGGCACGGCTACTATATAATGCGACATAATGTTTAAAACTATCTGTAAAGATTGTGGCTAGTGTTGTATCAAGTCCTCAGAACTTTACGTGAACAAACTGTGGGGAAAAAGTTATACACCAGCAAATATGACTATGATAGATAGAGATATAAGACTCCTAAATCGATATTTGAGTTTTTGTCTTGAAACATTGCGTGGATGTTTCCAAATCCGAGTGGATACCCTACGCCTCCAAATTTACTCCGATTTTCATTCCGCTCGAATGAATCAGGAAGAATTGCAAATTGCATTGTTATTATGACTAAACTTATGCATTAATGACTTGAAATTGTATCTGTCTGTTGCAGGTATTGAGGACGTGGAGTTCTAAGAAAGCAAACCCTGTCATAACCGTCAGTCAGAAGCAGAGATGCCTCAATGGATCCCTAGCAAAAGGCACACACATACACACACACACACACACACATATATATATACATATGAGCAGGGTGACCAGACGCTGCCTGGGATTGAATGATGATCAACGGATGTGTCACACTCCCATATTTTTAATGTCATCAAAACTGATGAAATAGTCCATTGTTTAATTAAATTTATATATTGCCTGCTCTAGTTTGTGGACCATCGCGATACACATAAAAGAGCTTCACATGTTTCTTGTGGTGACGAAATTCACAATATATTATAGTTTAGATTGCACTGGATGGAATCCACTGTTAAGTCTATAAAATTATTTTGATATATGAGCGCTTGTATTGTAGTATAAACTGCAATATTTAATAACATGCATAAATTGCGATCAAAACAGAAATACTGTTGATTTTATATTTTAGTATTATGGGTTTTGCGCTGAGAATCGCTTGGAGTGAAGCTTAAAAACAAAAAGCTAAGTATCATAGTGAATTTTTACTTTAAATAGAAACATTCATTTCAAACGTGCCCCTGTCATATCTAAGAAACTACTATTGTTTTTCTATGTCGGGTCTTTAGGCTTGGTTGATAACAAAGCGTTTCATATGCACTTGAGATATTAGGCAGTGTAGAATGTTAATTTTTTGACTATTATTTCATGTCATCGGATTATTTCGATTATCGATTATAGTTACTTAACGAAGACCTTCCAGCATAAAACCTGTCAAAGAATACTGCCAGGCACATGAAGTGCATTCGTGTAAAATGTAATAAAAATCAATTTTACAAGGAACAAGCTCCCAGACACACACGCACACAAAGTTTCTTTTATAAAAAGGAATATATTACAATATTCTGTGGATCTATATTAAAAAAACCTTGTTAAACTTTGTGACATATTTCCATTCTATAGAGGTCAGGTGCGAACGAACACCCCATAATTTTATTATACCATATTTCTTCAAACAGAAACATAATTATCAAAGTATACTTACGCAGATAGATATGAAAAGTCTTTATTAACGCAGAACTCACAATTTTATTATACCATCCCTATTTAAGTTAAAACATACTTATCAAAGTATTCTTATGAACATCTATATCAAAACCCTTGTAAACGTTTTTTTTAATTTTTAAATTTTTTATTTCTTTACTTTGTGAACCAGGTGCGAACGCAGACCCCACAATTTTAATGAACCATTGTTCTGCCAGATCAAACATACCCATTCCTGTGTCTCGATACATCTTCTATCCTTATTTATAATCAGTTTTTTAAAAATAGTCAACCATATAGGAGCCTATTCGTAACCAGACACACACACATACACATACACACACTCAGCTTTGCATTATATATATATATATATATATATATATATATATATATATATATATATATATAGTAAGTTATAAAATATAAATAGCAATTAAGATACACAGAATATTTCGCGTTTAATTCTTGTGTATGCTTATGTAATAATTAGGACTATGAAAAGAGAATATGCTTATCATTGTTTTGATTCCCAGCTATGTATCCAACACAGTTAGACTCATTTAATCAATCGAGGACTACATCAATCTATCTAAAATATAGAATATAGAATGGCTCATTTATTTAATAAAGAGATACACACATTTGTTGTGCTTTATATTATCTAGATAAGTCTCTTCTTATAGAATTGAATTTATTCTACACACAGCTATATATATATATATATATATATATATATATATATATATATATATATATATATATATTATATAAAGTATGTTTTTCATGAATAGGTATGACAGATGTATACGTAGGAAGCGTGAGTAATTGAAATAAACAGCGAATAATTTATCATCGATTTTGATGCCATGAGAAGTCTTGCATTTAAAGTAATTGACACCTTTCGCCCGATTTGTCATCCAAAATAGATCCTTGTAACGTAAATAAAAGCCGATCTTTTCCCCCAAAGCAAGCACAAATCGCTTAAATCAATTATTTTTCAGGAAAGCAATCATCAAATTTCCTGAAAAAATTCCGAAATGTCTTTTCCTTCCGATTCGAGTACAGAAGCCATGCGAAGTGTCAGGTCTAAAGGGAAAGTTAAGAAAATGGAGGACGTTGACACAACAATCGTCGAATAACTTGAACTATTTTTGTAATAGCCTCTTAATACGTCCAATATATTAAAGTCAAACTACTCAACAAGTCATTGACAATCAAGTCGTACTGAATCTTTATCGATTTTAATGGGCTTCATTTCTAAGTTTAACAGTAAGTAAAACAGAAAACGGCGATAGGAAGAACAAGGAATGTATATATATATATATATATATATATATATATAAAGAGAAGAAAGCAAACTAATGATAAGTCAACCTAAATCAGTAAAATAGGATAATAAAAAAGAGAATATATGTATATATATATATATATAAATTTATATATATATATATATATATATATATATATATATATATATATATATATATATATATATATATATATAAACTGGTGTTAATCGTGACACGCTGCACTGAGCATTCCCGAAAGGATGAAACACTTATTATATTAAATAATTTACTATATACATATAATTTGATTGCAGAAATTCCCCTCTGGACTAAATTACGACAGGTTTGCAATGGCAGGTGCCACGTCCGAATTTATTTTGTCTAAAATTTTACTCACCATCTTATGTAACTTATTAACGCCGTTACAGACACATTTATTACGTATAAGACAACTTACCTTAATTCCTAGGAGCGACAGCATCATAATTTCCAAGACCTTAAGACGAAGTAGCTCATATTTCCCTCTCTAACTGAAAAGTCCTTCCATTCTCCTAAACAGGACCGGATACTTCTATAAATATTATTTCTATAATTACCTGTTGCGGTTATAAACTGAATTGCGCAGTCATACACTACTTATATATACAAAATACTGATTTCTCCCCCATACAGGTCCGCCCTTTGTCATTGGCTGCAATCATGACATTCTATTATTCTAGATTATACACATACGTACAAATAACTGTTGTAAACCCGTGCTAGGGGTTACAAATGAAAGAAACCACAAGTACCGTAAAGTGTATAAAATATAATATGTATTTATAATAAAGAATACAGGAGCCACTAAAGTAGTATGAGAGGAACGTGTTCGGAGCATGCGGTTAAACATGGTATAAATGTCTCCATTTAGTCTCTGAAACCAGTGGTATTCATAGGACTGGTTGATTCCACTTAGTTCTGAAATAGGGGTGATTTGTACCCCAGAACACCTTACCGTGGTTTTCATTCCCCTGTAATGATCGTATAGCTCTTTTTCCTGGGGTTGATCTCTATCAGGTCGGTCATTTTCTTTTTCCTGTAGGATCGCCGTTGTCCACCTGGTTGTGGTGTCGAACATGTCATATATCTGGTTCATTACTTCTTGTTCCACAGGCAGTTGTCTTACGTCATCAGTTATACGTTTCCGAATTTGGTTTAAATGTTTCTTGTGCGTAAACCTTGGACCTTCGATAATGTAGACCATCCGTTCGATCCTTTTCTGGACCTTTCCTAGTTCCCACATCGTGCTATTATTTTTGTGTACCGTAAAATACCTTTTCACCAGGTAAATACCTCTTTTTAGGAACTATAGTATTTAGCGGTTTCACCTGTTTTGGTAAACGTTACTCGAAAATCGGCTAAATTTTCTTCGCGAACATTAACTCTGCTGGTGGCATCTTCAATGGAGTCCTTTCATTTGGCGTAATTCGATAAAGTTGTAAAAACTGCTGTACCGCCTTTTCTGGGGGCGTTCCTTTAGCCTTCTTCATGGCTCTTTTCAATGTGTCTACAAACCTCTCAGCCTGACCGTTCGATCAGGTCTGATATGTTTGCGTCGTTATGTGTTTAACCTGGAAATCTTCGCAGAAGCTTTTAAAATCTACTGAAGTGAATTGTGTGCCATTGTCTAACACTAGACAATCAACCACACCTAGCGAACAATTCGTGGCGAGTAATAATTGTAAACTCCGTTGTTGGACTTTTACATCGAAATACCGCAGGCCATTTTGAAAAACTGTCTACAACTATTAAATAATAGTTTCCATCCAGTAAGCCTGCGTAATCTACGTGTATTCTTTACCATGGGTGGTTCGCCTTAGGCCAGGATCTAAATTATATTGAGGGCGCTTTTGCAACCAATGCGCATCCTTTACACGACTTCACCGTGCCTTCTATATCAGTGTCCATATTCTTCCAGTAAACGTAGGACCTCATGAAGCTCTTCATTCGCGTAGCCCCAGGGTGCCCCGTATGAAAATCCTTTAGAATTTTGTTTTGTAGTGTAGCTAGGATTACTACTCTTTCCCGGTACGACAGTACCTTATTACACATAGAATAAGCTTCTACTGCCAATTCATCCGATTTAATTTTGTTTCATTTCTTTGATGAAACTATCTTCTTCAGCCTCCCTTATAATATCTTCCAAAGTGACTGGTAGTTCATTGATCGTATTACATAGTATTTGCGTATAGTCCTTTTCACTTTGTAGTTCCGGTATTCTTGTGTCGTCTAGCGGTTCTCTTGGTTTCGGGATAATTCGCGACAATCCATCTGCGTGAATTAACTTCGCAGATGTAAGAAATTCCATACTGAAATCGTAATTCAGAAGAATGGTTCCGCATCTTTGCACTCTGTTGGCTGTGTGAGTTGGCAGACCTTTTTTTAGAGCCAAAGATGGTTATAAACGGCTTATGGTCAGTTTACAATTTAAATTTACGACCGTGTAAAAATCGGTGGAATTTTGTAACACCAAATATGATCCCCAGTGCTCCCTTTTCGATTTGGGAGCAATTGTTTTCGACAGGGAGTAAAGTTCTTGACGCGTAGGCGATCGGTTTAGTGGACCCATCAGGCATCTTGTGTAGAATGCACGCCCCGATGCCATAAGACTTGCGTCAGTTGCGACAATAATGTCTTTTTTCGGATTGAAATGAGTCAGGGATAAATCTGACGTTATACATCTTTTAATTTCTTAAACGCTGCCTGGCACTCAGGCGTCCAGTCCCATTTTTTGTTCTTTTTTTAACAGTAAATTCAATGGCGCACGTAATTAATGCATGTTCTTAATGAACGTTTGATAATAGTTCGGGAGCCCTCAAAACTCTGCAATGTACTTACATTATGAGGTTCTGGCATATCTTTTATATCTGTGAAGCTGTCTTGATAGGGTTTCCTCCCGTCCTTATCTATGATATGACTCAGGTATTTTATTCATTTAAAAAAAAATCGAATTTTGTTTCCTTCAATGCGAAGCCCTTTTCTTTTATTCTGTCAAACACTTGAAATACATGATCTCTATTTTGTTCAACATTTTAACTACGCATAAGAATATCATCCAGATAGCCTATTGCGAAATCCAAACCGCTTAGCAAAGTATCAATTACCTGTTGAAAAATTGCAGGTGCTACTTTTATACCAAATGCTAATCTATTGAATTTAAAAAGTCCTTTGTGCGTTGCGATACACAAAAGTTTCGAGCTATCTTCCTCTACTGGTACGCCTCGCTTAAGTCTATTTTGGAAAAAAAATTCCGCTATTTAACTGGGTTTGGTAGTGGGCAGTGATAATCCTTGAGCGCCGCCTTCAATCCGGTCGAAAAGTCCGTGCATACCCTAATCTTTTTAGATTTTGTTCCCCGTAGAAGGTGGGAGCTGCCCACCCACTACAGTTAATAGGGGTTAAAATCCCAGTGTATATTAGTATTTCCAATTCTTTTTCCATTTTTCCCCTCGAAGCGAACAGTACGCTCTGTTACTTTTTGAGTATTGGTTTTGTTTCGTCCAGTAATTCGAATCTCGCATTTATTTTTGTGCAGCATTCAAGCTTTTCAGAGAAAACACATGGGAAAGATATTTTGCGATCATTTTGGAGTTTCTCGGCTTCGGCCGTTAAGTTTTCGACTTTGTGACAAGATCACTCATTGCTGAGACCAATAATTCAAAATCCTGAATCCAATCGTTCCTGAATAAATTCGTTGTGTTTCTTAAAACGAACACTTTTAGCTTTTTTAGCGTTCTTTTTAGTGACACATTAATAACTAGCTTACTCTAAAAATGTATTTTTTCACCAGTTACCTATCTTGTGACTTTATTCGTCTTTGTCATCGTGGGCTTTCCTATTGTCTTCCACATGTGAAAATTTATAATTGATAAATCCGACCCTGAATCGAGCTGCAGTTTTACTTCTTTATTTCTGATTCTCACCGTAACATATTCCCTTATGGTCTGTTTGTGATGGGTCCATTTTTGCAGGTGTTACATAGCTCCTTTTTACTACTTTCGCTCCGCAATATGAAGCCTTGTGCACTGATCGCTTGCATAGGTCACGTGTTATTTTCCTTTGGTGCTGACATGCATTGTACCCATGAGGTCTTCCACATTTGCTACAAGAGGTCCTATAATTTTGTCTATCCTGATAATTTTGTGAAGGTTCTTTTTGCCTCTTGGTTGTTAATTGCTGGCGGGTGGGTGTCCTTTATTTTTTAAGCGTATTTTTTTTAATGTGAGCGATACCTGCTTCCTCTATGTTTCGGGAATCTTGCTTCATTTCCACGAACCGCTGACAATATTCAGCCAGTTTCTGAAGCGTCAAATCAGGTGATAATTCCAATTTCTTTAGAGTACGACGTCTTATATCGGCGTTTTTGTGGCTATCAAACCTTGGTGAATATTAAGCATTTGAAATTGTCCGCCGTTTATGACGACAATTTGAAATTTTCATACTGTTTATTAACTATAGACGCAAATGTCGTATATTTCTGACTCTCCTTACGTGTGAGATTCATGCATTTCCATATTTTATGAAAAAGGCCTTTTTTGGGACAGTATAACTCCATTAAAGTTTGACGGCTTCGTCAAACAACAATTCGTTGGTTTTTCTTGGTAGAATATAGTCCACGAATTTGTTATGTCCGGATGTATATATGTAGCAATAAACGAATCTTCTTTTGATCCGTCCATGCACTGCAATCAATCTAAAAAACGCCTTCAAATCTTCTGAAATATGCCTAAAACGTCAGCCTTTCCTCAGGAGCATGGTGAAATGTACCAATAGCTGACTAGATCGCATTTTGGGAGAAAGCCGTGCTGGTTTCTTTTCCGCTGTCCTTATTCACTAAAACTTGCGTTATCAAATCCATTTTTTTTATCTGACTGGTTTTGTTGCTCTAAATGTATTTTTTTCAATTCCAATCTCTGTCATTCATTTCTTTCGTTTTTATTTTCTGTTTTTCCTCGAAGAATTTTATTAAATCTAACTGTTTTTCCAATATTTGTTCGTTGATTTCTTTCATTTCTCTTCCTCTTTTTTCTTCGAGATATTTTATTTAATTTAACTGTTTGTCTTCGTTTTGTTTCTGTATTGCCAATTGCTCTTCTCTGAACCTTTTTTCACATTCTAATTGTTGGTTTTATTGGAATTTCACTATTTCCAAAATTTGTTTTGCAAATCGTCCATTTTGATTTTCTTTTTGCCGGTATGGAATTACTTAATATGCCAAAACGAGTTTTTTCAAAAACAACACAATTTGTTGTTTTACTTTTCCTATAGTACCAACTCGATAGAAAAAAAACCTTTACAAAATTCGTACCTGGTTATTTAACGAATATTTCCTTCATATTATTTATTTCCTCGCGAGGCATTTTTTTTGATAAAATAATTCGGCCTTTGCATTCATACAAAAAGCAGTAGATTTCGTTTGTCATTTTTCAATTTTCGTAACGTGTAGGTACTGGGTTCAATTCCTTGTTGCTCCTACACATTCTTCCTCTTTTTTCTTTAAAAAGAAAAAGTTACTTATCTGTGAAAGATAGTTTATAGAATTTATATAATATTGGCTATTCTTTTTCATCTCCGTGCGAAAAAGAATGCCCTTTTCTCGTTAACGCTTTGTCATGCTTAGCGAAATCGTTTTTTTTCTTTGACGTACGTTTCTGTCGACCAGTGAAAAGTTTATTTTAATCGAATTTAAATCCGACGTCTTTTTTAATTTGTAAAAATACTTGGTTTAGCCAATAAAATAAAATATATTATTTACTTTTGCAGGACTAATGCCTTTTTACCATAAGATGTATTAGGAAGACATGCTTTTTAGAACGACAACGTTTTTTTGTACTTACTGAAAACTTGGTCTCATTAATTCAGTAATAATAGTTCTCCGCGCAATTCGTCTAATGAGTTCTATTTCAACCCGTAGTTTACATTTTAGTAGCTTTTTTAATAGCAAGATAAGGCTTTTTGACAAGGTCTTTGTAAAATCCTTTGTTCGGCAAGAATTGTTGTCCTTTTTTCAAAGTGTTCGTTATCACGTATTTGTGGATGTTTACGCGCGAATGTTGTTTTTTTTCCCAAAATTAGGCGAGTAGTTTTTTCTGTTCTTCGCCGAACTTTTTAAAAATAAAGACTTTTGAAGTTTCAAATTTCCCCGAGTGTAGAAAAAATTGTTAGCAATTATTGTAGATTGATCCTGGAAGTTCTTGAATCGTCCTTGTCGGCCAGTTGTTTTAGACCCGTGCTAAGGGTTACAAACGAAAGAAACCACAAGCAGTGCAAAGTGTATAAAATTTAATATGTATTTATCATAAAGAATACAGGAGCCACTAAAGTGGTATGATACAAACGCGTTCGTAGCATACGGTTAAACATCGTATAAATGTCTCCATTTAGTCTCTGAAACTAATGGTATTCATAGGGCTTGTTGATTCTACTTAGTTATAGATGCACATAAGAATACTTTGATAAGTATGTTTCAACTTAAATAGGGATGGTACAATAAAATTGTGGGGTCTGCGGAAATAGGCACAAACTTTAACAAAGACTTTTCATATCTATTTGCGTAAGTATACTTTGATAGTTATGTTTCAGTTTGAAGAAATATGGTATAATAAAATTATGGGGTATTCGTTCGCGCCTGACCTCAATAGAATGTAAATATTTCACAAAGTTTAACAAGGTTTTTTAAAAAGGGTGAGGGTCGACAATAATACCTTAACTTAAATCTTAATTCACGTTAGCTTTTGTTTATTTTTTTAGTTAAATCATATTGTCTCGAATAAATTCACCTCGTAAATTCACGTTCTAATTAAAGTGAAAGCAAAAAAAAAAAGTCGGAACTTTAGACAATTCTCGACACACATTTTGCATAACCCTATTTTTTTCTTATTCCACTTGCACGTGGCACTCTTTCGAAAATAGATAAATAATAAAAAATAAGAACGTTACTTGTTATCGTGTCAAAAGAATGAAAAAATCCTGCTCACGTGATTACGTGTCTTTTTAAAAACATTTACATAACTTTTTATTTTTATTTATATATCTGTTTAAGTTTTTTTTTGTCAGTGTACTAGAAGGAATTCAGTTGATTACAATCCTTTCTGTGTGTTCTTTACATTACAATAGTACAAGCCTGAATCCGACGGCGCAATACTACATCGTTCAATACTGTAAAACTGAAACGAAGTTGTTCTGCTTGAAAAGGTCGCCATTTTCTTCTTATTCATATTTATATCGATTCTTTGCTTAAAAAAAACTAGTAAGTAATTACGTGTTCACTTCTTTAATATCCCATTTTGCTCTTTCGGATTATTTTACTAAAGCAAGTAAAGCTTCATTATTTAAAAAAAACTGTTTTTGTTTTCTTTGTTTTTCGATATTACGTCGATATTATTACGTAAGAGTGTTAAACATAAAAGCCAATAAACGGCTATCTTAAAAAATAAATATACAAGAAATAAATGTTACCATAGTCAATAAAAGTTCAGTTCATGCTTTTTTTTTAAATAGTTTTTCATGCTCTTTACTTGAAAAAACTACACATGCCATAAAGCACAAAATAACGGAAAACATTAAAATATGTTTATAAATATTCCTTAGGTTGACGGAACTCTCTTAAATTGTTAACACAGAATGCTCAGTTGCCCCTCCTTCAAATAGAAAACGGGGCTCTCCATTTCAAAGTCGCTACCATTTTGATTTTTTAAAACCGGTTCGTGAATTACAAAAACATTTTTTTTTTACAAACTACTTAAAAATACAAACCAATGAACTTTTCTACTATAAAAGTAACTTTTATTGACTACGATAACATTTATTTCTTGTATATTTATATTATATATATATATATATATATATATATATATATATATATATATTCTCTTTGTAAGGAAACATCATTTTGTTGGTCACTCTTGGCTACGAATGGAAGCAAAGTTGATATAAAAAAATATATTTTCGCAAAAAATATCTTTACTTTCATCATATTTTGCTTAGGCTAAAATTTTGGAGTATCAAAACCTATCTGTTTACAACTCCCTCCTTTTCATAACCTATCATACTTTCATCAATCACAGTCCATTTTCTGTAGGCTGTTTTTGCGCCCAGTCAACGACGGGTACTTCTGCTAGTATATATATATGTATTTATATATATATAATTATATATATATATATATATATATATATATATATATATATTACAATAATATCGTATTCTATCTGTTCGTTTGTTTGTTCACAATTAGGTTAATATATACTAAAAATTCAGTTTCACAGATAGATTTTAATACTGAAAACATATATTTATATCCATTTATCACTGCATAATTTCTATAGATATATATATATATATTGAAAAGGAATTAACATTCTAGCGGTTACCCCATTTGCATATTACATTAAAGAAGATCTATTTCAATAAGTAGCCGCACATTTTAATAGAAATTAGTAATAGAATTGTTTAAAATATTCTATTTAGAAAGAGGAGGTGCCTTTACTATGTTTCCAGCCATTTTTGTATTGGTACTTTTATTGATAGGAAACACATGAAAATCTCGCTCCATTCTTAGTAATGTCCCCAGGCTGCAATTCCCTAATTTTAGCGTATCAACAACTTCTGAAACGGTCCATTGAAGTACTTTGTATACGCGTAGCTATGACAACAACCTCTAAGTTTCTTTGAACTTAGGGAATAATCAAAAGTCACATAGGACAAGGGCGACTATACGTAGTGCGAGGAATTGTCTTGATGCCAATTTGGTCAAATAGTTTGTGAGCAAGATAGAGCACACTTGGAACAATTATCGAGCAAATCTTCTGCATCTCTGGTTCCTCGTAAATAATAATGTTTACAATTTCCACACTGATATCAAACATGTGAAACTGTTGTCCGTATAGACACATGGCGGTCGTTATCAATGACATTCTTTATTTGGCAAATCAACAAAGATGATCTGACTTACTTACTTCTACCAAACCTTCCATCATTCCTTACAGACTTTCAGCATTCTTTGAATAAATTATGCCACCCCAAAACCGATGCTCGATTCATGTAAAATTGGATACACGCAGCTTTAAGTATACCATTCGTTTCTGTGGCATTTTTCTAAGTTTAAAACGAAACATCGTTCTGGACAAGGGTCCTTACGTCAAGATTGCATTTCATCAAGCTGTGACAATCTGGCTTTAGTAGAGTGCATTTCACCAGCTGTGACAATCTGGCTTTATTAGAGTGCATTTCACCAGGTGTGACAATCTGGCTTTAGTAGAGTGCATTGCAGTTCCTGCTGTAGTTGTTTATTTGAACCTGCAATCCGAAAACAAATGACAATTTCTCATAAGATGTTTAGCAATAACGTACCGCTTTTTCAAAAGTCTACTACAATTTTAATGCATGCAAAAAAAAAAGTCCGGAAATTTATTAAACTCTATCGTATTATATAAAGTCTATTTATCTCATTTATTTTTCATTTAATTTACATTTAATTTAATTTATTTTTTAATTATTGCTACTACATACATCAGCTCTGATTGAAAACGGAAAATAGGTTTAATTTATGAGCAATTTCCATTTAATATATGAACTTTTATGTTCCAGTTTGAATTTTTTGTATGAATATAACTATATTTAACATTTCAAACATTAGCAATTTAAAACAAAAATTGTAACAACTTGGAATATTTGGTAAATCATATATAGTATGTGACGCAACCCTCTGCACAACAATATTTTTATTTAGCAAGGCCGGGCATGTACACTTTATATATATATATATATATATATATATATATATATATATATATATATATATATATATATATAGGCAGATATAGATATATGTATACTCCAAATTTAAATTCCTATATTAGTAGCGTACATACTACCTATGTATATTAATAGACGAAGTTCATGTATCTATCTTGCTAATGAGTTAGATAACTAGTTACATAGATACTATAATAAATATATATCAGATAAGATATAGCGATATTTTGTACATGGTGGTAAGATATATTATCATTAAGTACAGTCATTCTGAAACTACTAAAAAGATAACGACATGAAAAGAAAAGAAAAAGAACAAACGATAAAATAGAAAAAATACTGATAAAAAATAAGGAAAATAAAAATAAAAATAAAATTAAAGAAATATAAAGTATGAAATATATAAAAGAAAAAAAAAAGATTTATACGCACACTACCTCTATTCCACAATCGATGATGTCATTTAGATAAACTCTAACAATAACATTACGCACTTGAAATACACTATCAGTCGAACAGAAAATAAATAAATAAACATGTATCAATGTCACGAAGTCTCGCTAGATCTCACGATCCAAAGCGCGTACATTACCGTTCCTGCGAGATTTCCAACTGGTTTATATGCTTACGGGAAATTATCATCGAAAATATCAGAGTCACAAGATCCGGTGGGTCGCTATGACAAACACGTAAAGAACTGTGCATGTTCGTTACCTTGTTTTAATTAGGCTTCACGTTGCTTCCTATTGTGGCTTTTTTCTATTGTAGTTATCGTTGATGGTAGTGTTCATGGTATTGTCATTTACAGGCAAAGTGAGTGTCTTTTGAATCAAATACCTTATTTACAACAATAAACCCAGAAATGTACAATTTTCTGCCTGTTTAAAAAAAGGTAAATTCGTTTCATTGCGAGTTTAAATTACAGTATTTCGAACAGAGAAGAAAATGAAAGTGACTCTTCTTTTTCAAAATTTGTATAAATGAAAACAAATCCAGCATTCGTCATTAATCATGATTTTATATTAAATAAAAGAAAATTACGAAAGATAGATAAATATGTAAAAGATTATTGGAGTAAGAAATATATGCATATTTACAGAAGGGTGATATGTACTGCGATATATGTAATAAGTTTGATATGTAAATATATACATGTATATACATATTTTTTATATATATACATATGTATATATACATATATATATACATATATATATATATATATATATATGTATATATATGTATATATATGTATATATATATATAACACATAAAAACGGTTGTAATTAACACATGCCAAGTTTGTGTAGTGATTGCAGGTTAATATATGCCTTACTGACTAAATATTTTCCAACGAATAATAATTTTTTTATCAATAATAAGTAAAAAATATATAAAAATGAAATAAATTTTTATATAGTTTAAAGGTTTAAAAACCTACAAGACTATATATATATATATATATATATATATATATATATATATATATATATATATATATATATATATATATATATAATGGCTAAATACAGAATAATCAACATGATGATTAAATATTAAAAAAAACATGAAAATAAAGTTTAGCTAACCAGGTTTCGTTCCCCGCTCAACAGAGCTAAATAGAGAAAAATACGATTAAAAAAAGTCATGAATATGACGGGGGAGAAAAAATGAATAAATAAAAAAAGCGAAAAATAAATGGGGGGAAAATTACATAGAAACTAAATTAAATCCTAAATGATTTTCTTTTTGCTTACAACTAGAAGGTATCAAAGACTTAATAAAATAGTTTCTAGAATTTTTAAATGAAATGGTGAGTGCGACTTACTGAAGACCGTAAAAATGTCAGCACTGAAATGCGTGGCACACGCATGGTTATTTATAAAGTGCTCGTACATCGCAGAACCATACGTATTATTCAGGACATCTGAGGGTGAACATTTTGCATAACGAATCTTTGATGGTACATGTTGTTTAAAACGGAAATCCAATTTTTGCGATGTTCGCCCAACATAGAGCTCACTGTAACTACATTTAAATAAAGAAATAATAGAATTATTATAGTGATGGGGGAGAACATCTTTGTAAATGAATGACAACATAGATCTGGTTTAAGAAACAACGCGTAGATTCGATTCAAAATAACACCGATGCACAGACAAAGAGATTTGCGCAGCAAATCGGTCATTGATATTACTTAACAAAGGTAGATGTACATCAACAGGACATCTATTAACTATAATTTCTTTAGGGTTGTAAAAATGGGAAACTTTCTTATTAATAGTAGTTTCAACAATATCTAAGCGGTAACCATTGTTACAAAGGGTATTAGCAATAAATTTAAGCTCTTCATCAAGATTAACTTCAGAACAACTCATCAAGGCCCCATGTGTTAAAATCTTAATTAAATTGTATTTTTGGTTTGTAGGACAAAAAGAGTCCCACCGCGTATAAAGGTTGGTTTACAATAAAAAGAGAACATATCACTAAATTGAGCTTTTACTTCGCGTCAACAGAGCATCGATAACTGCGGAATAATTATTGATAAGGTGCACCCTCCCCTTGCTGTCATTACAGCGTCTTTTTTATCTTCTCGAACACCCTTTGGACAAACTTCGCCAAAATCGTCCGCATCCTTAGTTCCTCGCGAAAATTGTGTCTATATGCCCGACGGTAGCATCAAACTAAGCACTTGGTGTCTCCATAGATACAGGACGATCATTATCCATGAAGCCTTTGTTTTGCAAATCAAGTTTAGTGTTTCTACGTCCTTACTCCTTTCACATTTCCATCATCTCAAACAAACTCCCTGCCGTCCTTTAATTTTCTTTGCTACTTAGAAACTGATGCAGAATACATCTAAAATGGTTATAAAGCACTCAAAACATTATGTTTCTGTAGCAGTTTTCGAAGTTTAAAATCTGTGACAACCGGGCTTTAGTATAGCGTATTCAAGTTCCTGCTGTAACTGTTCATTTGAACCAAAAATTATAAAAATATGTCAGTCATCTCATAGGATGTATAGCAATAACGTACTATTGAATTCAATAAATTTTAACGTCTGTATAATAAAGTATGGAGATTATTCTTTATTATATTATAAGATAAAGGTTAGATAGAAAGAAAATAAAAATAAATTGTATAACGTATGGCATTTGATGCTAAAGGCCCTTCATTTCGACAAGGAAGGAATGCCGGCATTATACAAATATAATGGTAAAATTGAACCAGACTAAATAACATTTCGACCAGAAATGATAAAGTAGAAATCAAGAAAGCAGGGGTGAAATAATGCGGCCGAATTAAGAGCAAGAAACGCGATATACTAAAGAAGAACTAGTGGGAGAACATACAAGAAAGAGTAGAATAGAAAAATGCATGTAAGAAAACGAAGAAGAAAAAAAATCAAGTGAATGCAAGATGAAAGACGTCAGAAGCTTTACAAATAGACAAAATTAAATCATTGGAAAGGTAACCGAGTAAGATGCCGCTAGTTTAATATTAAATTGAACTCCAGAGCAAAGTTCGAAGATAAAATAAACAACCCAACAATTTATTCGATGCTAATCGATTTGAAAAAGTCTTGAAAATGAATCTTAATAAAATATTCCTGGGTAAAATTATCCATATGAGAATTTCATATGTTAGTTGCCGATCTGATTATCTTATGTAGAGAGGAATATCAAAACAGTTTTTAAAGGTGCAGTATACCTTTTAATGGATAACCTACCCATATATATATATATATATGTACACATATATATGTATATATACATATATATATATGCATATATATATACATATATAAATATATATATATAAGTGTAGATATGCATATATACTAACGGGAACAAGCACAAACACTTAAAGCGTCAATGTGTCAGATACAAAGAAATGTCGATCACGGATTAATGTCAGCCATACAAAACAACATCTAAGCAAGATGGCAAAAAGATTATTCAAATGAAGACTGATACAAATACATTCGTATGTGCACACACATACACACTACCATAAATACACATATACACCTGGACAGATCCAACACACACATGGCATGATAGTAACCGAAACTCATATGTGCGTAAATATTATATACATAAGATATAACAAATAAACCCATATATTTATATGCGAACTGAAATACAAATGCCATCACATATACGTAAATGTATATCAGTACATCACTCTCACTAGTTGTCTGTCTATCTGTCTGTCTGTTTCTCTCTCTCTTTCTCTCTTTCTCTCTCTCTCTCTCTCTCTATATATATATATATATATATATACAGGTTGACGCAAAGAAAACGGGCCTCAACTCTAATTAGACCCTGTTTCTTAGTGTTTTGTCCGAATGAAATGAAACTTTGGTCATAACTAGTTTATTATTTTCAAAACATCACATCATAACACTAGGGTCTTTGACCTTTTTTCTCCGTTAACTGTAAAATGCTCAGAAAAAACAATTGAATGCCCTCTGTTTTTTTTTTGGTGTCACCCTGTATATACATATACATGAAATATATATATGATCATGTCAGACGAGTGCCACTCCCGCAGACACTTAAACTCCATGAGTCCAAAAATGACTTCCATCACCACAGGACCATTTTAATAGACAAATGCCTGAGGGAGTATCTATACACAGATGCTGTTACAGAGTCTTAGCTTTGTACAACAGCTAAGTCTCTCTCTCGGTTCAAAATGTTGAGATTCAGATACAAGCAAGAGCAAGATAGCCAACAACAAATTAAACTGTAGACCAGCTTAATGCGGCTACTGGTCTCCCGCTTTATGGCTTTTTAAATCGGAGATTTGCTTCTCCTAGAAAGGTTGCCTTCACCACGGCTTACGGGAGCCCTCTCCACCCCAATATATATATATATATATATATATATATATATATGTATATATATATGTATATATATATATATATACGTTATGTATAAATTACGTATGCATACATTAGTGATCATGTAAAACTTAGTATATATCAGATATAACTCTATGACTATTATATCTAGCCAAACAAGCTACAACTCTGAACACATACCACATACACCTATACACATACATGTGAGGACATTTATTGATGAATATTAATTACGATAGACACACTAAGTAAAGATATACATATAAACATGTATCTACATATGTGTGTGTATATATACATGCCTATAAATTAAAAGTGAACAAAACATGACATACACTTTTATAAAAAAAAACAAGTATACCACCTAGAAAAGCTAATATTATTCCGTGCTGTTCTTATTGAGACATGTATACATTTGAGATATATTGTTTAGATATTTAGTCCTACTTACTCTTTTGAATTAGTTGACAAACCCAAAACAAAATAATCATTAATCATATTTTCAAAAAGTTATTCCGATTGCGAATTGGAAAACAGAACATTTTCACAAGGGAGTCACAACTTGTCAAGGCTGAAAAGCCACTCGGGATAACGTTTAATAAGTATATGATATTCATTGCAACAAAAGCGTTGTAATAGTAGTTGGAAGTTAGTATACGTCGATTATTTTAGGGCACGGTTTAGCAAGAAAATGTTTACATTTAAATTAGGAATACTAAGTATTGCCCGTAATATAAGTTCAATTGACATTTTTAGTAGAGGAATAGCGGTAGGCCCCCCCTCTCAATAGCTGAAATAAGAAAGTTTTGTTTTTGCTTAGGAGAATTAGTTGGCAAAATATGCGTATCTATTTCTGAGATTTCTCGCTGTAACTCCTACGTGTCATTCACAAACTTCATTTGAATGGAATTGTCATCACGTTTTGTTGACAAACCGCTAGGCAGAACTTTTTCAGTATTGAACTATCCAGGGATTGTTTTAGGCTTTCCTTCTTATTTATCAATTTCATTGTATTTCTGGGTTAATGTGTTTTATCATATATATATATATATATATATATATATATATATATATATATATATTGTATACAAGTGTGCGTCCGTACGTTATACTGTGTAAGTTTTAATATAGGTACGTACTATATTCATTAGTTGATGCATGGAAAAATATTTCAGATTCTAATCTATTGCTATATATGTATTCATATTTGTGTGCGTTTGTGTAGTTCTGAAAGATAAGGAGCCACGGTACCTTAAACTCGCATATTTTAACAAAACTTCCCTTTATACATACATATCTATATTTCGCTTTCTTCCGGCGCTATTTTAGGTTTTATTGTGCAAATTCCAAATATATGCGATTCAATACATGTGAAGATGCAGGAGTTAATTGCTGTCAGTTTTGCCTCTTGTTATGTGTGCTTCTCTAGGCTCCTTGATCTCCTGTGGGCATAAAAGTGTCACTCCATTCGTTGAAGTGTGATACGTTTTATTCTGACAAATATATCGGAAATAGCATTCTTCCTTATTAAACGTTGATTTTAAGGTATAAGGCTATTATATCAAATGTAATTGTAAATTTTATTCACATATATTTCAATTTATTACTTGACGTTTTAAGGATTTAATTTGTCTTATTCCGCGAAATGTTCCATCAAGTAAATATATTATGCGATTCATTAAGAAAGAATATTTACACAACAATCATATGTATAATATAAAAATTAAGTCTCAAAATTGGAATAAAGAAAACAGCTGTTGCACATAGACGGAGTTTGACATCATCTCATGTAAACATTTATAAGAAAAATAAAAACTAAATGCAAATAGATAATGATAAATACCAAATAACAACTAATTTAACAACAAAATTAATTTTAATAAGTTCAGGGTTATATGTATTCATATGTGTTATTTACATACACTTATACATACCTACATAAGATAATATAAAAAGGAAAAATAGTTAACACCCACACACACATATATATATATATATATAATATATATTGCACAATTCCAATCACAGATCTGAATCATATTAACTCAAATCTGAACATCTTCGTCAATGCGATCAACTTAATAGCTATGTGAAAACAAAAATAAATTTATATGCATTTAAACATGTATGCATTCGTGTGCATATATTAATCCATTTATAGATAACAAAAAAAATATGTAGTTAGAGGTTACATCCCTCTTTGCTAGAATATATTGTAATGTTATGACCCTTTTAGGTTGTGATCATGGCGTAGTATCTGTGTTAACTGTGGCAATCAGGGACAAGGTTCAAAACATTATTATTATTATTATTATTATTGTTATTATTATTATTAAACGAATTGAGCGACGGATGGTCGCTGGATAAGTTATTATGATTAGAACAATAAACAATTAAATTAGGGAAGAGATGGTTGACGTGAAATCGCAAAAGGAATGCGAAAATAGAAAATAGATATAAACATTATTTTGGACTTTGGATAAACAAATACCTAGATGGGGATATTAGGTTGGTCTGAGAACGTAATAAGGTGACGTAAGAGAACACGTGATGTAGTTAGTTTTTGGAGAGATTGAGGGAGTTGAGATTTGACCACGAAGGCGGACAGACGTCTAGACAGGGGTGGACGGACAGCTAGGGAGCGAGCTGTAAGAATAGAACATGTAGAGCAGGGGTTCTCAACCGGGGTCCACATGAACCCTAGGGGTCTATGGAGTATTTCTGGGGGTCTACGAGCAAACCATAACAAAATAGGGATCCACAACGATATTTTGGTGGTCCATGTAAGAAACCCAACTCAGAATAGTTTTTATTATTTAAAATTTAATTTCTACTGT
The DNA here is from genome assembly GCF_053919585.1 of Euprymna scolopes. Classification (NCBI taxonomy): domain Eukaryota; kingdom Metazoa; phylum Mollusca; class Cephalopoda; order Sepiida; family Sepiolidae; genus Euprymna; species Euprymna scolopes. The sequence goes on along the minus strand of NC_136499.1, from coordinate 57,220,989 downwards.
AATTTTGTATAGTTTTTTTTCAATCATTCAAGTTATGTTTACAACTATATTTCTATTTGTCAGGTTTTCCTCAAACACTTAGCTTGCACTCTGTTTCTAAACATGTGTTTTATTCATTAATTTATTTTTATTTCCGACTATTATTCTTATCTTTATTAGTTTGTTGTTTTCATCTTTTAGTGGTTGTTGCTTTTCACGACGTTTCGGCCAACTATTCTTCTGGCCTTCGTCATGTGGTAACCGCGACAGATAGGAACTTCGAATCTCCTAACTGTATTCTCAGCAATCACTGCCATCCGTAGTTGTTGTCGTCTCACCACAAAAAAACCCAATAAAAGATGAAAACAACAAACTAATAAAGATGAGAATAATAGTCCGAAATAAAAATAAATTAATAAATATAATACTAATCTCAAGAATGAATTCCAATGAGTGTTATTTGTCGAAAATTTTATGAAAATGAATAGCAATATATATATAGTTATGTATTATGAAATGCAGTAATTGTATTACTATATGTGTGTGTGTGAATATATATATATATATATATATATATATATAATATACATGTATGTATGTATGTATGCATATATATATATATATATATATATATATATATATATATATATATATATATATGATTTTCAGACGTCGCATGGCTACTCCAAGTAAAAAGAAGTACAGTTTTCCATTGAATATTTGTCTTACGGATTTATTCCAGCACCACATAATGAATTGAAACAAATGTGCCTCATATGCATGGATATACTTTCAAATGATAGTATGAAACCTTCTAATCTAAAAATCCATCTAGAAAAGAAGCACACACGAAAGAAAGATAAACCAGTAGAATACTTGAAAAAACTTCGTGATGATTTCCAAGCTCGAAAAACATTGTCGCAAGTATTTAATAACAAAGTGAGTAAAATGAGTGATGGTTTACTGGCATGAAATATGAAATTAGCAACCCCCATAATGTTGGTGAAACAGTAATTCTACCAGCAGTATCTGTTATGATTTCCTCAGTTATGAAACAAAATGCCAGTGAAATTACTAATACCATCCCTTTAAGCAACTCTTCTGTGTCACGACGCATTGATGAAATGGTAGAGGATGTAGAAAACAATTTATAGCCCATTTGCAAGTGAAATAGTTTGCCCTTCAACTTAATAAATCCACTTTAAGAGATAATGAACCCATTTTATTAGCATGTGTTAGATTTAACATTTAACAGAAGAGCCCAACGAGGAAATGCTTTTTCCTAGAAGTCTTGTGACAGACACAAAAGGTGAAACAATTTTTGCTGAAGTTGTTACATATTTCCAGGAAAACACCATTCCACTAAAAAATATAATCGCTTGTGCTACTGATGGTGCACCGTCGATGACAGGCAGATACAAAGATTTTTATTGAACATTTAAAAAAGCTGTACCGCAAGTATTTTGTATTTACTGCATGATACAGCGTCAACACTTACTCGCAAAGAAAATGAGTGCACGTCTGCATGTTGCCCTTACTGTCGTAATACAAGTAGTATTAAATCAAATTCTCTAAGGGACCGCTTTTTTCATGAATTATGTAAGCAAAATGGAGAAGAGTTCGATCGGCTTGTATTACATACCGAGATAAGATGTCTATCAAAGGGGAATGGTCTTCAGCATTTCATTGCATTTGGGAGTCTATTGTTTCCTTTCTTGCTAACACACAACTTGGAGAACAGCTGCTTGCAAATAAATATGATGTTTTTTTTCTTATCAGATATATTTGAAAAACTGAATTCACTTAATAAATATCTCCAAGGAAAAGATTCTGATCTTATATCTAGTTAAAGTGCTATCGTTGCTTTTCTGAGGAAACTACAGTTTTATATGAATAATATCAGGTGTTGCGCATTGAACAGTTTCCTTTTTTGGCCTCTGTTAGCAGCGATTTACAAGATGAATATCTTGCATTATATGCTGAATATATGGAAAATATGCATGCAGATATGGAAACTTGGTTTAATGACCTACTCATGATGGTTATACCAACTTGGGCTTCAATTCTTTTCAAAGTTAATGTTGCTGATATAGACATATCTTTGCAAGAGTCTCTCATTGAATTACAAAGTGATGAAATTATGCATGCAAAATTCAAAGATGGAAAGTACAATGCATGGAAGACAAATGATGTTGCTTCAAAGTACCCTTTGCTCTGGGATAAAGCACAACTCTACGTTATTGCTTTTCTAGCATCTTATCTTGTTGAATCGGGATTTAGTAGTGTTTCTCAACTGTTATCAAAAGCTCGCAATAGACTTGACATTGTGAAAAGAGGAGACCTTCAACTATCATTAACATTAATGGTACCAGATATAAATAAACTCGTCGAGCAACATCAAACACAGGGACCTCACTGAATAAAAATGCATATCTCTTTTTTATAAATTACATATTCCACTTTAACTGTTTATCAAAACTTTTAACCAGTGTACATAAATGCTGCAGTGAATTCAATTGCCCGAAAGAGCTCTGATCTCCATCGGCTTGACCATGGAAGAAACATTGTAATATTATAATAAACGATATTGTTAAATAATTATTATCACTCTAAGTTAGATTATTATTATTACTTATTATCATTATTATCATAATTATTATAGTTGTTGTAGAATACTTTATTTGTATTAAATTAGTTTTCATTTACAAATAAAGCTTAATTATATAATATTTCCTTGATTATTATAACCTCAAAATTAATATTAGTGAAAAATAGAAGATTGTCCTATGACCAATAGTTATGAAATGGTCCACCAAGAGAAAAAGAAGGACCATGAGTAAAAAAAGTTGAGAACCACTGAATCAGACGAACTGCAGATCCTGTGAAAACCATTTGAGACAACTGTAATAAATTTGAATTATTGTTGTTTTGTGATTTTCACAACTAAGAACAGATGTCTCAATTGGATGGCGCTGGTCGTTTCATGGGTCGTCCCTGAGCAACAGGAAGATAGAAGAACTCTTCAGGAAAAAAAGTATGGAGCATATATTATTCTTCTTATATATGAACTGTAAAATATTCCCGTGCGATAAGCCTGATTCAACATGACTCAGTTTACACGTCAATATCATATTCCCGTGGCTATACAATATACATACGAATTATACGTTTATTATCTGTCCGTTAAAAGAACAATATCTCACATCCACTTGATCACGCTTTAGGTTTTAATATATCATCTATTTTAATATAATCCCGACATACAACATATACAATATTGGTGTCCGTTGACCAGTTCGCATCGACGATGCGGTGTCGAATCTGGGTTATAGAAAATACAACGTGAAAGCAGGTTCTAAAAGTTGAAGGAGATGTCGTGTCGAAAACAAAAAGACAAAAATAGCACATACAAACAAAATAAAATGTCTGGAGAAAAAGAAAAAAGAAATACACATGTACACACGCGCAACCTTTTATGAAGAAAGAAAAGAAATACATACAGACACACAAATGTAAAACTTTATGCGTACGATTTATACGTTTATTATCTGTGCGTTAAAATAACAATATCTCACACCCATTAGATAACACATGGCACGTTTTAATATATCATCTATTCCAATATAATCCCGACATACAACATATATTACGAGTTATGCGCTTTGCATAAATGGTAAAGAAAAAGCGGTAAATAGCCTAAGAACATAGGCTTTATATATATATATATACATATATATATATATATATATATATATATATATATATATATATATATATATATATATATATATATATATATATAACGTTTTGAACCTCAGGCACGGGTCAGATTAACAGTATTAAAAAATAGGAATAACACTAAGAAAACACTATTGAGTTAACATCATGTTTTATTTACTAATATCAACCAAAAACAAACAAAATGTTTGCGCGTCTTAATTGACTCTCGTTCACGCTTTTTGGGACTATGTACTATGGATTAAGTATGGACATAGGCAAAATACATGGACATATTGCATTTTAACGTCTTCATGTTCGTGCAGTCTTTGAAGTAAGAATCAAGGAGGGATTTCCACAGTTGTCGTCTCGCCAGGTTTTTGGCCACGTAAGTCTCTGGCTGGCCTTTAGTAGGATTGAAACAGTTATCTTCAGACAATTCATACCTGGAACCTTAGTGATTCAACGTCTCTATCCACTGCGCCACTGGATCCGACGAATGCCAGAGGAATAGTTGGCCGAAACGTCGAGAAACAACAAGAAAGATGAGAATAATAGTCCGCAATAAATAAATTAATAAAATAATACTCATCTAAATAATGACTTTCAATTAAATAATATATATATATATATATATATATATATATATATATATATATATATATATATATATATATATATATATAGGTAATGTTATGACCCTTTGGGCTGTCATCATAGCGTAGTATCTGTTAACTGTGATAAGCGGAAGCAATGGTCAAAACATTAGGATTATTGTTATTGTATTCTTGTTAATTGATTTGAGCGATGGATGTTCGCTGGATCAGTTATTATGATTAGAAGAATAAACAATTAAATTGAGGAAGAAATGATATCACTTAATGTAAAAATTAGAAGAAAAAATATTTACGTCATTCTGTTTAAAACAATGGGCCGATTAGAGAGAGACAGACATACAGTAAGAAAATGCAACGGGAACACGCACAGATGAAATTGTTTTAAATTGTGTCAATCATGATTTAAAATATTTACACCGTTGCAGAAGTTTACATAGGAAATGGCCATCGCTTGTTTTGAACTGGTTAAAAAAAGGAAAGAAAGGAAAGAGAAAAGAAAAAAGAATTGATGCTCTTTTTCAGGTCAGAAGACATGGACAGTTTCCGTAAATCGTGAACAATGGTTTTCCAGTTTTAACAGCATTTTTGAACATTTTTAAGGACTGAAGAAGGTTGTTGTATGTAATTACTAGAAGTTAATGTTCATTGTTAGAAAAATATATATTGATGATTTGATATTGTAATATATAATGTATAATTGTTGTTTTCCAGGAGTCTGTAAAATATTAATAAAAAAAAAGAAAGAAAAAATCAGAAGATTAGATTAAGATAAAATGGTCGGTCTAGTCAAATTAGAATTTTAAAAAGGGGACAGGATTAAATTTACGTAGGCGCTTAACTATTTTTTTGGGGGGGATTCACAGGACCCTGCAAGGGGGATTTTTTAAAATAGGTTTATCGATTATAAAAATGCTATTTTCGCCGTCTGTATGTAGCTTGATTAAGGTGACCAGTGTTACCGGTTGAAAGATCATATTCGTCGCATACAATAAAGAGGGGAGTAGTGCAGGCCTATGGGCTTGTTGTAGCTGCAACGAGGGTGCGCGATAGAATGCACCCACATAGAGTAAGCTTGCAGATAGGGCCACTTGTGAGCTTCGGCTGATTGAAAATGCCCAATCTTGGGAGTAACAGAACTTTCAACACAAGAGCGGACGTGTAGTGGTGACGTGGCCACTACGTAGTGAATCTGAAGTAGGAGAAAGAATAATAAAAAAAGATAGAATATATGCCGCTGATTCGTAAGAACTTTAGAAGTAAAATGTTCCCCTATTGTGAATTAAAGGTTTAAAGAATTACCCCTGTATAAAAGAAGTCAGAAATCTGTCGGATGAGATGTCGGCAAAATTTGTTTTGAGATAAGACGGGAGGCGCCTTGATATTGGAATTGGCATGGGATGGCTGAATGACACTGTTAACGAACATGGGGTTACTTTATCCACATCCCCGAATGATGCCATATGGGCCGTGAAAAAGGGTCCGGCCGAATCAATTATTTAAGATGGGAGAAATACAAAACATATGTCTGCGCCGTATATCTATTGAAAAAAGGATGAAAATATATTGAAAATGCATAGCGGAGATATTATCTGACATTTTTCTGGCTCGCAGGTGTGAAGAATAAGGTGAGAATAGGGCGTATAGGCAAAATGTGTGCCGTACATTTTTGAAAATAGGTGGGAAAGGAGTGTAATGTTATGACTATTTAGGCTGTGATCATAGCGTAGTATCTGTTAACTGTGGCAAGCGGAAGCAATGGTCAAAACATTATTATTATTGTTATTGTATTCTTGTAAATTGATTTGAGCGACGGATGCTCGCTGGATCAGTTATTATGATTAGACGAATAAACAATTAAATTGAGGAAGAAATGATTGGCGTGTAAATCGCAAAAGTAATGCGAAAATTGATGTAAACATTCTTTTGGATTTGGATAAACAAATAACTAGATGGAAACATTAGGTAAGTCTGAGACACGTAATTAGGTTACGTAAGACAACACGTGATGTAGTTAGTTTTTGAGAGATTCAGAGAGTTGATGATTGACCACCAGAGCAGACATACGTCTAAACAAGGGTGGACAGACAGCTAGGAGCGGGCTGAAAGAATAGAAAATGTAGAAACTGCAGATCCTTTGAAAACCATTTGAGACAATTGTAATAAATTTATATTATAAAAATTTAAAGAGTTGTTTTAATGGTTTCACAAATAAGAACAGATGTCTCAATTGGTTGGTGCTGATCGCTTCATGGTTCGTCACGGAGCAGCAAGAAGTTAAAAGAACTCTTCAAGAAAAAGGTATGAAGCATATGTTATTCTACTTACATATGAACTGTAAAACTATCCGGTGTGATAAGTCTGATACTACATGACTCGGTTTACACGTCAATATCCTGTCCCCCTGGCTAACAACATACATACGATTTATACGTTTATTATTTGTTTGTTAAAGGAACAATATCTTACACTGGTTGTAAAGTGGGTGATCATTTTACATTAAATCAATACAGAAAAGTGATCACTCACTTTATATCGCAAAGTTGTAAACATAAGTACAGCATGTAGTAAGAACAGATACTACACTTTGATATTTGCCCCTACATTGACCAAGGTCTTATATGTAAGGTTGCCCCCACATATGGTCTTTGCTTGCAGTATCTGCCGGAAAAGATACTACACTTTGATCTTGGCCAAAAGGCCAAGAAAAGCTTAAAAAGCTAAGAACATCACCTATGAACAACAGACCTTTGATCTTAACCAAAAAGGCCCAGCACAAAAGTGTTACGGACAGACCGACAGACCGACCGACAGACCGACCGACCGACCGACCGACCGACCGACTGACGGAGTGGCTTATAGAGTCGCTTGCACGCGACTAAAAATAAATATAAATCTCTACAGTATTTGAACCGAATCAAATCTGTTGTTCTGCCTTTTCTGATTTAGTTTCAATAGTTTCGTTTCGACACGCTGTCTTCCAACTCTCCGGTGATTCCTCCCCCTTCCTCTTTTATACACGTTCAACAAATTCCCTCGCCCCAAATTTGCATATGTCACACGTAAATTTGCATGAACGTCATACATACAAATGCGATGTCAGCATTTTAACTTTTTTTTTTTCTTGGAGGAAAAAACACGAAACTCGTGCTATTCAGGTAAGTTTCGGTCTTCCTCACAAATTCAAAAAGACATTTAAAACACATTAGATTATTCTGTCATCTATATATATAACAGCGAAAATGTATGTATGTATGTATGTGTGTATGTTTGTGTGTCTGCTAAAAAATTTCCACAGACTGAACAGAAATTGACAAACTTGGTCTCATATGAAAGCTCCATCCTTCGCCCGACAAATATCGAAAAACTTGCTAAAAACAGAAATTTTTACACCCTGAAATCAACACTTTTCTACGGGGGGTCATCAATAACCTTCCTCTCATGACGAGATCGGTTGTACGCATGCGTCAGACGACGTCATGACCTGATTTAATTTAAATATTCGAAGAACTGAGACATTTTCATCTACGTCGTGTTAGCTCAGTTGTTTAGAGCGTTGGGTCATTATCTAAACATTTTGGGTTCGAATCGTGGTGTGAGATGTCTTTTTTTCGATTTTTTAAATTTTAATATTGAAGCAGGGTTATTTAAGCCATTTTTCAAGTAACGTTCGTTTTTCTGGTTTTTTTTTTTGCTTTTTTTACTTCGTTTATTCTTTTCATTAACACCCCCACCCCCGATCGACCACATACACCCCAAAACACCCGGGCACCCACCGATTTTTTTAAATTTTAATATTGGAAGCCATTTTTCACGTGTTTTTTTTGTGTTTTTTATTTTTCAGAAGTTTTAAGGTTCGTTTTTCTGTTTTCTTTTTTGGTTTTGTCTTTAAGATTTTTACACTTAACATCGTTCGTTTGCCTTACGTTAGTTTTTTTGTGTTTTCTTTTACTTCGCTTATTCTTATGTTTGGATTAACCCCCTCATCGTCCGAGTACCCCCCGCTTTATTTTTCAGATAAGTTTTAACGTTGGTTATTCTGTTTTCTTTTTTACTTCGCTTATTCTTAGGTTTTCATTAACACCCACAACCCGACCGACTACACACACTTCCAAACACTCGGACAACGCCGGGTCACCCCCGCTTGTTATATTTAAGAATAAAATGTTAAAATATTTTTTACTATTTAAAGACATATGAAATCGATGGTTGTAAATTGTTCATTCTAATAGTTATTTATTTATTTAGAATAAATTTGTGTAACGATTTTTTTTCTTACACTTTCGTATTCGTACTGAATATATTTGTTGAGTATTAAGAATATAAATTTTACGAAAATAAAAAAGGGGGGTTTCCTCGACACATTCCGAATATAACAGATCGCTTCTCTCAAATTAAACATAAACTTACGAAAAGTTTACAGTAGGGATAAACAAGAACAATTGGATTCACATTTCGTAGGAATAGCACTTTTCGCTTGTTTGTACTTCTAATAATTCTGTGTTTCACATTTTGCGTAATTTAACAAAAGGCGAATAATAGTTCAAAAATTAGTCTAGCTGTGATATGAATGAAAGGAATATTGTAAATTGAATTAAAATAATAATAAAAATAACTGTTGAAAATCTCAAAGGAAATTCGGGCACTCCCTCATTTATTTATTTTTTAATTATATTTTTCATGCTACAAAAGATTTTTCGTTTCAACTCACAAAGTTTAAGATACAAAACCTTACAAGGATTTATACAAAAAATATATTTATTTAGAAATAGCATTAGTTTATAATATTTTAGGCAGCATTCTCATTGCAGATGACCGACATTTAATTGTAGTATAATTCTCAAGATTTCGAAACGTAAATTGACATTTTATTCGTTAGTTTAAAAACTTCCAAATTTTTTATATAGCGCGCAGTCGCAAAGCAATTGATTTTTCCAACGATTAACAGAATATAAAAATGTCTGACGTATTTAAGAATACTCGTACTTTACTATAATGGATTTGATTTTGTGATTGTATTTAAAGTTACTAGTTTTTATTAATATTATAATTTGAACAGATTCTCATGTGCATAAAACGAATACCTGGGAAATCGATTTTTATTTTATTGGAAACAGCAGTACATATTTTAAAATATTTATCTCTAAATAATTTTTAGCTTTTAACCTGAAATGAATCTACATTACCATATATGTCCAGGTATCCAAAACTGCCGTTTTCTGGTTTGGGGTTACATTATTTATGAAAAACACCAGTATCGAAATGTTCCTGATGCATATAATAATTTTTGGGAGCACCACAGTCTTTGTACGATAAGTTTTTTCAGAACATGTACGCAAACGTAAATCAAATAGATTCAGCGTTTTCCAGTTTAATTTAAGCAATGACGATAATCGAAAAAAAAATCAACGATGCAATCAAAAAACAATCAGGCATCAGAAAGATGCGCAACTGTAATTACAGAAATAACAGGCATATCATGTGGAATTTAAAAAAAAAACAAAGATGGATCCAGTAAAAAAAACAAAACAAAAAAAAACAAAAAACAAGCAAATGCAGTTACAGAAGGAACAAGTGAGAGAATGCTGCAAATAAAATGGACATTCTCAACACCACAAGAAATGCTAAGATAAATGAAGAGATTTGCGGAAATGTGCTTAATACAGAACAGAAACGGACAAAAATATTCTAATTATCAAATGACTTTCTACGTTGTTAATATGAAAGAGCGTTTTCTTAAAGCATTTTATCCAACACTAATGATAATTTAACTACGGCCCTCACAACAAAATCACGTTTTGTATTATTTGGATTCATCAGGCTACTGTTGTCATGTTAATGTGATTTTCACAACGTTTCAGACGATGTAATCACCGACCTTGTTCATGAGTATCTTGTTTAACATCTTGAAGAAGCAGCGCATATGCTGGGAAATAACCAACTAATAAGTTGACCTAGTATAGAATTTTTATACGGTATGGGAACCAGTAATTATAACAATAGATAATACATTCAAGTAATAAGTAAAAACATTTATATATATATATATATATATATATATATATATATATATATATATATATATAAATATATATATATATATATATATAGAGAGAGAGAGAGAGAGAGGGATAGATACTTTAATATATATAGTAATAATTAGGAATAAATAGTGATCTTTACAACTAGAAATAAAAATAGGTTTAAGCCTCTTAAGGTTCGTAAAATTAGTCCATAATGACCCGTGGCGAAGTGATTAGAGTATTTGGAAAGATAAATAAAAGTTATATTCTCCTGTAGAATGAAGGTACAATCCTAAGTATGGCCTACTGAAAAATACAATTGCGAAGTACTTACGAAATCTATCCAGTCATGGCTGATGAAACAAGAGCATGCCACCCCGGGGAAGTAAATAAATGGTTCCGCTCGAAATTCCGTCTAAATTCCCGAGTTCGGCAGAAACATTTCCAGCTTCAACAAGAAACATGATCATATCTTAACAATATACACCTCAAGAAGGTCGGAGGTTACATCGACCGAAATGTTGTGAAAATCACACTCAGAATGAGAACAGTAGTCCGATGAATCCAAATGATATGAATAACCAATCCTCATCTCAAAAATTTAGAAATGTCAAGATTACGTTTGCCTCGTACTTCAGATCATACGCGTACATTTATCATTCTAATTTGATCGATTCTTATAAGGTTCGTTTACTTTTTACTTTCAAAATATCAAATTCTCACGTTGTATCTTTATGAAAAACCAGCGAGCTTATATCTAATGGAGCGATGCTAATGTTGAATAAACTTTTTTAACCCGAAAACGTCTCTTATCCACATAAAGTGTACATGCATTACCCTTACAAAGAAAGACAACAAGAACTGTGTGGCCGGTCTCTCGTACTCAGGTCAAGCAAATGACCTCTGACTTTCTTCGGAAACTGTGGCTAGTGATGTCTGGTCGTCCGGGAGAGCTCCACATAATTTTCAACGCCTCTGTGTAGAATTCTGCTGAAAGCAAAAGGCGAAGGTTGCATGCGCTAGAAAGAAAGACAGGCAGTCGGGGTTTTCTATCTACTACAAATTAAGTTCACCAAAATTACAGATCGTTTTTACATATTTACAATGTTCAGTTATTAACATATTTTAAGTTCACAAATGTCTCTTCTTCGTCACTGGATGGTTGGTCGAGATGGCAGAGAGGGGAGTCACGCGCCAGGAGCTGTTTTCTTCTGAAATTCGGCATAAAATCTGTCTGCTTTCGAGCGGCTATTGGCTTTTATAGTAAGGTCACGGGTTAGGATAGACGATCCACCCAACCAATCAGCGAAACGTTTCCTGTGGATTTCCAGACCAAAATTTCGAGTATGCAGTTCAGCCATAGTCTAGAGTTTTGTAAATCTGCGACCAAAATGAAATCAATTTAATACGACCTCGGTGGTCAACCCTTGTCAATTTCCTTTCCTAGAACTCAGAACACCTGGGACGATGTTCGTCAAGCCAAACGAATGCCATTGCCCCTTATTCTAACATTTCCTGCCATATTGTGTTCAAACAATAAAATATATATCTGGCCTTGACAATAAAAAAAAAAAAAAATATATTTTAATTAAAGTATTTTTGATATCTGCGGTTGTCCAGTATTTAATTAGACAATCTTAACATATTTACCCGGTCTTTCTCAGGTCTCAGGGGGATCGCAACCTCCCCAATAGGGAGCAATTCGCTCCCTCAAGACAATCACATCACAACTGCACGAAATTTTCTAATGCAGTTAATAAACACTTGATGATTTCAGGCTGTAGGTGTTGAGTGCTAACAATTTAAAATGACTCATATTTGCGAAATGGCTGCTATCAATCACAGATGCAGGGATCAGAAAAAAGGTATCAACGATTTATTAGTGTGCGTCAAGATTAACAAAATATCTCATATCATATATAAGATATATTCACAAGAATAATAGTAAATAATCGTACGGGTCTATATATCTATTTCTCAACCTATATACTCAACGAATTTTGGTTTTGAAGATTGGACATTTACTATATAGCATATTCAGAAACGTGGAAAACTTTATAATCAGTTTTCATCCGAGAAAAGGGCTGCTAAGGGGTCAAAAGTCGGTGAATTTTTATCAATTTGCTTACTGTTTTATGACTGCGCATGCGAAAAGCTTTACATTATGTAAAGAATAACTATGTTTGAAAACAATTTGTAAATAGTTTGTCTGGCTTAAGGTTATTTTATTTGATTCACGTTCTTTAGGTTCTGTTCGGATATCAGCTCGAGTGAACTGTTTAGAAAAAAAACATAATACCCGCATGATCATGTTTCAATTTCATTTTGCTTCATTTTTTTAAAAGAAAGTTAATGTTGCGTTTAACACCGAGCAACGCCAGATACATCTTCTAGTTTTCTATAATATAAAGAAATAAACATGTCCCCATGATCGTGTCTCTTGTATAGAATTTTCTTGAAATAGTATTGTGTATAACATAATAGTTCACATTGCAGAATTACACTTAAAATTTTAAGAGTCGCTAAATATTATGAAGTGGAAAATATTAGAAAGTAAACATATCGGATAGAAAAATTCAAACGCAATTTTAATCTGGCTATGATGTTTCAATTCTTAATTTATATACAAGGGATAATATAAAAAAGGTGCCTTTATTCTGCAGTTGAAATATAGAAGAACCGTCACTGCAAAACAATTCAAATGTTCAAACTTGACTTACGTTACAAGTAAAAACGTGGAAATTGGAAATTTTTTGGAGGAATAATTCCTATAACCTAGGAACAAATTGAATGGAATATTCCTATGAATATAAAACGCTGTTAGATAACTCTTCATCGATCCATAAATTGTTAATAAATATTATGGTCGGCCTGTCATCAAATGTGTCCTTTATGTATGAAGCGATACAACATTGTTAAGCAACAACAATATCCAACGGTCATTTGTTCTAGTTTTTGAGTATCTCTTTTCTGTCTGTGAATTTTTATACGATATGGGAACCAGTAATTATAACAATAGATAATACATTCAAGTAATAAGTAAAAAACATATATATATATATATATATATATATATATATATATATATAGAGAGAGAGAGAGAGAGAGATATACTTTAATATATATATATATATATATATATATATATATATATATAGTAATAATTAGGAATAAATACTGATCTTTGCAACTAGATGTAACCTCCGACCTGTGTATATTGCGGTCTACAGTTTGGAAAAAAACTACAGTTTGAGAAAAGCTCCCCTATGTTCTTGCAAAATTAACTTTGTCTACAGGTTCAACAGAAAAATTAAATTTATATCTTAACGAACTATTGGTGAATTATTTGTGTTACGTTGTGTATATATGAATATGTTTTAAAACGAGGTACATGTTGAATAGTGGGGGTTCATATTTTATCTGTATATTCATGTGCTTATAAATGCGTGTATATATATATATATATATATATATATATATACGTCGTATCATTTAGTTGCTCGTCTAGTGTGTATATTTTAACATTTATGCAACAGTTCTAACAGGAAACGATTGACGTGAACGTATCGAAACAGTTGTAGACAAGCATTTCTTTTTATCAGCTGTAATAAACACAGCATATACCTGGAATATATACGAATATTTATTTTCATGATTCAGCCCGGCATATTCAGAGATTACACCATCTTCATATCTTGGCTCCCTGAGAAACCGCTGCTCCCTCCGTCATGGAGAGACGAACTCCCTCTGACTAGACTTTCCCGAAATCTACATATAATCACGAGACTAAGTTCCCCAACCGTTGACGTAATATAAATCTGATTATTTGTTTATTCAAACGAAAAAATATGTTTTCCTGTATTTTCTAAAATCACATTGGTTTTTGTAGTTATTTTTTAGTTGCCAATCACTTTTTTCAAAATCTAATTGTTTATTTTTATTTCCATTGACCCGCCGTCGCCCAAATCAATTACTACTACTACTACTACTACTACTAATAATAATAATAATAATGATAATGATAATAATAATAATAATAATAACAATAACAATAACAATAATAATAATAATGATAATAATAATAATAATGCTCTGACCCTTGGTCCCGCTAGCTACAGTTAACACAGATACTACACTATGATCACAGCCAAGTGGTCATAACATTACATTTGGAGTGGAGTAGTTACATACAAAAATCTCATTTGCAAATTTAAATTATAACAAAATGTCTGAGGAGCAGTAAAGTGGTTTACTATATATACAAACGATAAATAGAACTGAAATAATCAAAATGATATCAGTGGTTGAATATATGGAGTGAACTTTGTCTACAGGTTACATTACAGTAAAGCAGTAAAAAAAGTAGGTGTGTGCGCATATCTTTCCACCTGTTTGAACCTAGCACGAATTGATCATTATTATCCTCCGAATCGAAACAGATAATATTCGAATTTAGCGAAGAATAGTTTTAATTACCAATGTACGAAGTATGCCATGAAGATACTGTGTATATTGCGATCTACAGTTTGGGAAAAACTATGATAATGATAGTCTAGTAACTGGTAAAGCGATCTAAGCACATTTCCAAAACGAATTCATGACTACATTATATTTCATATAATATATGCTATTTTTAGGTGACAACTTAAATATTGGGGACCGACAATGGAAAATAATTTAGGGGCAGACTAAGAGTGAGCAAGTTGGAGAATGAATATGGCAGCTCCAGATAGCTATTGTAATGACAGAACTTTTGTGTATAAGCAAACAATTTCAAGGGATTTATCTCTCCAGTATACACAACTTACGAGCGCTTGTAAACGAGCTATTTAAGAGGGAGATAGATTGAATCTTAGTTATGGAATTCCTGACAATAGGTATTCGAGCAAAACAAAGCATTCGCGTGTCTAAATTATGTTTCAAATGTTGTGCTTCGAGTGGGAAATCCAATTTTCGTTCATAGATTATTTAGATCATACATAGAATAAACGACAGAAAAGAGATACTAAAAAACTGGAACAAATGACCGTTGGATATTGTTGCTGCTTAACAATGTCTTATCGCTTCATACATAAAGGGCACATTTGATAACAGACCGACCATAATATTTATTAACAATTTATAGGTCGATGAAGAGTTATCTAACACGCACAGGGAACAGATTACAGAGATGGTAACATTACTACTGAATTACGATTACAAAATAGAGTATTTCCCATCGGAGTAAATCTCTCATCCGGACTTACTTTCTATATCGGGTGTATTTCTTATGATATGCTTATTGTTTCCAGGCAAACAGGCGTGAAAGACACGTTGTGTACTATAATTATATTGTTTTTAATGTCACCTGGATATATTAGTATAAGAGCGATGAGCAATAATTAAAAAAAAACACGTCAATAGTTTGAGAAACACCGACACATTTCGGAAGTCTAATACATCTGCGATGATATAAAGATATACAACGATCGGATGCTCATTAAATGAATGTATTGTAAATGAGTTCCATCTCGGTAACCCGGCTATGTTAAATATGAAGAATATTATACAACGTTACATGCTGCGAATACAGTTGCACTCTGTGTAAATTGGCGTTTTCAACAAATACACCTTCAAGAGAATTGAAAACTCTGACCAATACCTAACTAATTATGGCCTAAAATCTTTGTTGGCTTTGGGAGACTATGGGATAGATTTTATTTTCTCATAAAAGCTTATAGTTCCACAAATAACTAAAGACATGTTAGTATAAAAGAACAGCCCCGTGAGAAATAATTTTTGTTTTGCACGAATCTTTAGCACGTTTTGTAGTCGTGGGTTGCACATTATTGAGTAACGCTTCCTAATAAAGATAAATAATTACAAAATACTTTGTCATTCGTTTTAAGATCTGTATTATTGACTTCAGACAGTGTTGAATGTTCCATCTTGAGCAGTTAAAAGGAGTTAAGAAATCAAGGGTTAAAGGGAGCTTAATCGTTTTATTGTTGGATGACAGTGTAGCATAATCATGTGTCGGTCGGTTGGTAAATAAAATCCTTCTAGACTGAGGTATTTTATTCATTTTTTTCATATAGAATTCTTTTTTTGACAGGGAACAGGAAGGAAGACGATACAACCGTGCCGGACTATACGTTGATAATCAATCTTCCTTTTTTGTTTCAGCGAACCACGTGTCCATATCTTTGTATTGTCATTTACAAGACGGCCGTCGTTTTAGAACCGACGTTGTTGCTATTATTATTATTATTATTATTATTATTATTATTATTATTATTATTATTATTATTATTATTATTTTCTTATGATTTATATATATATATATATATATATATATATATATATATATATATATATATATCAAAATTATGTCGTAGGACACAATAAAATCTTAAAAGAATAATCAGAAATCATGTTAGATATAGCTTTAAATCTACAGCCAGTATAAGCCGTCCACTTCTGAACATTAAAACAACACTATTAATAACGTAGGGTTTATTTCACTCTCTCTAGAACCTCGTAAATGAGCGTGATATTTTTTGACATCTCATCTTTTTACATCTATTTCTTATAATTAATAAATTTCTCAAATAAATTATGTATGTACCTTTTAATTTTCAAAGTGTTACAAAATTTTTTCAAAGAAGCGTCACAAAACTCCAAACTCCCCTATGTTCTTGCAAAATCAATTTTCAAATGATTACAAAATTCAAGTTGTGGGACTTTCGCTTTAAATTTAAAGATAATAAATATTAATTTAAATATAGTTACTTTTTTTAACAACAATTGTTGGTTGTATTTATTAAAATATTTCTCGTTTTTTAAAATTTTTCTTGGTTATTATCATCTGGTTATCTCAACCTAGCTCTACGACATGACTTTTGTTTTATAGGTTGTATTTGTATATGGTGTTTGTTTTTAAGATTGGTGCTGCTCTTGATAAAACTCCCCCTTAAATACCAATATATGGCTTGCTTGATCATGTTTCAAGTGTTTTGTAGTTACTTTGACCATTAAATTACCTGTGTGAGATTTGGTATAATTTATTTTCAGTAACCAACTTTTTTCACGTCATTTTTGATACGTTTGTATTTAATTATTTTTCGTTCTGCTATAATAAGTAATTAGCTGTTTTTCCCTAAGTTTTGAACCAATCAAATTGCCTCTATGATTATTGGTATCAAATAAATTTCTTTTAAATAATCAAAAATTCTTAGGTCATTTTTATATCTTATTTCTTTGTAATTATTCGTTTGTCTCCACTTCGCGAAGAACTGTTTTTATCCTAGTTTCCTTAACCAATTAAATCTCCATTATGATTTCTTTCTGAAGTAAATTTCTTTCCAATAACCAAACATTTGCGCGTATTTTTTTTATTTTAATTATTTTTGTACAAAGTACTTGATTAGTTTTAGTTAAAACATATTTGGGATAGCTACATCATTAATACATGTAGACTTTATATTCACCTGATATTCGCATACGGTATACATTTCAATGGAACTGAACTAATATATTACAGAATGAATTTTTTAAATGCAACATATGGAAAGTAATTCTTTTAGTCGATTTATTTTTATATTTTATGCATTTTCCCGCTTAATACCGCTTCAATAATTTCTTACTTGAAATAGTTGTTACAGAAGTTTTCAATAAACTTTCATGCCTTTAATTTTGTCAGCAAGAGAAAACATTTTCGCGTCTTTTTTTCAGAAATGGTTTTATGTAAAAATCTATGTAATCTATATACAAACATATACAGCTATTGTTGTCTTTAATTTATTGAATGGCGGAATCCTTATATGAACAAATGTAAAATGTATATAAATATAGTATAAAAAATACAAAAATATATTTTCTAATTAACGGTTTTTAAAAAACGTCTACGCAAATCAACCAGACGTACTTTTATTTTTTTTATAATACAAGATGTTTTATAATAATAAATTTGGTATGAATAAAAAGAAAACGTGTGTATTCTTGATATGTACACACACACACACACACCCCACACACACACGCATATATATATATATATATATATATATATATATGTATATATATATATATATAATTAATACGCGATTTATGTTTACAAAATCCTATCATAAGTTGCTCGCTTGGTTAGCATTGCTGGATGGCATCGTCCTTCGAGTTAAACTCCTACTTGTGAGACATTAGCTTGGGGTTATTAGCTGGTTGGATGACCGTGTCCCTTGTCTAGACGAAGTAGGTTCATTTCACAGTCGGATTTCGGCGCGGTTTGCTTGATCTGTGTTAGTTAATAGAAATTCTTGTGTGCAGGGCGTTTGCTCAGTTTGTAGAGTGCTTGCCTTGCATGCAAGAGGCTCGGGTTTCGAATCCTGAGTTCGGATGTGTCTAACTGATGAGCCCAAAGTAGGGCCAAACTCGAGTCTTGGACTTCAGGTTCTTTGACTGTCATAGCTCTTGTGGGCTGCGACGTTGTTTGGCTGTGGAATTTATTATATATATATATCTAATTAATACTTGATTAATGTTTACATATATATATAATAGTATATATATATATATATATATATATATATATATATATATATATATATATATGTATAATAGCATGGGTGCCCGGCGTTGCCCGCGTGTTTGGAAGTGTATATGGAGCAAAAAAATGTGGTAGTAGGAAGGCAGGATCGAACCCGTACCGTGAAGGAGGAAAAGAATGACATCTTTGCTGTTACGACAACCGCCAAACCGGAAGCGACGAAGGTTTAAATAAAGGCTAGACAGTCGAAAAGAGGAGATGACTTTCGAAAATATCGGCGAAAAAAGCGACCTCTCCCTGTAGAAACTTCCCAGTTGTGGGTTAAACATTTAATGTTTAAAGTGAATTTTTCGATATTTGTCGTCTGAAGGGTCGACCTTCAAAACGATACTGATCTTGTGAAAATACGTCATCTCTGTTGAAAGTTTTGGGCAGACATGCAAACATACATACATACATACATTTATATATTGGTAGCTAAAATTTTCGACACAAACCGATTAAATTCTTGCCCTATCTCTGAAGATCTTTTATGTAAAAGTTCAAATATTTAGACCAAAAATTCTCTGAGTAATTTGTTAGAGACAGCAGAGGTCAAATAAAAAAAAATTACCCCCTATTATGACCCCTTAACAATTATTGATTTGCGCGCAAATAAAGTTATTAAGTTAGATCCATGTCCAAGGAACCTATATCCAAAATTTCAATTGTTTATACCCACAATTGTCAGAGGAGTTTAGTAGAGTTTTCAAAGATCAAATCGTTTAACTATGACCCTTTAACAGCAAAACTTCTGGCCAAAAATGAATTACAAAATTTTCCCAAAACTTCAATACCCTGTATATCAATTTTCGAGTCCGTAGACTTAAAATTGACAGATTTATTGCGTAGGGAAATGTACACAGAAAGACAGACACTTTCACTTTTATAGATATACTAGCATTTTTGTCCGGGTTGCCCGGGTGTTTGGAGGTGTATTTGAGCAAAAAAAAAATAAAATAAAATAAAACAGCGGTCAATTTTGTAAACTTTAACCCTTATTATGACCCCTTAACATTTATTGTTTTGGGCTCAAATAAAGTTATTCAGTTAGATCCATGGCCAAAAGACCTATCTTTCTATACTCCTATAAATTCGTTTTTCTTTTGTGTGCATATCAAAAACCCTCTTTTCTATTTATTTAAAAAGAAAATACAATTTTATTATATATGGGTTTGGAATTGCATTCACCCGCAAAAGATCTAGCTAATTTGCATATTCTTTTCAACATTTTAATTAATTCCCTATTATTTTTTTCGGTTTTCTTATGGATGATCATCTTTAGATTACTATTACGTGTAATTATATTCATGCAGATATTCTACATGATTTATACTTGCGTAATATTTTCGTAAAAAGCTTACAGTAAACACAAAATTGTTTCCATATATATTTATGTATACGTATATATTTTGGTTTAATATATCTATCTATCTATCTACTAGAATTTCAGCCCAGCGTTGCCCGGGTGTTTTTATGTGAATGCTGAGCAAAAAAAAGTGGTAGTAGGAAGGCAGGCTCGAACCCGTACCGCGAAGGAGGAAAAGAACGGGGGGAAATCTGACGTCTTTACGGTTACGACCACAGCCAAACCTGAAGTGAGTCATGTTTAAATAAAGGCTAGACAATCTAAAGGAGGGGATAACTTTCAAAAATATCGGGGGGGGGGAAGCGACCCCCTCTGTAGAAAGGTTCCTACTTGAAGGTGAAGATATTAAGGTTTTTAGGCAATTTTTCGATATTTGTCGTATGAAAGGTCGTACTTTAAAACGATACTGATATTGGTAAAATCCGTCGCCTCTGTCGAAAGTTTTAGGCAGACATGCAAACATACATACACTCATACATTTATATATTGGTAACTAAATACTTTCGATCCAAACCGAAGAAAAAGCTTGCCCTATCTCTGAACACACTTTATGTAAAATTTCAAATTTTTAGACCAGAAATTGTCTGAGTAATTTGGTAGAGACCGCAGAGGTCATTTTTTTTAAGTTTGACCCCTATTATGACCCCTTAAAATTTATTGTTTGGGGCTCAAGTAAAGTTATTAAGTTAGATCCATGCTCAAGGAAGCTATATGTAAAATTTCAAGTATTTAGACCTCAAATTGTCTGAGGAGTTTGATAGAGTTCTCAAAGGTCAAATCGTTGAACTTTGGCCTCTTAACAGCCAAACTTTTGGCCGAAAACCAATCCCAAAGATTTTCCCAAATCTCAGTGCCCTTAATATCAAATTTCGAGTCTGTAGACTAAAATATTGACAGAGTTATTGCAGGGGTAAATGTACACAGACAGACACACATACAGACACACACACACACACACGTTCACTTTTATAGATATTATATATATATATATTTATTTGTGTGTATATATATTTTAAGAGTTGTAATAAAAGCACTCTAATCAAAGATAAAATGCAACTTCTACGTGGTGTCTTAAACAGTATTAAGACGGGTGATTATGTGGTTAGCCTAAATAAACATCAGTGTAGATAATTTCTTTTACTTATCGCATACCCGTTTGAATTGTGCCTATCTGTGGGAGAGCTCGGAATATAGTTAAATTTAATTAATGTTTCAGGGTTCTTATCTGCAACCGTTTTTTTTTTGGTTATTGCCTCACTGACTTGGATAATGATACGATATCATTATTCCATATATATATATATATGCACGCCTCATATATATATATATATATATATATATATATATATATATATATATATATATACGTTTTATTTTTATTACCATTTTTTTTCTGTTCAGTTACAGTTTTGTTTCAGCTACACGACCGTTATGTAGCCTCCTCAGACTATACAGGAGGCTGCATAACGGCCCCAAAAAACGGTCGTGTAGCTGAAACAAAAATGTAACTAAACAGAAAAAAAACGGTAATAAAAAATAAAACGCATATTTGCTCTACAACAGTATTGAGCACTTTCTTCAGGTTTTTATTAATTATCATTTCTACTATATATATATATATATATATATATATATATATATATATATCGATGCGTAGCTGAAATGGAATGAGTGTATTTTTTTGTTATGTAATTTATTGAATTATTATTGTTATGTTTGCAGGTTGAACCAAAAAACGTATAAGGCAATACAAATGACGACTCAACAAACAAAGATAGATCAATAAGAAGTGTATTAGGAAAGTATATTTACAGTATATTTACATAATAGTTGTCAAGTAAGAGAGTCTTGCCTGGAGAACATATCTGCTCTCGGCTCGGCCTTCGGTGGCTTCTGGTTAACACACACTCAGACTAACCGAGTCTTGTTATTTACGTGTAATATTATCCACATTTGTAAATGAGTAGGTGCCACCACAACACCCTCCTCCCAAGATTTGAAGTCACATATATTTCAATATCTTTTTCCCTTGGGATTTAATATTAATGGTTCATTAAACTTTCTTTTACTACCTGATTTTCGGGGCTCATATGTATATTGAGGCGGTTCCAAATTAAAGGATTCGTATATGATGTCCATGGTTTCCTCCTCTTCAACTGCTGTTGTATAATCACCATCTTGAATGTGGCGTTTTTTTTATTTGGTTCAGGTGCCTTTTATATATATTTTGTGGACCTTTAATCATGTATGTACAATCACCAATGCGTGTATCCACTACTCCACATTCCCAGTAAAAGGTGTAATTCCTGTAGCACTTTAAATATACTCGATTTCCCGAGTTATATTTCTTTCTTACCATGTGTGTAGTGTTTCGGACAATTGCCTGTCCTTGCAATAGTTCATCAAACGCCGATTGCACCTTTCTGGCAAACATTAAATCAGCTGGTGATATGTTTGACGGTGTATTAGGGTGTGGTGTTATCCTATATATTTGCAAAAATTGTTGCAAAGCTTTTTCCGTTGGTATCCCAATGGATTTTTTCAACGCTCATTTTAACGTGTCTGCGAACCTCTCCCCGAGGCCGTTTGACCTTGGATGGTACGAGGTAGTAGTGATATGCTTTACTTGGAACGTGTCACAAAATTCCTTAAAGTATGTGGATGTAAATTAAGTTCCAATGTTTCTGGTACACCAAATCGTGCAAATAATTCGTGTAGGAATCCTATTGAGTTGTTCGTTGTTGGATTCCTCCAACACATTACCTCAGGCAATTTTGTGTAACTATCTACTACAATTAAGTATTACTTTTCTCCTACTGGACCAGCGAAGTCCATGTGGATTCTCGACCATGAGTGGTCGGTTTTCGGCCAAGGTTTTTGTACTATAGGTGGGGATTTTGCCGCTAACTGGCATCCTTTACATCTATTTATTGTTGTAGCTATAATCCATGTCCATGTTACGCCAGTATACGTAGCTTCTCATTAGAGACTTCATCCAATTTATCCCCGGATGTCCTGTGGAAGTCTCTCAAAATCCTCTTCTGCAACGTTTTAGGTATTACTACTCTCTCGCTGTATAATAACACATCGTTACATATGGAAACAATTTCCTGAACCTTTTTTTCATTTATAATTTTTTATTTTATATCATTTATGTATTCATCTTTATCGGCTTCTCTTTTAATGCCCGACAATGTTACCGGTAGTTCATTCATGATGTTTGCTACCATATTTTTCACTTCGACATTTGTTCGAATTGCTGCAATTACTGATTCTTCCAAATTATGTTTCTGTGGTATCAGTCTTGAAAGTCCATCCGAATGGTAAATCTTTTTCGATGCTAGATGGTGTATCTGGAAATCGTAATTCAGTAGGATCGTACCCCAACGCAGCAATCTATTTGCAGCGTATACAGGCAATCCTTTTTTTTTTGATCTGCAGATTGTGACTAATGGTTTATAGTCGGTTTCAAGTATGAAATGTCTACCATATAAATATCGGTGAAACTTAGGCACTGCAAAGATTATACTCAACGCTTCTTTTTCAATCTGTGAATACGCCTTCTCTGCTGGAAGCAGCGTTCTCGAAGCATGAGCTATCGGCTTTCTAGATCCATTAGGTATTATATGTTGAATGCATGCTCCTACACCGTAGGAACTAGCGCCACTAGCGACGACTATATTTAATTTTGTGCCATAGTGAGTGAGTTTGTGTCATAGTGAATTAGATGTTAGTGCGCTCTTTATTTTGTCAAAAGTGGTTTGGCATTCTTGCGTCCAGTTCCAAGGTGTGTCCTTTTTTATCAGCTCATTTAAGGGAGCTCACAATTTATGAATGCCTTCAATAAAAGATTGGTAATAATTTGCGAGTCCTAATAAACTCTGCAAGGTTATTACGTTATTAGGGGCTGGCATGTTTTTTTTTTATTTGCCGCAGATCTTTTGGGGTCTGGATGGACGTTGCCCATGTTTATTTATTATATGTCCAAGATACTTAATTTCGCTCATACAAAAGTCGCATTTATTTTCTTTTACTTTAAACCCGACTTCTTGTATTCGAGTGAATACTTGTTTTAAATGCTCCTTATGTTCTTCTAAGGATTTGCTCCTGATAACAATGTCGTCCATGTATGCACATGCGCACTCAATACCACTTAGCATGGTGTCCATCGCTTGCTGAAAAATAGCAGGCACTACTTTGATGCCAAAGGGCAACCGGTTGTATTTGTACAATCCCTTATGCGTGTTGATGCATAGTATTTTTGAGCAATTCTCCTCGACCGGTATTTGTAAATACGCGTCGCTGAAGTCTATCTTGGAGAAGATATTACGACCATTCAACTTTGTGAATATTTCCTCTGGGCTTGGTAGAGGGTAATGATAATCTTGTAATATGGAGTTTAGACCTGTCGAAAAGTCTGTACACACTGATTTCATCATTCTTTTTCTTTACATATACGGTGGGGGCTTCCCAGTCGCTGTGTTCTATTTTCGATAGTATACCTGTCTGTTTCAATCTGTCTAATTCTTTATTAATCTTTTCCAATCCAGCGAACGGAACAATTCGTTTTTTTCTAAAAAATTGGGCTGGTGTTTTCTTTTCTTTTTCTTTTTTTTTTCTTTGAGACTGCAATTAGCGGTTTGGGTTTGTCTTTTTTTCCCGACTAGTATTTTAGTAAATACAATACTATTAATCGAGGTCATTTTTTTCCGACTTGAGTCGAACTTCTCTTTAGCGTGAAATCCGTTTTTATGACTATTTCGTTCGTCAAAACTTGTATTCCTTAGAAAGGTCAACCGTTGCGTTGTACTCATTTTTTAGTGAGTTCTTTCCATTTCTTCGTCAAAATTTGACGTTCATTTTCGTCGCCAACTGTTATGTTTGCAGGTTGAACCAAATAACGTATAAGGCAATACAAATGAAGACTCAACAAACAAAGGTATATCAATAAGAAGTGTATTAGGAAAAGTATATTTACAGTATATTTACATAATGGTTGTCAGGTAAGAGAGTCTTGGCTGGAGAACATATCTGCTCTTGGCTCGGCCTTCGGTGGCTTCTGGTTAACACCCACTAAGACTAACCGGGTCTTGTTATTTATGTGTCATATAATCCACATATGTAAATGAGCGGATGCCACCACAAAAATTATATGTCTTAACTAACAGGCTACCCAGCGTTGCCCGGACGATTAAATAAGATATTTTGATCAATGCAGATTTCGTATTGATTATTATATCATATTGCCCCCAATATATAGTAATGATTACATTTTTTAATAACTTGTGCACCACACCAAGAATCGAAACCAAAAATTTTGCTTACGATTTACCCTTTTCTTTAACGCTTATGCATGAGCAAAAAGATATGTTTGCTGCACGACTAAAAATTAAAACATGAAGCAACAATTATTACGTTAGGCATGCACATCTGTAATATTGTCGTTCGACATTCACCGAGTAAATTCCTTTTTTTCTAATTTTCACACTTTTGCATCGATTTTCTCCGGATAAATCACAAATATAAAGTTCTTCATGGGTCCAAATACCCTTTAAATTTAAGTTTCATATATGTAGATGAAAAACTGACAGAGGATTTTGGTATGCAAACTTATTTAAATAAATATATATATACGCATACATTATATCTATCTATCTACCTATATATATATATATATATATATATATATATATATATATATATATATATATATATATAGGTGCATCGAATAATGTTAATCAAAATATTTTGCTTAGCTTGCAAGAATGTTTCTATTTCTTTATAAATTTCATATATTTATTAATGCCTACAAATCAAATGAGCAAAATCGTGATTCACTAACTCGTAGCTTGGACGATTGGAATTGTCATTAATTAATTAGACTATAAGGATTGACATCACCAAAACTTTCGGGAATATTTCAGAATGCTTGATGGAGTCTGAATGTCAACAGAGGAATTATTTTATATATGTGTTTCTGTTTTCCTCGCTATTTATATTATTAATCATAAATGACGCAAAAATCCTTTGACAAAATAACAAAAAAAAAAAAACATTTTCGTGTGAGACATGCGCTCTGCTTTTTTCCATTTCCTTTTTATGAATATCGAAAAATAACAATGGAACATTGTTTACTGTAATATAGAAAGTAAAGCGCATAACGTGCATAAACACAGACGTCGTATTGAATCTCGAGTGTTAAAGTAAGTATGACAGTTGCATTTATATGTGTATATATAGAGAGATATAGAGCGTACAAACTTATATACTATATATATAGTTTATAAATATATAATAATTCTAAATTATACTATATATGTGTGTGCGTGTACATATAACTAGTCTATAGGTATATAATGATTTTAAATTATACTATATATGTGTGTGTGTGTGTATAAATATAGCTAGTGTATATGTATATAATAATTCTAAATTATACTATATGTATTTCTTTTTGACGTCAAGAGGTCCTAGGTCGCCTGGGGAAGTCTCTTTTACTGAACCAGATGGCTATTTCAAGCGACCATATGTAACTGTTTACCCTCAAATAATATATATATATATATATATATATATATATGCATACACATATATATATACATACATGCAAATACACACACATATATATATACATATAAAACCATTGTAAAACTTAATTATACTTGCTAAGAAAGCAATCCGCACAGAAAAAGATGCATACAAAAACAATTTTCAAATTCTTAACACCCTTTTATTATCAACAGTCCGCAAATCACAATATTTTGGTACTTCCAAGCATATGCTTTACGTCATGTATATAGGTGGTTTTCCATTATCAATATCCTGCGGTGTTTTTAAGTACACTTGTTTGAATCTTTTTGACGCTTGTATGAGTACAATTATTTTATATACTTACATTACTTCATGATGTATTTTTACACTTCCGGTTCATAATAGTCTTTTACGCAGTATTTTATTAGTCCGTTTTAAACAAAACATCCAAATAAATGTATATCAATTAAATATCAGCATTATTATTTCAATTAATTCATAAAAAATGTATATTTATTATTTTTTATTAAAAATTCACAAACTTGAAATATGGGTTTAGGTCTATTCTACAATGTAGAGTTCTTCGTATACGTTCTATGTTTACTTCCATTCTGTTTCGAATTATCGTTTGTAATAGTTTATCTAATTAAAACTTAAACTTTCTATATTTACTTTCTGCATTACCAAATTAGAAAAATCGGCAACGAATAATGCTTTTGCTGTAATTTGCTTGGTACCGGTTCAAGATGAAAGTGTCATTTTGTGTTTTCTACAAACACAGTACTAAGTAAATGTGCGTTGGTCTATTGCAGACGGTAGCAATAAATAAGATATCAAGAATACGTCTATGAAATCTCCATATACGCAGCTAATCAAAAGTAAAATATTTCGACATCTTTGTATTTCAACACATGCGTCTTCGAATATACACGCATATATATATATATATATATATATATATATATATATATATATATATATATACTAGCAAAGGTACCCGTCGTTGACTGGGTTCAAAAACAGCCTACAGAAAATGGACTCTGATTTATGAAAGTATGATAGGTTATGAAAAGGAAGGGTTTTAAAGAGATAGCTTCGAATTTGGATGTATCAAAACAAAAGCAAAATATGATGAAAGTAAAATAAAATAGATAAACCCCATAATTTATTATACCATACCTGTTCACACTGAAACACTTATCACAATATTCTGTGGATCTATATTAAAAAACCTTGTTAAACTTTGTGACATATTTCCATTCTATCGAGGTCAGGTGCGAACGATCACGCCATAATTTTATTATACCATATTTCTTCAAACTTAAACATAATTATCAAAGTATACTTACGCAGATAGCTATGAAAAGTCTTTATTAAAGTTTGTATCTATTTCCATTCCATGGAGGCCAGGCACGAACGCAAACTCCACAATTTTATTACACCATCCGTATTTAAGTTAAAACATACTTATCAAAGTATTCTTATGTACATCTATATAAAAAACACGTTTTTGTAGTTTAATTTTTAAATTTTTTATTTCCATACTTTGTGGACCAGGCACGAACTCAGCCCTTACAATTTTAATGAACCACCATTCTGCCACATCAAACATATCCAGTCCTGTGTCTCGATACATCTTCTATCATTATATGTAACCAGTTTTATAAAATAGACAACCATATAGGACCCTATTCGTGACCAAACACACACATTCACCTTTATATTATATATATATATGCATGCATATATATATATATATATATATATATATATATATATATATGTGTGTGTGTGTGTGTGTGTGTGGTCATGTGTGTGTGTGTGTGTGTGTGTTTAAACAAAATCAAGACAACAAAGATTGGATTGATGGCATCAATAGTGTATTTTCATTGTTTGTTACAATTGTTTTACGAGTATTCCGACGATTTCAAACCTTATATAATTTCAAAATAGAAAGATACGAAAATAGGTAGATATAAAAAATCCACAACAAACGGAAAACGTAAATAACCCCTGAAAGAAAGAATGCAGGTAAATTTTGTATCACATAGTTTTCCTTAAAAAGAAAATCAATTCCATTTTATTCATTTGTTTTCTCGACGTCTGAAGAGAGGTCTTCTGAATATTTTCAAACGATATACGGTTTAAAATTGTCCGAATGTTCGCAAAACAATTGTAACGGACAATGAAAATACAGCATTTGTTGCTATCGATCCAATATTTGTTCTCTTGATTTTTTAAAACAGTATAGGAATGGTCTATTATAAAAACTAGTAAATTAAAGCTTACAAATTAACTCACCATATATTAATTAGAATTTATTGCATATGGACAATTACTGAATTCTCCATGACATAAACATAATAAAATCAAGAATATTATAATATATATATATATATATATATATATATATATATATATAAATTGGTAGTTTATGTAATTGAATTTTATGATTTGAAAAGTAAAATAGAATTTTGTATTGCTTTAAAGCAAATCACACGATTAAATAAATCTATTTTCTTAACCCATGAGTTTTGGATGCTTATGCATGTTCTCAGAGGAAAACTGTTTTAATTAGTTTGCACCATATTTGCTAAAAGCAATAAACATAAAAAAATAAAGTTTTTACAGTTTTTAAAACATTTTTGATACATAGAATAAAAGAATTGGTTATTGAGGCAGGAAAAGGATTACTGTAGATCCAAAATGGGTGTTAAATTTTGAAATGGGAATTTCTAATAGTAAGGAGGTAAAGAGATCCTTTGTGTCTTGTAATCCTTCCACGGTATTAGGTCGACTCACATGCAGATATATTTCCTTCGTTTCGCCGGTAGTTATATAAAATGCCCGGCAAAGGTTTTGTATATATAAGACTCAAACATTAAATCTAAGTGGTACATCAGAGTTGTAAATAAAAATAAAAGAATGGCGTATAAAAGCGTAAAAGCACTTAAAAATATGATGTTGTTTAAATCGCATAAGTGAACATATTTATACTTCCTTGGCCTGAAAACATCTCAAATTTAAATTCTATTCTACATTCTGAATAAAATTCGACGATAAGAGACAATAAGGAATAGTTCGTAGGGAGGATAAATAAAAATAAATCTTCTGATAGTTGGCACGTGTCATAAGTCTAGACATGCCTATTGATAATATATAGGTCAATGTTTTAGTCGTTTGCATATAAATTAGTATAGAAAAAAAAAGAGAAGACAAAGAAAAGAAAAAAGTAAAAAGAAAAAAGAAAGACAAATTATATTATAGGAGGGAGATTATGTGTTATACAGAAGGAGTGCGAGAGGCTGTCTATATATTTATATATTGACTTTTTGTAGTGATGGTATAAGAAATGAGAAAAAAAAGAACAAAAGGGTCGAAAAATAAAAAAACAATTAATATTTATTTTCCAATCTATGTAATGCGAGTTAAAACGAAAGTGCCTGTCCAGTACAGTGAAGTAAAACCAAATGTATATAAGTTGTTTTAAAAAAAATGTAATGTTAATATTCAATTGAAATTTTGAAGTTACAATTTAAGAATATTATAATATAATATATATATATTATTACGTTACGCATATTATAATATATATATATATATATATATATATATATATATATATATTATTACGTTACGCATGCACATCAGTAATATTGTCGTTCGACATTCACCGATTAAATTCCTGCATATATTTTACAATATATATTATAAAAATCTATATATGTAAAGAGAGGCAGACAGAGATAATGCTACAACAACAACAACAACAACAACAACAATAATAATAATAATAATAATAATAATAATAATAATTATTATTATTATTATTATTATTATTATTATTGAAAATTTAAAGAAAACAGCTAAAATATTAAGAAACCCTTTGAATGTGGAAACTAACACACAGGAACAACGCGCGCGGGCGAGACAAACTGTTGCAAACGCAAAACATGAAACGCTACATGAACCAAGAACATTGAAACCGCATATCTATAAGTTTTCTAACCCCACCCTACTCCTCCCATTACCTTATCACTACCCCTCCCAAAAAATAAGAGTGAGACCAAATAACCAAGTAGAGTCAAGGAGGAAGGAAATATCGAGGAACTGACCAGACCTCCGCCGAATAAATGCGAAGAGAACTGGAATCTTTGGGAGGTTTATTGCCACTTAAATTCCGGTGACGATTAATAGCCGCTGCCAACGAGAAATCAATGGCAATCAGCTTTTGCGATTACGCACCCTTATTTGCAAATGTTATCGAAAGAGGTAGAGAGTACTTGAAAAACTGGAGAGACTTGCTGTCACTCAGCTTCCAGGGCACACCACATACTGTATTCAAGGAGAGATATTTGATGACCTGCATGAAAGCTCCTTGTGAGACAATCATAATAATAATAATAGAAAATCATTATGATTATAATGATAATAAAAATATAAATAATAATTACCATAAAATAACCATTATCATAATATTTATGAAATCATAATAAAATACTAAATAAAGAATGAATGTAAAATAAAATAAAATAAAATAAATACAAATAAAGTCAAATTCTATTAAAAGAATAAAGACATGATTTTATAAATTATACAGCGAGGTTATAGTACAGATTAGACCCTGTAAGTTTTATATAATATATATTATTGTAACATAATTTAGATGAAGCTAATAATACGTTTTAAGAGGTGAATATATATATATATATATATATATATATATATATATATATATATATATATATATATATATGGATACTAGAAAAAGTACCCGTCGTTGACTGGGTTCAAAAACAGGCAACAGAAAATTGACTCTGATTTATGGAAATATTATAGGTTATAAAAAGGAAGGGTTCTAAAAGAGCTAGCTTCGAATTTGGGGGTATCAAAACAAAAGCAAAATATGATGAAAGTAAAAATAAAATAGATAAACCTCATAATTCATTATACCATACCTGTTCACACTGAAACACTTATCACAATAATCCGTGGATCTATATTAAAAAAAAAAAAAAAACTTGTTAAAGTCTGTGACATATTTCCATTCTATCGAGGTCAGGTGCGAACGAACACCCCATAATTTTATTATAACATATTTCTTCAAACTGAAACATAATTATCAAAGTATACTTACGCAGATAGATATAAAAAGTCTTTATTAAAGTTTGTACCTATTTCCATTCCATGGAGGCCAGGCGCGAACGCAGACGCCACAATTTTATTATACTATCCCTATTTAAATAAAAACATACTTATCAAAGTATTATTATGTACATCTATATCAAAAACACTTGTAAACGTTTTGTTTTAATTTTTAAATTTTTTATTTCCATGCTTTGTGGACCAGGCGCGAACGCAGACTCAACACATTTAATTGATCATCATTATGCCAGATCAAAAATACGCATTCCTGTGTCTCAATATATCTTCTGTCATTATATGAGATCAGTTTTCTATAATAGTTAACCATATCGTGGGCTATTCGTGACCAGACACACACAGACATTCAGTTCTTAAACGCTTCATCGCTCAATCAATTCTCGACTAAATTTCCAATAATTATTACAGTTTATATATTACCTTCTCAGATATATTGTGAAAAAATATTTCAATTTTCCTTCAGTAAAACAAAAGTTATGATGAATTTACTGATGTTCAAAATCGTAAAAAAATATAAGGATGTGAGCCACATTTTTCTGACTGGTTTCAATAGCAACCACGTCGCTTCAGCGACTACTGTTGCTACCAATTCATCACTCTCGCGAATAGAGAAGTAACATCTAGAACACAGAGACTGAAAGAATGAAAAGGAAATAATTGGGGGGATTTTATTAAAAGCAGACGAGTGCCGTACATTGTTATTATATATGTGTATGTTATGTTTATGGGTGGAAAAAGACTGAAATTAATCAAGTGAATTTACTGGAAGCCTGGAAAAATCATGGATTACAATAGAAAATGCGAGCGTGAAAAGTAATATGGTTAAGCTTTAACATGACAAAGTAAATGACTTGTTCATAAAACTGGTAAAAAGGGCCATGATATTCTCGTAAAAAAATAGTTTATGATATATGAAACATGTTTCAGAGACATTATCACTCTACCTTACATACAGTAACTCTCCCCAGCAAACGATCTTGTCACAGCGGTGTCGTAACCAGGATAATCTCCCCGGGTAAACGATCGGCCTATATCTGGTGTCTGAGAACTAGGAACCACAGTGATAAAAAAATCCACTGACATTACACTCCAGTAAATCAACGACTTGACGAAAACAACGGAAAATGCTATGACCCAACCAGCTATGATGGTCAATAACTATCCCAGAGGCGTGTTAATGAGACCTAACTTAGAGCTTTTTATTTATGCGAGAATCCTGGTGTATTGCCGAGTGAACACACTAGTGGAAAAAAGACAGAGTAAACGGTTTGATAGTCGATAAAAATAGATTTTTATGGTGAAGGAAAAAAAAAAAACAAATTCTAAAACATTAAACAATAATTGATGTAAAAATGATTTTTTACGTAACCTGAAGAAGAAGAATCAGACAAGTGTACATACCTCGCTAATAAGGGCCCAAAAAAAATTATGTCGTGATGAGCTAGGAATTGTTAGATACAATTCCTGGATCAGCAACACTGTACCATGGACCTCCATTTATAAGGCATTGCTAGGCAAGGAAAAAACAGTTTTTGAGTTTGGAGAGAGTTTTTGTTTGGTATGAGTTTGAGGCACGCGTTGTCGGCAGATTGTTAGAAGAAGAAAATATAATCGATATTTTTATTTTATTTTACAGTTGATAAACTGTACATCATTATTTTTTTCTTCTAGTAGTACTTACTCCTTCAAACAAAAATTAAACCCAGTGTCCGCGTCGATTATTCATTGTTTGTTAACGTGAATTGAA
Organism: Euprymna scolopes; assembly: GCF_053919585.1. Lineage (NCBI taxonomy): Eukaryota > Metazoa > Mollusca > Cephalopoda > Sepiida > Sepiolidae > Euprymna > Euprymna scolopes. Next base: position 57,187,283 of record NC_136499.1, on the reverse strand, counting down.
GCTGGAAAGGATTACTTCAAAGGGAACTTAAGTTTCACGTGTGCAATATCAATGAAACTGCTAATACTAAAAAAATCTGAAAACTTACATACACACACACATATATATATATAAACTTACATATATATATATAACTTACATATATATATATAAACTTACATATATATAAACTTACATATATATATAAAACTTATATATATATAAACTTATATAAATATATATACATATATATATAAACTTATATACATATATACATATATATACATATATACACACATATATATAAAATTATATGCATACACATATATATATATATACATAATATATATATATATATATATATATATATATATATATATATATAAGACTGATTTTCTGTTCTACTTGTAAACTCACCGCGGTGTACCGGAAGAAAGTTTCACGTTCATCCCCTCAGTGATTAAGTTCACAATATACTGTAGTTCACATTGCACTAGAGATTCTACTGAAATTATTTTTATATAATGGCTGGAATAAAATTTTCAAATTCCAAACTCAAGTACCTTTGTTCATTTGCGCTATAAACAGAAGTAATCATTTCAAACTCATTCTGTCTTAACAGCGTACATACTGTTGATTTTGTACGCTCAGTGTTTCTACTTGTTCGTTGATAAAACTTCTCATATACAATCTTGATATACGACAGTATAAACAAAATCGTACGGCTTACTTTGATTAGATTTGTTTGATTATCGTTTTTCAAAATCCCGATATAAAACCTACGTAAGTACACTCTCAAACAGGTCAAGTACTTCGTTAGAATTTTTATAAAAGTCAGTCCAGTTGTTTCCAAGTTCATAAGAACCTCTTCATATTTCTCTTTCACAAACACAGACAAATCAATTTTATATAATTAAAGTGATACATATGGATACTCAGATTGCAATTATATGTATTATCATGTATTATTATTAATGATAACTGTTTAAGTCACGAAAACTAGCACCATTTTTTCTACATTGAATGCAATCGAAAAATTAAAACCTCTTGCATAATTAAATATAATATATATGTTTTCTGCATGATATTTATTTGTAATTAAAGAAATATTAGTACTGCATTATTATTGTTTCGTTTATGTATAAACACACCCACATACATATAGGTGTCGGATATATACTGGAGAGTTAAAACAATGAAAAGAATACGCTGTTGTCACAGCTCTAGCGATTACTTTATTATAAGTACATCTAAAATAAATCTATAATATAAATCTCACCTGTCTGTTTAAATGTATGTATGTATATATGTATATGTATGTATATTTGCCTAATTCTTTTTTGCACAGGCGACAGATTTTCACGAAATTTCTATCATTTTTACATCCGACGTCTCGGACGACAAATACCGAAGAATTAGCTAAAACCATTAATTTCTTCACCCTCTACTGGGCAGTTTTCTACAAGGAATGGTCGGTTTTTTGAGAGCCCTTTTCGCAAATCGTCGTATCGGTTGGATTGACCTTGCTACTGTTAATGTTCAGAATTTTCGGTCGTGTCATAGTGTAGCGATGAGACGCCAGATGTTTTGTCACTTTCCTTTCCACATTCGCGTCATGGTGTCGAGCCTGCCTGCCTGCCTGCCTGCTACCACTTTTTTCTTTTTGCTCAACAGACCAAGCACCCGGGCAACGCCGGGTTCCCAGACTAATCAATAATAAAACACAGTTGTCTTATTGCCATGACTCAATTTCAGACCAAAGATACATTTTAGCATATATTTAGTGAAAAGGTGTCTTAAGTAAAAAAGAAAAAAAAAACGCTAATCAACTTGTATTTTATATGAAAATAAGTATATCAAAATATTAAAAAAAAGAACTCCCAGCAGTCAAGACGGAAATGAACAAAGTTAACAGATCAGCAAATTGTTTCTATTTCATAAAATTAATTTCCCGAAGACGATGTTTTGTACGATGTCTTTGTCCGTTTACAGAGATTAAAATAATATTATGATTTAATAACTTATGTTTGGAATCTTGGATCAACATTTATTCAATGAATCTTGTATCAACATTTGATTCAATGAATCTAAGGCCAGCATTTATTCAATAAATCCTGCTTAATATATGTGTAATGACTACGAGTAAAACGCTTTTCAAAGTTGATATATTCGAATTGCCAACTGGAGGGTCGCGCCTATATTATTTATCCAACAACCTTTTTACATACTATAAAAACACGTAAATGTATATAATATTTTTTGAGGTCTTGCCAGTATTGATTTAGTACTAAGATTTCACAAACAAAATGTACTTATCTTAATTTTAGGAAGAGCTTCCGTCAAGTTTGTACCTTTTTTTCATAAAATAAATTCTAAATTATATGCCGTATATCTTGCGTATAAAACGACACTTGAAGTTTAAAAAATATCTTTAAAAACTAATACTTCTATAAGATATAGGGTGTTGAGATTTCTAACCTAGGCTAACCAAGCATGGTTTCGTGAGTTAGTCATATTATAAAACCGATATATGATAAAGTTATTAAACTTAGCTCTAATTTTGTACCTCGTTTCATCTGACAGTTGCCTTATACACCGACATATACTGTATATACTACATTTGAACACAATACGCAACATATATGTGTGAAAACATATAATGATAGGTTAAATAGTTAAGTGCTTATTCCTTTGCAGATAAATTACAGAGATAACTCGTTACTACTATGACAACTGCCTATTCATCATATTTCTAGTATAAAGTGAATATTCTCACCACCGCACTAAACACTGTGAAGTCAATTTATGGTAAATAATTCGCAATTATAATTATTAGAACGATGCAAAAGTATAATGCAAGGGGAGTAATTCTTTACTTCTTTGGGCAAAGTTTCCTCCCCTTGTCCGAGTCTTAGACTTTAAATTCTCGCAACTTCTCGCGAGATAAACTACCAGAAGTACAGAGTGGAGGGAAAACAGAGTGTCTTTAAAAATGTAGAATTGAGCTTCATTCCCGTTCGTTCCAGTTATCATGTACTATGTTTGAATTGTTTTTACGTGTGTGTGTCTCTCCATAATAAACTTATATCCTTATGTAAGATCAAGTGATTTTCTTATTTGTTCATAATTATTCTATTCTTTCATCATATGCTGCAAACATACCCACGTGAAGGCTGGACATCCTGCGGTAAGATATCTTATATTATATTGACCCTAATGCATTCCACGACGTAACAACGCGACGAGGATTTAGAAATAACATAAATAAAAACACCTTTCAAAAAAAACTGTCTGTCACCGCAGAAGTTCTCAGACAAATTTTGGACCAGCAACAGGAACAATTAAAAAAAAAAAAAACTGAATCTAATGACATTAACCACAAAATTTCAGTTGCAAGACACCGGGAATTAATCTAGTGATGAACTTTCAAACATTATTACAAAATTTTTCTACAACGCCGACAACAGCTGCACATTCAACTTTCACGATGGAAGGACACATTTTACCATGGATTTCCTAGCAGGGATGACGACTGATAAGAAAGTTGGGCACAAAGGAAAACGAAAGGTTCGTATATTTTATTTTACTCAAACAACCTCCTGCTTTGACCCTTACAGAGACTATCAGTACCTTGACGGACATTTTTGAGGAACAACAGTCCATATTCAATATTCGATATAACTGTTTTAAACTTGTAAAAAAGCAGCCAGAGATTTCTCCTTCAAACACTAACTGAGGACCAATTTAAATGCCTCATGTTTATAGCAGGTCTACAGTAACAAAGCGATTCAGAAATACGTTTCCGACCGCTGTTAAAGCTCGAAACAGATACAAATGTAACCTTCCAGGACCTGCCAACTGAGTGTAACACGTTGGTAAACTAAAGAAAGGACATCATGATAGCAATAACCTACACAACCGTCACACATCAGCTCGAAAAACGTCACACATAAGCTCGATAAAAAAACACCGTGTGCATGCTGGTCTTGCAGTGAATGGCACTATGTACGTTGTTGTCCTTTCAGAAAACACAAGTGTCAAGTGTATCATACACATGACAACAAAAAATTTTTTTGTCATCCTCCTAAAGCCAAATCCCCTACGCAGCAAAAATACAAAAAGAAAATCCAACAGAGGAAGTCAAATACAGTTTCTGCCTCACTTAAGATCGATAACAAATCTTGCCGAAAATACATAAATGTCGGATGAAATAAGGGTTCAGTTGATTTCAAATGTAATACAGCATCATACATTACTTCAACTTCGCGCAAAACATGGACGAAAATCGGAAAACCACACCTATTAAAAACAAACCATGTTGCCAAGAGTGCATCTGAAAACGATATCCAACTAAATTGCTCTGTTTCCTTCCAAGACAGAGCATTTACTGGAACTTGTGTAACAGACACTGATCTAAACCTAATCGGCTTGGACTGGATCGAAGAACTCGATCTCTTCACGGTCCCATTGGAATCTGTCTTCAACACATTTTCTCTTAAGTCAGATCAGGACACTGAAAAGCATTTACTCAGACGCTTAAGTTTAAGTTAAGTGATGTTTTTCGAGAGGATTTGAGATGTTGCACAAAAATTAAAGCCACTCTTCAGTTGAAAGCAGACAGCAAACAAATATTTAGACCTAAACGCCCTGTCTCTTATGCAGCACTCAACACAGTTGAAGAGGAACTGGATTGAATCAGAGAAGCTGGAGTAATAGAACCAACAAACTATTCCGGATGGACAGCCCATATTGCTGTGGTCCAAAAAGCAAGCGGCAAAGTTCGCATCAGTTAAGATTATTCCACAGGAATAAATAATGCGCTAGAAAGACACCCATCATCCCTGCCAATACATCAATACCTTTTTGGCAAGTTAAACGGTGGAATCTGTTTAACTAAAATTGATCTTGTTGATGCATTTCTGCAAATCGAAGTTGATGAGGACTCCAAGGAGCTCCTTACAAGCAAAACTCACAAGGGATTATTCCGATACAACCGTCTTCCTTTCGGAGTTAAAACTGCCCCATCTATATTCCAACACACCATGGATATGATGCTGTCAGACATAACGTGAACCATAGCATTTATCGATGACCTCATCATTTCTTGCACATCCCAGGATGAACTCCTACAAGTCTGATCGCTGTACTTTATAGGACCCAACACTATGATTTCCATGTACAAGCTGAAAAATGTGAATTCTACTGAACGTCAATAAAATACCCGGGTTTTATTTCTGACAAAACAGGTCGATAACCTTACCAAGAGAACATATCAACCATCAAAAACATGCCAGCTCAAACAGACGTCAAAACTATGCGTTCTTTCCCTGGGTTGCTAAGCCATCAAAGCGCATTTTTACCAGAGTTACACCGCATCCGAACTTCTCTCAATAACCCCATGAAAAACGGAATTGCATGGAAGTGGTCACTGGAATGCAAAGCTGCTTTTACGAAAATCAAAGGTGTACTCTCTTCAGATCTTCTATGACTATGGCGTTGGAGCCGTGATCTCTCACATTCTTCTAGATGGCAGTCGGAAAGCTATCACTCATGCATCTAGGTTATTAACACCTGCAGAATAGAATTATAGTCAAATAGAGAAAGAAGCTTTGGTTACAGACCATAAACTTTTGGTTAGCATTTTTTTGATCTAAGAAGAGTATCCCAGTGTATACTGTCAATTGACTACAACAAGGGGCTACCACATTATTGGACTAGAATTTCTCTATAAAGTACCTTTCAACTAATTCGATTGGACATGCAGATTCCCTGTCAAACGTATTAGTACACACCAGAGGCTACCTGAAGACTCTGTTGTTGCAGCAATATCCCTTGAGCCAGGAATCTATCCAACGCTCACAGCTACCAGAAGGGAACTACCAGTTACTTCTGACATGATTGAAGACGCCACAGTTACAAGAAGTCATCCACTACCACCGTACCAAGTGGTCAACAGTGCCCCCAAACAAACAGTTACTACCATTATTTCAACGGAAATCTTCCTTATCAGAGGTTGATGGTATACTTCTCCTTGGCGAACAGGTCATCATTTCCTCATCATTTCAAAACAGAATCCTAAAACAATTCATTTCAAACACTGAGGCATCAGTTGCATGAAGGCGCTAGCACGTGGTTACGTTTATTGGCCCAAATAGATAAGCAATTGAGAATATCTTGCACGCACTTGCACTAAATATCAGCTAGCAGCCAACCCTCCCCTGGAAAATCTACACTTTCTTCATAGCCTATTCCAGATTCTTCCTGGTCACGCCTCAACATAGATTTTTTGAGGCGCACAAATGGACGACCCTTCTCGTTTTTTCAGATGCCTACAACAAATGGCCCGATATATTTATAATGAACCACATTACTTCTGAGGAAACACTTTCCAAACTTCAGAAGTTTTTCAGCAGATTTGGCATTCCTGAGACTTTGGTCTCTGACAACTGCACCGCTTTTAGCTCAGGCAAATTTTCTACTTTCTGCTAAGAAAAGGTATCAAACACATTCGTACACCACCATTTGACCCACAGTCGAACGGTCAAGTTGAATGTCTTGTGGACACCTTTAAAAGAACCCTTTTAAAACGCAGGGGAGAAGGGACAACATCAGAAATACTTGAAACTTTCTTGACAAGCTATTGGGCAACACCAAACCCTAACACACCAAACGGTATCTCACCAGCCCAATGCTTGAGAAATCGGAAAAATCCGCTTACATATTGATCTCCTACGTCCAACACCACATCATTCTGTCAAGAGGAACACAAAAATGGAACGGAAGTACAACCGCCACCATAGTTCAGTTCAAACAACATGCTTACCAGATCAACAAGTCCAAACAAAAGCCTACCGGAACAACAAAGAGTCATGGACCTAAGTCTACATTGTACAACGAATCGGAAATGCAACGTACGAGGTAAATGTCGAAAATTCAATTTGGATTCGACACTCCAACCAACTGCAACCATCACATCTCCCGGATCCAAAAATAGTTTACGATTTAATACGTTTCGAATTCGCAACCAAAGTCCAACGTTGCATCCATTTGTTTGTTTTATAAGCTTTTGAATTAAATGTTTTCCGATAGAATACGAATAATTGATTTGCCCTTGATCTAAATAACTCAACAAACCAAGAGAGGGAGCAAAACTCAACGCCTTCACTGTAGAGATACATAATTGTCGGAGCACCCTGTATTCTTATAGTTTTATCCCTCGAACAGCTAGACTTTAGATTTTTTCACCATTACCTACTTCCTCGATTGTACTTAATACTGAAACTAACGTGTAATGTGAACAGACATTTCGGCTTAGAATATCTCTATAAACACGGTCTTTAATTATGTCTCAATGGCAATGTGCCTTGTTTAAGGAAAATATGAGTACAAATATGAAACAACAAAAATAGTACATATAACTTAAATTATACTGACTGTTGTGAATATGGATTATCTCCCTTTATAATCCTAGACTATAAAACTTGTGCATTTTCGCTTGTCGAGTAGACAAGTAGTCGAATTCGTAATTAAATAATAAAGATTACTAGACGGAAAATTCTCGTTATGTTTTTATCACACTGACTATATTGTTTTATTGTATAATTCTCGTTCTGTTTTTATTACACTGTCTATATTGTTTTATTGTATAAGTGGATGGAAATATATAGAGAAGTGGAACTTGTGTTGAATACATAGAAGAAGTTAACTTAACTTTAACAGGGAGTGTGTCGTTTATACCGCGTTTAAGATTTTAAGAATGTAGTATATATAAATTAAACTGACAACATTTTCTCTATTTGAACAAGAAAAAGCTAGTACTGTTCAGAGGTGACGGATAATACCCGAATATATGGAAGCCGGCAAAACAAGTTGTAAATCGGACTGCTAACGATAGAACTCAACTCTTCATTCCGGTTGGAGGATCGAGATAAGGAAACAATAAGAGATATATTTAGCTTTGACTTGTAATTGCTAAACGTATTTTAATCGGTCCCCCGATAAAAAGTATGTGGACCTGTAAATTCACCTTTGTCCGTTCGTTCGTTCGTCTGTCCATACTAATCACAATAACTACGCATTGGAATTTTTTTAAGTTTGCACAAACATTAAAAATGATCTGAGCAAAAATGTAACAGATTGAAATTTCCGGGAGAAGTCAGAGTGCGCCCCTTGGAGTGCCTTTTGGTTTAAAATGGCTAAAATTGACGCGTTTGTACTTATAAAAAATTGATGCTTGTTTTTTTTTTTAATAAAACTTTCTGAAAAGTTGTAACTAACTAAGTTCTCTATATTTTTTTGTCTATACTTCGCGATAACTCTTGGGTGTGCACCAGGGGTTGTTTTCGGGCTAATAAAAACACTCCATTTTTTGGACGAGTTTACCATATTTGTTCAAAGTTTTCTGTGTATATCTATTTAGCAGATTTGCATGGTGCCGAATTCAAATTAAAATATCTTAAGCTCTTGGGAACTTTTGGGACTAAAGTGGGGGGCGCAAATGATCGACTTAGTCCTTATTTTTATTTATTTATTTTTTCATGGTAAAAACCTCAAATTGTTAAGGCCTGAAACCGCACCGTTTCTTCATTTTCACCAGGATTTTACGTCCCCTTGGGACTTTTGGGGCTAAATGGGGAGGGGTCAATGCTGAACTTAGTCATTTTTGTATGGCTCGTTCTCTGTGCCCTCACGGGGGAACATGCATGCTTCATTTGTTCGATAGTCAACAGGAAAGAACAATTAAAATCCGGTCAAATAATGTTGGGGGATGGGAATATAAAACCAGGACAAAACAAAGACAACCAGACGGAGAATAAAAAAAAAAAAAGAGAAGCCAACGAAACACTTCTGCCGTCGTTCGACGGACTGCCACACACCAACTCTATGCTGATCCGAATTCTTTCGCTTGTCATACTATCACTTCTACAATAAATAAAACTTGATTTAAGAACGGCTCTTTGATTACAAAAACCACGGTCGCCAGAGTGTTTATACATTTTCTAAAAGTGTGCCGATAAAATGTATAGACGATAATGTAACGATGCTTCTATAAAAGTAATTACAAAAACGTGTTGATTGCAGAAACATTTATTACCTCTCAAAATGTGTTTAAACATTTAATCTTGTGTACATGACATATCCAACCAGCTTTGCTGTGTAATAGGCTCGTTTGAAAAAGACAACTAAATTGGAATCTCGACAAACATAATCTCCTAAAAAGTTTACAAAATAAAAACAAAAACACCGTCCGCAAATTTTCCAAGTGTAATTAGAGAGAGAACATACGCTAATCCTCAAGAACAAACAATAGAATTTGTTGCCAAAACAATATTGTTGTTTCACATGTTAGATTTATATATGATTTCTGAATTAAGTTTTTGATATATATATATATATAGCCATGTTATATATAATTTTGAAGCGCGTTTTTCGCTCTATCGAATTGTGTGATTCGTTACTGTTCTCAATCTCTTCATTTATTTTTTGCATGCTTTTCGACAACATCGACAACATTCAAATCGATTTTAATATTTTAGTTAAAATTAAGCCGAAAAACTGCCAGGACAGCTCGTGATGACAATGATGCGTTTTGCCTAGGAACCTCTTACGAACGTGTGGCACAACGGTGCTCTAAGAAATTTCTCAATAGTGACGTAAGCTCCAAAGATTAACATGGTCGCGGCCGGCCGACTGCTGTGGTAACGATCATTGGAAAGCCTTAATTGATGCCTATCCTCGCAAAATCACACGAGAAGTTGCTGTTTAACTCAACGTTCACCACCCAATCATCATCTGCATTTAAAGCAAAAAAGGAAGCCCAAAGAGTTGGATAAATGGTGCCGCATAAATTGAAAGACAATCAACAAATCGTCGTTTGGAGCTGTTTTTACGCAATTTCTCGAGCGGATTTTGACATTTGATGAGAAGTGAATCATCTACGACAACCAGCGACATTCGACACAGTGATTGAATGTTGGAGAAGCTGCACAACACTTCCCAAAGGTGTAATTCTACCGCAAAATGTTATAGTCACTATCTGATGGTCTCATCCATCAGAACTTCTTGAATCCGGGCGAAACAATTACAGAATATCATATATAAGGACTGCTGTGTGTCTATAGAAACGTGCACAGATTGATGACAGTATAAGAACCGAACACACAATTATTCGTGATAAACTAAAGAGGCTGTAGATTTGCGCGAAGTTTGTTACCAGAGCGCTAAGAGAAGAAAAAAACATTTTCATGACAAATAGGACAACAACACAATTAGTCACTCTTCCTGTAGTTCAAACCTTGTTTCTTGTGACTTTTAGTTATTGCCTTAGCTCAAAGGAAACATTAAAGGCTGTCGCTATGAGACAACTGAGGAGATGAAAAAGTCTGTGATGAGGGTCAATGACACACTCACACAATATGATTCCATTAGATCTTTGAGAAAACGTTGGAATTGTACAAGTACATTGCAGCCGGAGGAGATTACTTTGAAGTGTAATTTAGTTCGATGAGTGTACTATACATTGAATGCTCGTAGGAAAAGTCTGAAAAATTATTTAAGGAACCTCATACAATCGTCATGGACGTATAAATATTGGACATAAAAATACATGTGAATAAATGAAGCCAAAGCAAGACTCGAACGAAATTATAATAATTAACAAGAATGTGAGATTCCTACAAAAATGAGGATTTCAACGTCTAAGTTGATAACAGAATGTAGACATCGTTGGCAGAAAACTAAGCAAGTGTGTAGAGCTTGGCATACTGGAGAACATATAAAACATAAGGTAAACTACTGTAATTGTAAAATAGCATTAGTTTCGAAAAAAATATGGCAGATAAGACAAAAAAAATTAGGTAAATTTTATACAACGCAAGAAACGTGGAGATAAACCAGCTCCAATCATGGAGTGCAGAAGCAATCTAATAGGGCAGTGATCGCCACACACTCCAATTAACTTTATATATATATATATATATATATATATATATATATATATATATATATATGTATATATATATATATATATATATAATCCCTCTGCTTTATTTTTTGTTATCAAGTAAGATCTATGACTTACTTGTAGTTTCATCAAATACTTTTGCAAGCAAAATCCGATCCCGCATTTTGCTAAATCGTACCCGCTGATGAGAAGGAAAGTATTTCTTCGAAACTCCACGGATTAAGGACTATCCACTTATTTAGTGTTTCCTTCTTAAAATTAGATATGTTTTAATTCTTTTACAAAGTGTTTTTTAACATGTTTTATTAACTATTTGTTCTCCAAAGAAAAACTTGTTATAAATGCTCAACTCTCAATTGAGGTGGAATAATTATTTAATAATTTTTGTTACAATTTATGTTCATATACGCATACACACATATACATATATAGATATATTTCTTATTTACAAAGAACCATAAATATAGTTACGCATACAAATAAATATTTGAATGTGTATTCACTTTTGCTGACTGTTATTCTCACCTTTATTGTTGTTGTTGTCGGCAAACTTATCCTGAGTCTTTCTTCAGAACGTTAACTGCGACGAAATACTTAGTCTTCTAACTGTATTCTCCGTAATTACTGCCTTCCATAATTTTTATCTCACCAGGTGTTGATTTATACTTTAGCCGAATTAGGGTAGGATTAAAACCGGTATCTTCAGATAATGTTCACTTACGCCACGGGCCCCTAACAGCGATCAAGGTTGGAGTGTTTTGTCTTATAAATTCAAATTTGTGGTCTCTCACTGCCAAGTCTCTAGCGAATAGTATTATGTATTATTAAAAATTTATTTTCTCAAATCCTTCATATTTTGTGCTTTCATTTTTTTTTTTCAGAAATTTTATACTCATTTTCATACGAGTTGTTGTGTCATCACGTAATTACTGGGGATGCAGTTAAATGACATAGCCTTCCTATCTCGTTGTGGTCAAAAACCTGAAGAAAGCCAGGGGGATTGTTAGTCGAAACGTAGTGATTCAATTACATTTATAAACGTGATGATAACAGTGCGCAAAAAATAATGAATTCACAAATTATGAAGACTTCACCTGAAAGTTTTCGAGAAGTAAAAATATAATAATATACAAAATATTTGAATGTACAAATATTTTGTATTTAGTGTCCAACATAAAATGCTTTAGCTTTCAAGATAGTACATTACATAATGCAATGCTTCGAATAAACTACATCACTCTTTTTGAAAACAAATCTAAAATAACAGTTCAATCAATTCTAGTGTAAGAAAAAATTATGCAAGATATATAAAATACGAATATGCATAACATTTCGCGTTAGAAATTCCAATCTTTACACATATATATATATATATATATATATATATATAGTCATCGACATACAGTCCTGTTTCGTTGTATCACAACTCATCAGTGCCGCTAGACTAGCATCTCCCAATTGATTGAACCTAGAATCGTCGTGTTGACAGTCGGCAGTTCTCCCACTGAACCATGGAATTGACGCCCGTAAATAACTCGTCGGAATGTCTATTTAAATAGACACCTGCCACCACTTTTATAGTGCTCACATCGCCTGTTCGTAAACAAACAAACAACGAGCTTCGCATTTTCAGCCAATTAAGTAGCGGGTGAGATTATTTACGACGGTGCTCTACCCAAAGAGGGGGGCTTAAATGTATATATATATATATATATATATATATATATATATATATATATATATATATATATATATATATATATAATTATTTTCTACTATAATAATTAAATACCTACAGACACTAGTGTTTCATCCTTTCGGGAATCCTCAGTGCAGGGTGTCACGATTAATACCAGTCGAACGATTCGAACTCCGTATCACGAGACATCTTTGGCTCGATTAGCGGAGACCTAATCCATTCGGCTACCATTAACCGCTTTAAATAACGTTGAATTTTAAACATCTTAATTTTAAATGTTCATTTACGTCAGTCAGACAGTGATCTAATCGTTATATATACTATATAATATTTTAATTGCATGACATCTTTTATTCACGCAAATACATGTCCAGTTCTAATATTACTGGCAAACAGGTCATCTTCAAGTCCAACGTAAACAAATTCTATATGAGCTGTTCCCCTTAAGTAATCCAATTTACCAAATTTCCACTACTGACAATTACTACCTAATTGCCCCATTGACCACTGTACACTTATTAACCCTTACCCTCGAGTGGCATCTGGGCCTTTATAAGTGGTGACCCCTTTGTAAAAAAAGTATTAACACACGTGTCGTATTACATAAGCGATATGCCATTTATAAAGAGGAGACCTTCCAAGAGAAAGCTAATTAAGATCAACAGTGTCACATATCAACGGAAAAACGTGCGTCGTCTTTTCATCAAAGAAATAGTGTGTTATATGAATTAAGACATATCATTTAAATTTACATCATTTCAATGAATCCCAATTATTTTATTTCGTGTAGTTTTTCTTCATGTTAAAATCTGCCATTCACATATCTAAGCAATTATGCTAAAGTTTATTTATATACTCAAGTACACATTGCACTACCCCTATTGTTTTCATACGGTGTTTTTATTGTTGAATGTACTTTTGTGGTCATAATATCGAGTTTTGAAATCTAAGGAAGTCATACCTACGTAATATTTCTTGTTATTCTGTTTTTTTTGTCGCAAATATTGTGGCCTGGTAAACTACACTTTTGGTTAGACATTTATTTTGAAGTGGGCAAAGTGTTCGGTGTCTACAGTTGCATTTATCTTGTTCCTTATTAGTATTTTCATTTCTAGTATTGTTGTTCTTGTCCGGGGTTGGTTTATTATTATTATTATTATTATTATTATTATTATTATTATTATTATTATTATTATTATTATTATTATTGTTTCTGCTGGTGTTAGTTTTATTTTTGCCATGGTGTCTACTTTTTTATTGTTTATTTTGTTGTTGTTTACATTGTGTTTATTTCGTATTTTGTTATTATGTGCTTTAATTATCATCTCTAAATGTTCGTAGCAGCTGTAGGAAAACTTTAAGGTGTTTTTATTGAACATTTTGTGTAAGGGGTTAGTTGCGGGAAAGTGTTTTTCATTAAGATCTAGAAATTTCTTGCTAAGTTTTGTTTTTAACATTTGATTGTACGGGGCCGTATACCAAATTATAGTTCTTTTTCTTCTATTTTTAATTTTATTATAGTTATTGGTGTATTGTTGCTTATACTTAATATCGATATTTTTGTATCCACTATGTTTTAGGGCTCTTTCATAGATATTGGTTGACCTGTTAAATGCATTTTCATCGCTTGAGTTATTACTGAGTGTACTTAGGATCGAGTTAGGAACCTGTTTTATAATTGATGGCGGGTGATTGGACTTAGGGTTTACGTATATTGGAGTAGCATTATCTTTTAAGTAGGGTTCATATGTGTTTTTATCTAAATTAAACGTGACGTCCAGGAAGTTTGTTATTTTTATGTTAGCTGATACGTCTGCTTTTAGGCCTAATTTTTTCATTTCCTTGTGTATGATTTTCTTAAAGTTATTTCCTATGACTTTGTTTCAAGTCTTTTATTATATTTTATTATAGCTAGCCCGTCATCTCTATATAGGCCGATATCCGTAGTGTCAAATATGCTTGTGAGGGTATATAGAATGAATAATCCCGCAAGATTTGATGCCTCTGCAGAATCCCTGGCACCCATCGCCAAATCAAACGAATGTGTCATTTTAGTTTTTATCCATTGGTTATTGTTATTTATTAGAACTGATTTTCTACATTTTTTAATGATGTTGATTTCTTCGGAGGATATATCAGTGTATGCCTCGGCAAATTCTAGGGTAATGTTAAAAAGTTCTTCGGATATCGAGGGATATAAGTCTATGATGTCGAACTGTATAAACGTACATTTATCTTTGTTTTCTATATTTTTAAACCAGGTGATTCCTTCGGCAGTAAAAAAAATATTATACCATGTACAATATACACCGGTTTGGGTTACAACAAAAAAGAAAATTGCTGTAAGCTCCTGTTTTCAATAATAATATCGCTGCTTGCAATAATATATTCTTTTTGCGAGTCACGCTGCAAAAAAAAAAAAAATAAAACAGGTTTATCTGGAATCACGAAATGGAATTGACTTTCCGTTTTTAGGCACTTACTAATAAGTAACTCTTTCCACAAAATAAAAGTTTGGTTTTTTAATCGAGTCACAATTGAATAAATGTATGCAGTACATTTAGTTCTTTGAGTTTTGTTCTAGTATTTTAGTAATTAAAATACCTCTTAAATTGAGATTACCTTTTTTCCGTGACGTTTTACTGTATTATCCGTTATTCAGTGACAACTTCAAGAAAAAAAATCCTTTCCTTGAATTTTAGTTTTAGCTGCGGTATTTCCTTTTAGTACCGACGTCAACCAAAACATTAATTAAAAAGTCCTTTAGTTGTTGTTTTGTTTACGGAGAACAGTAATTAGAATCCACTGGTGAACTTTTTTCGTAGGTTACTTCCTTGCCTTTCGTAATACGGGTCTGACCCGTCGTTTTTGCGACAGAAGAAAGTTCGCCTTTCGTTTGCAAGTTGGTCCTTTAGTAAGATTTGTCGTGTAGCGACAGAACAAAAATTCACTTTTACATTCGTTTGCAAGTCGGATTCCCAGAAAACGGCGTAAATTGTCGCTTTTGCCACGTTAGAGTTTTTTTTTTCACTTGAGTTGAAACTTCTCTTTAGCGTAAAATCCGTTTGCTCGTCAACACTTTGCATCCTTAAAAAAAATGGTCGACCTTTTCGTTGTACTTTTTTTTTTAAATAGTTCTTCGTCAAACTGTTATATTTGACGCTTCATATCTCGTCGCCAACTGTTGTGGTTGCAAGGTTGAACAATAATTAGTAAGGAAATACAATGAAGACGCAAACAACAAGATAACGCAATAATAAGTGTATTAAAGAAAAGGTATATTTACAATATGTACAAATGACGGTGTCGAGTCAGAGAGTCTTGGTGGGAGGACATGCACGCTCTTCGGCGTCACTTCCGGTGGCATTTGAGTAAGACACACCAAGGCCAACCTAGGCCTGCCATTTATAGTGTTATGTTATTCGCATATGCAAATAAGTGGTTGCCACCACAACATATGGTATTTAAGTACCGTAATTAATTCAGATACCCCTTCTAAAATAAACCGATATAGTATAAACCCCATATTTCATGAAAACCCATAAATACATATGAATAAGTAAGCACCATATATCACATAACTTATCCTATATCCCCCCCAGAGAGTTTAGTCACACATATGGTCCACATATATGCAACCCATTAGTACGGATATGCTATACACCTACCGGCATTGCTTAATAAAAGCACCCATCTTCTATATCACAGGGATTCATTTTTTTTATATTCTGTAATTGACCGTTTTAAGATTTTAAAATTACTCAAAGCAGCTTGTCCAGTCTTTGAAAATGTGTAAATAAAATAAAATTACTATAAACACATAATAACATCTAACTTTTTTATAAATATATTTCTAGAAATTGGTTTGCGTAACAAATTAAAATAATCGGGCAATAATGGAGATTGCGTAGCAAACTACATTCGACCCCCTACATCACATAAGAGGAACCAAATTAAACGGTAATGTTACTATGAAAACAATGTGTGAATAATGATCTTGGTATTTCAGAAGATAACAGTTTTAAATAAGCAGTACTTATCTTTATAAAAATATCAATATAATTTTTAAAAAATTAATATTGTCCACGAGTGCTTTTGATTAGTAGGGGAAATATTTGTCCTTAAAACATGTAGGTTTTTAGCGTCCAAGGTTTTTTAACGATTATGTTGATAGCATTTTCATTACAAGTTGAAATCGTTTACAAAAAAAACCAAAAAAAAACAAAGCTAATATAAAAAAAAAACAATAAAAACACTACTTTATCACTTTATTGAGGCTCTTTCCGTAGCTCTAGACCGACATGAAGTAAATAAGACCGTATATAATGTATTGGACAAGGATGTAAACAAGTAATAAACAAACAACCTGGTCTATAGAGAATATTAAAAATTAATATGTTCGGTATAAAATCACATGCGAGACCTCTTTATAAATGAAACACTTCTGCCGTTGTGTAACTTAAACAAGGAATATGCTATTACTCAATTCTTAAGCAACTTTCAACATAAAAATATCCATGACTTTTAATTTCTTCTTAAGACCTTTAAGCTTAAATTTGGAATTTTTGACATTGTTATATGAATAAAACTTGCAATATAATTTTTAAATATAATGTTTACTTCTATCACATGTTTATTTTTCACCCTATAAAGAGATAACAGTGAGACAATTTTAAAGGGTCATAAGGTTGGTGCAAAAATAATGTCGTTTATATATATATATATATATATATATATATATATACACACACGTCAAAACGACATTATTTTTTGCAATGGTGCAAAAATAATGTTTATATATATATATATATATATATATATATATATATATATATATATATATATATATATATATACATAAACGTCAAAACGACATTATTTCTGCACCAGCCTAATATGTAATTGAGACCGTAAACATCATTGACGTTTATTGAAACTAGTACTTATTATAAAAATAGTTTGGTGGAAAATTGTCAATTTTGATCTAAAAGTACGCAAGACCTCCCACTCTAGCGACTGTCAACCATAATACAAAACTACAAAAACACCTTGTAAAGAAGATGACTGAAGACTTCAGCAATAATTAATTTTTCATGAATATCAGGCGAAAAATTATTTTTGAAAAATATCTCATTCATTTTGATTAATAGTTTGTTCGTTTTCCTCTTATTTCGATTTTAGACTGGGTTTTGATGATTGACGTTTGTATACATTTTTTTATTTGAATTTCAGATCATATTTGGGATTTTACACAGGTTTATTATATTTTAGACATTTTTATCTCATTGTTTAAAAACTTTTCAGTAAAATTTTGGACTTTTATTACTGTTGCTGGCTTTTCCTTTATGTTTGACAATGTTCTATAATTAATTAGACTTCTCGGTCATTCTTTCAAGAACTTTTTTATATTTTAGAGAGGCGTATTATTTTTTAGACTGTTTTAAAGCCCGGTCATTTTATTATAATTGTTCTTGCTTTAACTTCTAATCAATTTCTTTTAAAATTTACTCGTGTTTTAGATTATCAGTCAATTTAAGACAAGTCTATTATATATTAAATTGCTATAATATTGTTAATATCTGGTTATATTTTGAGAATAGATTCTGCTTTAGACTTAATTTTAAGACTTTTTTTCTCTGCGCTAATGTTAAGATTATCCTCTATTTAAGACAGGTCTATTATATTTTAGACTGTTCTAACGACTTTAATTTTCGGTTATATTTTTGGAATTGCTCTTGTTTTAGATTTATATCGAAAGCCTTTCTTTATATTTTTACTTTACGCCCTATTTTAGATGATCGGTCTATTAAATAACAAGTCTATAATGATTTAGTTTGTTTTTTACTGTCCGCTCATTTTAATTCAGAACTGCTTCTGTTTTAGACGTATTATAGACATTTTTGTTTT
This sequence comes from Euprymna scolopes, assembly GCF_053919585.1. Taxonomy (NCBI): domain Eukaryota; kingdom Metazoa; phylum Mollusca; class Cephalopoda; order Sepiida; family Sepiolidae; genus Euprymna; species Euprymna scolopes. The sequence continues at coordinate 57,168,735 of NC_136499.1, read as the reverse complement.
TTACTTTTCACTATTTAAAAAAAAATTATCCCTCTGTTTGATACAAGTGTTATATAGTTTATAATTATCTGATCATTTGCTTAGATTATACCTAAATTTTAGACACTTCTATTATTTATACCAGGTCCTATATTTTTTCCATAGTTTTTTTTTTTTTTTTTTTTTTTTTTTTACACAGTGATCACCACTTATCAAGGCCCGGAAGCCACTCAGGGATAAGGGTTATTGCAAGTACATCACGTTAGTGAGGAGATTTTATGAAGTGTTTAATTAGGGGGGCGGTTCATTAGGAATTTGTTAACATTAGACTTGAAGACATCCAAGTTGTAGTCCGGAGGGAAGCAGGCAGACGGAACAGAGTTCCACAGGCGTGCAGTTCTAAGAAAGAAGCTTTGCTCATGAAATCCGCGTTTTGATTTAGGCACAGATATAGAGTGGGGGAAATTTTTCACAGTGGATTCAGCTAGACGGGTGTTTTTCGTGAAAGTTTGGCGAGGGGGGACCAGGGATTGGAGTTCAGACGAGCACCTGCCATGAAAATAACGATAAAACAAGGATAGGCTCGCAACGTCTCTTCTGTGGGAGAGGGGTTGCAGGGTAGAGAAAAGGGCATCCCCCACTAAACCACGAAGTCTATTTTGTACTCTGTCAAGGCAGGATAGGCTGTTTTTGGCAGCTCCTGCCCAGATATGGCAACAGTATTCCATCCTTGGCCGTACTTGGCTTTTATATAGATAGAGAATTGCATCAGTAGTGAGATATCTTCTGGAGCGGTAGAAGGATCCCACCATCTTTCCTGCGACCTTGGCAACAGACTTGATGTACGTGTTCCATTTCAGATCAGGAGTAAAGGTCAAACCCAGAAGCTTGTCAAAACACGGGGCCTCACCCAGACGAGAGCCATCCATCACAATTGATGCCAGCTGGGGATCAGAGCGTTGATGATGTAAGGATAGGAGTTTGGTTTTAGATGCATTAAAGGTAACTAGCCACATCTTCCCCCACTGAACCACGCGCTCGAGATTAGAGGAGAGAGAATCCGAGAGAACTTCGTCATTTACAGCCTTTGATGTGTTGCCGTAGATGGTCGTGTCATCAGCATAGATGTCAACGAATGATTTAAGTATGTGTTTAGGGAGGTCATTGATGTAGATCAGGAAGAGAGTTGGGCCGAGGATTGACCCCTGAGGGACTCCAGCATTTATATTGCAGGCCTCCGATTTTTGTCCATCTACCACTACTCTTATGAGCCTATCGGAGAGAAATGATTTAATGATTGAGAAAACATTTCCAGTTATACCGTAGCTGGAAATCTTGTGAAGTAGACCCTTATGCCATACTTTGTCAAAGGCTTTTGATATGTCAAGAGCAATTGCCCTAGAAAGGAAGCCTTTGTCAAGAGATTCACTAATCCTGTGGGATATAACCGTCAGCACATCTGCGGTAGATCTTGCAGAGCGGAAACCATATTGTGTGTCACTAAGAAGGTTGTTTCTGCTGAGGTGGTTGACTATTTCTCTATTTAATATTGATTCCAGTAACTTACTCATAACACAGAGAAGACTTATTGGTCTGTATTGAGAGGGAGATGACTTATCACCTGAATTCTTAAATACAGGGCAAACTGATGAGGTCTTCCAGGGGGTCGGAAAGCACTTCTCCTTAAGGCAGCGCTTAAATAGTTTCATAAGTATGGGAGCAAGTTCTGGTTGAAGCTTTTTTAACACTATAATTGGGATGCCATCAGGGCCAGTTGCTTTACTGGAATCTAGGTTTTTTATTAGCTTGGCGACCTCATGCACGGATATTTGTATGTTACCTAGCTTGTTCTGTGTTATAGGAGGAAATATGGGGAGTTGATGGCCTTCGTCGCATAGGGTAGAATTAGCTGCAAAGTTCTTTGCAAATAGTTTGGCCTTGTCTGACGCTGACGAGATAACCTCTGGTCCATTGATAATGGTTGGGATAGAACGCACACTTCTGTTCAGGATCCTATTTGTTATTTGCCAAAACTGGTGGGAACCAAGCCGCTGATCAGCTACCTTGGATTTAACAGACTGGGCATATAGCTCTCTTGCATTTTTTATTACTCTTTTACAGTGGTTGCTGGCAGTCCTGAAAGCAGCTTTAGTCTCAGTGCATCTATTACGTTGGTAGTTATGGAAAAAGTGATTTCTGTGCGCGATAGCAGCAGCACATTCTGGGGAGAACCATGGCTGGCTGTTAGGTTTTTGTTGGAATTTTTTAGATGGTATGAATTGGTCTATGCCTACAATTAACCATTCGGTCAGATCTGATACTATAGAGGACACTTCCTTTTTAAACATGGAGTGCAGAGGTAAATCAGATATGAATGTACGGAAGCTATCCCAGTCAGCCATAGAGTATCGGTATACAGTACGGTGGAGGGGTACGTCTGATGGCTTCTTACATTTTGTTTTTATCTTTACTGATACGACGGAGTGGTCGGAGGATCCTAAAGGAGAATGAACGGTACATGAACATAGCTCAGGGGAAGTTGAAAGAAAAAGGTCTAAGAGGCTTGCATATTGATTGGGTGTATCGGGCACACGGGTGGGTTCGCGAACAATCTGAGTGAGGTCATAAGCAATGGCAAAATCATGACAAAACCTCCCCTCATCATCTGTCTTATTTGAATGGGTCAGCCATTCCACGTTATGGACGTTGAAGTCACCACAGATGTGGATGTTAGCCGAGGGATGTGAAGACAGTATGTGGTCTATTTTCTCAGATATGCTCTTAAAGATAGTAACTCCGCTGTTGTGGGGCCTATAGAGGGCAAATATAAATGCAGTGGTGTTAGCAAGTGCAACCCTGAAGCACATATAGGGTAAATTAGGATCTTCTCTAGAGATATCCCTGCCACATGGGAAGCCATCCTTAATGTAGGCACATATTCCATGCCCATGGCGATCTTGGGAGTCAGATTTAGCTGTTAAATTGGAGTATCCATTAATTATGAACTCATCTAGGGAAGTGGTCGGCCCTATTCCAGTTTCACATAGAAATAATATGTCCGGTTTCGTCTCCTGTAATTGGGTTTCAACCTCTGGAAGGTTGGAACGTAGACCCCTGATATTGGAGAAGGAGACCTGGTAGTAGTGGTAGTAGGGGTCTACGCTGGAAGATGGGGTTCTAGGTTTGCATTAATTGTCTAATTTTCGCTATATTTTAGACAGTCGTTTGCTTTAATGTCCTCTGGAACGTAAACGTATTTCATGTAAAAGTCACTTTCGTGAGGAGGGTCCTTCTCTATGAACCACAAAACCGCTGGGCCGATTTTTTAAAAAAATTTAACACAAGTTTACTTTATATTCCTGTGAGTATTCTTATGCAGTTTTGTATCATGATTCTGGCGATAATTATCAAAAATCGATAATCGACTAAATCTGATTAAACAAAGAAAAGTCAGATTTTGACCAACGTTAACACCTTCTTAAGCCGCAAATGACACGTATAAAATCAATAGCGTCCGGTACCAGCGGGGCCTTTAAAGTCAAGATAAAGGATGTTTCTGCTCATTGTGTTGGTGGAGGTAACTGACGTCACGAGCGCCATCAGAACTGCGAGTTTATTGGAGCTCATTCTATTGAATTACTTCTAAAACTGTAACAAAGCACCTCTGCGCGTATGCAAATGCCGAGCTGTGTGCGAAATGACGATACGGTAGGAAAAAAAGAAAAAAAGATTAAAGAGAATGCATGCACAGACCGACGATGAACTTCTAGAGGACAGACGTGAGAGAGGAAGAGGCATAATCACATTTTATTTGGGTAAGTACCTGGAAATAAATATCGTTGTTACAAAAAAGGATTCGACTTATGACTTGCCCTGTTTCTTGCAACGTATTCTGCAACAATATGGTGAGTCCCGGCTTTCTATACGTCATTGCGTGTCTAACCGTGTACAAGGTTACCGTATCAGAAGTCTTTGTCTAACGCAAAGCAACACAACCTTTTGGCTAAAAGGTCAAGCAGAGGTTCTCTAGTCACAAGTTGAGTCGAGTAGAGTTCGTTTTTCACAACACGAGATACACGTCGACGTTCTCTATTCGCATGTCTTAAAACGCTTTTTCACCACTCCTCCAAGCAGCTCGCCTTTTATAATGTTTCGAGCACACCCAATTTGCATATACCAAACGAGACTGCTAGAGATCTACGCGTGCCCAGATGCTTTAAAAGACAGCAGCCGCCATCTTGGGCCATTTTTTTTTCTTTTTCTGTCTTTCAGCCCACTTCTGATACACGCTATTTCAGCTGTATTCTAATCATGGCTCTAAGACAATTTGATCTCCGACTCATCCCCGAGTTCAGTGGCGCAACAACGGACGTTCCAATAACAGAATGGCTAGAGGATGTAGAGTTAACGTGTGAGCTGTGCAAGGTAACTAAGGTGGAGCGAGTACTGCCGCTGCGGCTGAAGGGTGCGACTCGTGAGACGTATCGGCAACTCTCAGAGGACCAACGAAGTGACCCCAATGAAATCAAGGGTGCCCTTGTAAACGCTTACGGGGCGGATTCGTTTACGGCATTGGGACAGTTCACCGCTCGCCGCCTTCGGCCAGGGGAGACTGTGGATGAGTTTTTGACGGATTTGCAGCGGCTAGCACGCCTGGTAGGTGAAATGCCACCAGAGTGTTGGACAAAGTGAGCCTTCGTGAATGGATTGCCATGCCATGCTAAGGGATTTTTGCGATCCTCAACCCGAATGGACATGCTGTCATTGAAAGACCTGCTTGAGAGGGCTCGTGACGTGATGAGATGAGGAGGTCATCGCCACGGTGCAACCTCGAGAGGCCGCATGTGCACCTACACCACTGCCTACAGCTAGCGAGAACACCAGAAGTGTAAACTGCTTCAAATGCGGGGGCCCAAACCATTGGCCCCATGATTACCTTTCTTCGTGCTCAACGACCCAGACGCCTGGCGGACCGTGGTGTCACAAATACCATAACCGGTCACACCTGGCTCGCGCATGTCCGGAAAACGGGCTAGGGCAGGAAGTTACAACACGAGTCTTCTCCCCAGATCGCCATTAAACAAGGCGCTACCTGCGGTGAGCGTGCGCGTTAACGAGCGTGAATGCTACACGCTTGTGGACACGGGTTGCGCTCAGACACTTGTGCGCAAAGAACGTTGCGAAACTTGAAAAACGACAAGTATTCCGGTGGTGACTGTAGGCGGGAGATTGTTGTCCTGCGGAGAAGGTGTCATCCATATAAGCATCAGTAGTGGGTCTGAAGTAACCGTGTAATCTCTGATTATGGACAGGGAGCTACTTGGGTACGAGTTACTCTTAGGAATGGACGCAATTGTGCAGCTGGGTGAAGTCGTAGTAGATGGGGCCGGGACGTTCTCCTAATGCAAAGAGTGCGTTTGCGCGGCACTCACCCTAGATAAGCCTGATTTTCGTGCGGTTGGACGAAAAACCGCCAGAGAATTTGTTCAATAGAGTGCCAGAGTACAAGATTTCCCCCGGAGCTCGCGGAGAGTATGATACAGACCTAGATCGACAATGGATGGCTGGTTCCTTATCCTGAGAAGGCATTGGGGCCTCCAAAGTGTTTAATCCCACTAATGGCGGTCGTCCAGCCAAACAATAAAAAGTGAGGCCGGTATTTGATTATAGGGAGTTAAACAAACACGTGGGCCCCTTTACGGCCCGTGCCAATGTGTGCACTGATAAATTACAGGGAATGGTGGCAAGCAGGGTCCAATGTGTGCGGAAAAGTACCTTCAAGTGCATGTACACCAGTCACTATGGCCTTATCAGACAGTTCTGATTAAGGGGAAGAGATACTGCTTAACCCCTTTAGGGGTTCGGACTGAACGTGGCGCCATCAATTATGCAAACGATTGTTGACACCATTCTGGCTCAGGATGAGCGCATAAGGCAGGCAGCATCTGCATATATTGATGACGGGTACGTGAATGAAAGAGTTGTATCCGTGACGCGTGTAAAGGAGCATCTCCGCAACTTTGGACTTCTCAGTAAGGAGCCGGAGAGACTACAGGATAGCGCACGGGTGCTCAGTTTACAGGTTCGGGGACAAGACGGCGTCTTGCATTGGAAACGCGGAAATAAAGTCCCAGACATGCGTATTTTCTTGGTGCGGAAAACTGGTTGGACACCTCCTTGTGGGCGGGTGGCTTCGTATTGCGGTGGCGTTCATAAAGAGGAGAGCGTCTGAGGTCACCACTGGATGGGACGATGTGGCACATGACGCCCCTCTCATCACAATGCTGAAGGAAGTCCTCACCAGAGTGCTCAAGGAGGACGCTTTGTGTAATTTTTATTAGGTTATGCGAATGAATGTCGTCAGGTTTTGGATGTAAGGTATTTATGTTTATATAGTTTTTTCTTCGCCGTTTTCATTAGTTTCATTATTTGCCTAACTCGCCCCTGTATCACATACATCCATTTTGTTCAGTACGTCGTGTATAGCACAGAAAATCTGACCTTGTATCCGTGGTTCTTATTTTGTTTATTTTATGAAAAAAATACTTATTATTGATAGTATCGAAGAGTGTAATCTTTTTATTACTTTTACTCCATATAACTCAATTGAATGAGATTTACTTAATTTCTGTAGTATTTTTATTTGATTTAATTTCAAACACTGGTTTGATGACACCCACTTCCAAAATGGCTATTTATAATTAAACCGTTTACTAAGTTTTGTTTACAACTTTTAATTAGGTAGGTTTCCATTTTGTGTTCCTCTGAAATTTTTATATGATATATTCTAAATAATTTCATATGAGTTCTTAGCAAAACCAAGTGGCGTCTACTGGAGTCTCAGTGATAGATTTTCCGTACTTATTAACAATAAACATTGTTATAAATAAATATACCCTATCTCAATAGTCATGTATCATTGCGTAATTGCTAATAAAGGTTCGTTGGCATTTTTTTACCATTTAAGAGCAACATTTAATATATTTCTTTCTAAAAATGCTGCTACGTAAATAAATTCTAGCATTAGTGGAGCTAGAAACCGTAAACCTTAAGCGCGTACAAAAATGGTGAGTAGATACAACTGAAAATTTGCATGTTAAGTTTTCGATAAAAATAGTTCACACCTCAGAGAACTGTTTTTATTCTCTTGACTAATAAGCTAAATATCTTATTAAGTATAAATAGATGAACACAGAGAACAGAAATGTTGGGGAACATAACACCCTTGGCGTTTTCCTGATGTCTTCTTGTTTCCCTACTTTGACTTTAACTAATCTTATTGCTGTTCAAACTCTCACAGACATAACATATAAACTTTCCCGAATTTAGTAACGTATTGCAATTGGTAAGGCATTTATAATTGAGCTAACCCTTATCTGGAAAGCTGTATCCAGTTCATAACATACGAAGAATGAATCCTGCAAGCTTTGTTATTCCCAATAGCAGCATATGGAGCAAAATGTTGGGTCTTGAAAAAGTCAACAAAAAGAAATTTGCTGCTTTTAAATTCTGGTGCTACCGTAGACTTCTTCCTGTAAGCTTGGTGGACAGACATATAAACGAAGGGGTTCTGGAGAAGACCGCTGGGCAACATCAATGGCAGGAAATTCTGATTTTGGGGAAAGATGGCCAAGACAGACGGCCTAACAAAAGATCGGCCATTTGGTACTACCTGTGAAGAAAATCAAGAATGGCAGACAACGTAAAGTACATCGCGGACATTAGCACGGCTACGTTGCTAAGAGTAGCGCAGAACCGAAGTCAATAATAACGATTCGTGTCACGGTTTGCCAGTAATGACGATTCCGTCAAGGAGAGAGAGGTGACAATCTCGTTCTCTCTGCATTATGTATTGTTGTAAATAAGAATTCACTTTTTCTAAAGTATACCCGTGCCAAAGTTTTTCTTTTTGACATTTCCGGGCTACAATACTTGGCGACAAAGAACATAAATTCATAAATGTGATATCTATAATACAATTCATAAAAGGATACTTCCAGTTAAGTTAATGGTCGAAATTAATATTTAAAAGCGTACTTATCATATTTTTATGGTTTCCGATTACTTTTTATCGTAATTTATAAAATAATATCCATATTTAATTTCTAAAAATAAAAACGTTACACGTGTAAACAAAGATATAACGAAAAATGCTTCAGAGCGCCGTGGAAAACTGAAACGTTTTGCTAGATTTGAAAGCTAAATAAATTCATTGTTAAATACTTTCGAAGATAAATATTAATTTTCTGGGACTATTTCAAAGTAAATTAGTAAATAAAAAATGATTATATTTAATTAAAAAGAAGGATCTTGTTTTGACAGCAGAACACTTTGAAAACCTCTCCCAAAGATGAAAGTTCAGAAACAGTTTAAGCTTCGCTCAAGCAAAGCAAACGACAAACATCACGGAAGATACATGGAAGCCCAAAATGTTAAAAATTCAATTTTATTTGAAAGGTTATAGAGTAATGAAAACAATATGTATATTAATCTTAGTATTAAAAAAAAATTATAACAAAATATTCATTAATTTAGGAAATCCTATTTTGTTGTAATAAAAACATGGCTGCTTAATTAGAACATTTAGTTACTTTTTTATACGATGACGTTGTTTATTCTCAAGCGTGTTGTAACGATTAATAAAATTAATTGCGTTTAAATAAAAAGAACAGTGCATCTTGAATGCTAAAAATCAATTAAATTACTGATTACACTGATAATCATTGAAATAAAGTAAGCAAAAAGCAATTATTTATTAATAATTACATAGAATACAGCTTGAGTCATTATATTATGTCTGTTATTTTTTAATATATTTAATTGTTATTAAATATAATATCATTTCCAAATCAGTTTTCTTAGTATAGATTCATTATATTTGACATTATTCGAGAACTATTATGAAAATTACATGAAAAACTTTTAGCAATTATATTAGTTTTTTGGTTAAGAATATGAAATTGACAATGCTTAATTCAAAGATAATATCCTTTGTTCGAGTAACTAATCTTTCTTCTAGTTACTTTGATTTAATCAACGTGTACTTAGGGGATTTTTCGTAGTGTTCTTTAAATATTTTTATTCTTAGCATCTTCGATGCATTAGTTTTATATAAAAAAAAGCAAAGAGAAATTCATGCCTCTTTTTTTACTACTGAAAACTTTTACTTTAAAGAAAGATATTTTTCGTTTGCACACATAATAAGGTTCAATCAAAATTAATAAATAACGGATTCATCATATTCGGTGATTGTTAATAAATAATTAGGATAAGGTTCCCTAAAATTGCTTGAATTCCTGGGGAATTATTAAGTGAAGGGAGAGGGCCAAAAAGTTTATACATTTTAGGGATCGGTCAATCATTTTGGACGTATCTAGATACTTTAAGGTACGTCACCGGAATAAAAAAAAAATGGCAGAATTCCAAAAGACATACTTTTGGGGGAACTACCTTCAGACAACAGAAAAATAGGCAGTCCCCTGTCTCGCTACAATGACATCTGTAAGCTTGATCTCAAATCGCTGGGCTTTAACAGGCAAAACTGGGAAAGAACCAACCCAAGACCGTGACCTGTGGCGCTCCACCATAAGGTCAAAACGGGGTCATGGGGATAGACAGTTTAGGAACAATCAAGAGCTCACACGCACACGAAGGAGGCAAGAAATGGGTCTATCTTCCGCTGTGACAAATGCGGTGGCCTATGCCGGTCAAAGATAGGCTTTTTCAGTCATCAAAAAAGCTGCAGACCAACCTAGTGCGCAACTGGATATGGTTGCTCCGCAACTGCTACCAATCATCATCATCGTCGTCGTCGTCATCATCATCATCATCATCATCATCATCATCATCATCATCATCATCATCATGTACTGCAACAAAACATTACCATGAACAAACTCGTCCTAAAAAACAAAAATAGTCAAAATATACCCGATTTACACAAAAAACATATTCGAAAACGTAGTAGCGTACTTAACTAAAAACAATCAATATAACTGGTACAACGAAAATACCTCATATAGGTTTTTATAACAAATCGGCTATAAAATTATGAAAATCGTTTTTGTCAGACGTCAGAAAAATAATTTTTATAGAAGCGTAATTAGCGAACATTTGCATTTAAAACTAAGAGAAACTGTAAGATTTTTTCTAATCAAACACTTTTCACTACCTGAGTAAGACAAAAACAAATAATCTCAGCGTGCCGCCTGAAACTAATTAGTAATATTACACCGGCTATTAAACGGAGAAGCGTTTTTTTATTTTCACAAGTAAATTTCGTTCTTGTAATAAATGAGACATCTAAGAGATTAAAGACTTCAATATCATTATAATTTAGATGATGGAATACCAGCACTAACAGCAAAAGAAACACGAAACAACAGATTCAATAAAAACAAGAACTACAGACCAAAAAGAATTACTGTTAAAGAGTTTGAATAATGAACTAATTACTAACAGATATACAGCGTTTTAGACGGATACAATTTTAAAACACTTTGAAAATCTTGTTTACGATCCTGATGAAGACAAAGCGTTCGATGATTCTTTTGAAAGATTTTTTCACGTCGATTGCGAAGACAGACTTGATGTTATACTACGCCTACAAAAGTTGAGAACTAATGAACACAGCAAATTCGTAGACTGCATCTTACTTTTAAAAAATCAAGATCTAGAGTTCGGGCAACCTGAGGTTACCATCAGAAATGTTCAGTCCAAATCCTTCATTGTACTCCAAATGTAGAAAATGTTTTAATTTGCTTCAGTGGAACTACGAAGACATTTGGCATTCACCTATGTCGTAAAGAAATACTAGGACGATTGTTGACTAAGACATTTAAGCAGTTAATTTTTAATGATTCACTATCGCTCAAGGTTAAGTATGGACTAAAAATGCCGCTATTAAACAGGGAGTAAAGTAAAAAAATGTAAAGCGAACCTAATCTCATTCTATAAGAAACTATTTATAAATAGTGTACGCGTTAGAGCGATTTTAAAACTTACAGGAATCAGCCATAGTACATATCAGAATAGCAAAGTATAACTCTAAATTTTTATTCTAATTTTAATTCCTTAAAAACAAGACAATATATCCAACCACAATTTTACTCATTTAAAAGAAAAAAAATCTATAACCACGTTCGTGACATAGCTAAACATTTAATTACGTGAAACAGCGAGAAAAGAGAATTGCTTTCTACATTTTCAAAACGAGCGTAACACACAAAAACAAAAGAAATTATGTGCAGAATCATGTCATCCATGTCGAGAATTACATCGGGAAAATGTTAGTTATTTTCACTACAAAGCTTTCTTTAATTTCAGCAAACGTGGTCACAAAGGTTCATATAATAAGAACAGGAAGAAAGGTAAATTAGACATACAAAATCCAATGAAACATATGTATATAATAGTAAAATATTTAATAAAATTTTAGTTAGACACGGGTTCTAATCTTTCAATTATACATTTACCTATGTGGAAGAGACATAATAAACTAACTTTGCAAAGAACACCTTTTTATAGCCGAACTATGTGAATTTGAACAGTACTATAAAAAATTAATACAGTTTGTACTAAAATATCCAAGAAACTATTTGGGTTCAGAATCAAACTTGCGCCGGCGATTTTGAAACAAATTATGGACATCATGGTGTGCTATTTTGATGTCGCAGTGGCCTATCTAGATGACATCAGAATAACCAAAGAAACCTCGGAAACATAGACATACTGTTTTCAATAGTGTCATAGAATAAAGATTTAAAGCTTAGGACTCGAAGTACAGTTTATTTTTCATGAATGAGATTTTATATATCTGCTATATTATTGATAGAGCCAGAAGACGACCTAATCCCAATATGACTACAGCCATTCGAGACATGCCCCGATAATGTACAAGCTCTTCAAGCTTCTTGAGATTAGAAAACTACTCACAGGTTTTCATCAAGATTATGCACGACGTACTCATTTGACTAAACAACTTTAAAAAAAAAATAATAAGTCTGGTACGTTCTATGAGATTAAAGATACATCCATAACAAGATTTTTTGACACACTACGATCCAAAGTTGGATATAATCTTAACGTGTAACAGCAGTTCCTGCAGCATTGGAGTATGTACATTGTATATAACTCCCGAAGGCACAAAAAGGCGGTCCCATATGCTTCAAGGACGCTGCTACCCACCGAGAGACAATCTGTCTATCTATATATCTATAAATGTGGACGTGTCTGTGTGTATGTGTACATTTCTCTTCGAAATAACTCTACAGACTCGAAATTTGATATACCAGGAACTGAAATTTGGGAAAATATAGTGATCGGATTTCAGCCAGAAATTTGGCTGTTAAAGGGGTCCAAGTTCAACGCTTTGACCTTTGAGAACTCTACCAAACTCCTCCGACAATATTGGGTCAAACACTTGAGATTTTAGATATAGGTTCTTTTGACATAGATCTAACTTAAAAACTTGATTTAATCTCAAAACAATAAATTTTAAGGGGTCATAATAGGTGTCAAATAAAAAATACATTTTTTTTGGCTCACAATACATCTCCAAACACCCGGGCAACGCCGGGCACCCATGATAGTATATCTATAAAAGTGAACGTGTTTGTGTGTGTATGTGTGTCTGTGTGTGTGTCTGTGTACATTTCCTTACGCAATAACTCTGTCAATTTTTAGTCTACAGACTCGAAATTTGATATACATGTTACTGACATTTGGAAAAATCTTTGTAATCCGTTTTCGGCTAAAAAATTGGCTGTTAAAGGGTCAAAATTCAACGATTTGCCATTAGAGAATTCTACCAAACTCCTCCGACAATTGTGGGTTAAAACAATAGAAAGTTTAGATATATGTTCCTTGGACATGGATTTAACTTAATAACTTGATTTGAATCCAAAACAATAAATGTTAAGGGGTTATAATAGGGGTCAAAGTTAAAAAAATGACCTCAACGGTCTCTACAAAATTACTCAGACAATTTCTGGTCTAAACATTTTAAATTTTACATAAAGGGTATTCAGAGATAGGGCAAGCTTTTTAATCGGTTTGGGTCGAAAATTTAAGCTTCCGAGAGGTCGAAGTTCAATATATTTTACCTTTGCAATGTCCAGCAAACTACTCAGCGAATTTTGGGTCAAATCATTTAAAATTTAAACATAACAGGTATTCACACAGACGGCAAGCATTTAAATCAGTTTTGGGGTGAAAATTTGGCTGCCAAAATGTCAAAGTTGAAACAGTTGATCTATGCCGATTCTACGAAATTTCTACGCCATTTTGGGTCTAAAGACTTTAAATCTTAGATGTAGGTAACTTAGACATGGAATATAAAAAATTTTATATGTTGATTTGAGACCAAAATAATTAATGTTAAAGGGTAAAAATTGGCGAGTCCAATTTATGAGAAATTACCTCCGCGGTCTCTACAAAAGAAAATTTTCGGCCTTAATAGTTGAAATCTTGAATAAAGTGTATTCACACGTAGGGCAAGTTATGATCAGTACATACGACCCGAGCAAAGCAAGGCTAATTGCTAGTCTATATATCTATAAAAGGTAACGTGTCTGTGTGTCGGTGTCTTTCTGTGTACATTTCCCTACGAAATAACTGTGTCAATCTGGCTGTTAAGGGGTCAAAGTTAAACGACTTGATCTTTGAAAACTCTACCAAACTCATCCGAAAAGTTTGAGTCCAAACACTTGACATTTTAGATATAGGTTCCTTGGACATTGATCTAACTTAATAACTTGATTTAAGACCAAAACAATAAATTTCAAGGGGTCATAATAGAGATCGAAGCTTAAAAAAAAGCGGTCAAATTGACCGTTTTTTTTTTTTTTGCTCAACATACGCCGAGCCGAAATGTTAGTATTCAATATTTTAATAAAATCGCTAGAGGAAAAGATTTCCACCTGTATTTTTCTTTAGAGAAATTTAATTGTCAACCCGTAAGGATAGTTATTATTTACGTTAATAAGAAACAAATGATACTTAAATACACAGGGCTGTTAAATTCTTTGTAATATTCGTCAATATCTCTGTGAGTATTTAGAGAAAGAATGACTCTTGTTTTAGCGTTTTTATCGAATTTACATACACGTTCCTGCGCGTTATGATGAATTCAGATTAATACAAAATAATCGTTTTGTGTATACGTACATATATTACTCCTCTGAACGCGTATTTTCACAGATACTATCTAACTAGTATCTGTCTTTACTAATATTGTTATGTTATGTTTTTTTTTCAGAACGATCGCATTTAACCCCTTCTTCTTTAGTACCATACCATTTGACACGTTGGTGTTGTTTTCTTCATCAATTCGCTTTTTTTTCTAATAGATTTTTTCGAAGAACTTCGGCGTCTAAATTCCCCATTTTCTGTCCGTTTTTATAATACCTACATCTTTGTTTTTTTTCCAGAATGAATTAAATAGGAATCTTCCGTTTTTGCGTGTAACAGTTTTTGTTCTAGTCATCTTTTTACATCTATCGGCTTTATGTCTAGTTAGAAACAGTTTCCATCAAAATTTCTTGTACTGATAACGGAGGGAAAAACTATGAAAGTATACAAACGTCTCTGAAATTTTCTTAGATGAGATTGGATATTCGTATTATTTAAATTCTTCGAACTATCTTTCTCATCTTGTGAAAATCACAACATTTCAGGCAATGTAATCATCCGAGCTTCTTTAAGTGTATCTTGTCCAACTCGGAAATATTCGGGTATTTAGATAAAATTTCGAACTGAACTCTTCATTCAATTCACGGGGGCAGCATGCTCTCGTTTTCTTAGCCATGGGTTGTTAAGAGGTCCTAAGTAATCCGTGATTGTATTTTTTGATCATCCACACTGATAATTGACCCGTCATCTTTCATGTAATTTTTGCAATGGATTTTTCGATATACTCTAACAAGTGTGCCACAGCTTTTCTGTTCGAAATTCCGTCTAAATTCTCGAGTTTGAGAGAAGCATTCTCGAGTTCGACAAAACACATCTGAGAGAAGGTCGGCGCTTACATCGATCTACACGTTGTGAAAATGACACTGAAAAGGAGGCTATTAGTTCGAAAAATCCAAATAATAGAAAATTCTGGTTTTGCAGTAGTGTCTAAACTATAAATTTAATTAATAATGTAGAAAACGATAAAAAGCTATTTTGACTCAGCACAATCTTAAGGAGTAGAAATATTTAACTGACATGTAATAAACAATTCCTCTTTATTTTTTTATGTTTTTATATTATAATTAATTTACTTGTAAATACGACTTAGAATATTATAATTATCAATTCTATGTTTTAAGGCAACCGTAATTGTTTGTACATGGAGTAGCATTATAAAGGCCCAGTATACAGTTGATTAGAAACTGCTTTTAATTTGTTTTGGTTAGTTAGAAAAAAGCTATGGCACTAATAAAGATTTGGATGTTTTGTTTTACAGCATATCAACCCTTTTCAGGTTATTTAATGCCGAATTCAAAGATTTTGAAGACATTTGTTTTATAGAATATATTTGTTGTTTTCAAGTTGGTTTCTATTTAGTCCATAGTTGCGACCCTAAGAAATACTACCATTCCGGGTCAGAGTAGACCTGGGAACAATGCCAATTATAGGGTGGCTCCACACTACCCAAAGTCCGCAAGATGGGACCTCACCACTGGATATAGTTAAAGGTCATATCCAGGAACTTTTAATTTTGTGTAAAGATATATTTTTAGTAAATGCAACGAATCGAAATAATTTACTTACTATTTACGATGCCTCTGTATAGAATTTGGTTATAAATAGGTTTATATTTATTTCAAATAAAAAAAAATGTCTCTCAGAACAAAGACCTTTGCGAACACAGGTGAAGTTATTTAAACATGATAATATTTCAACACTGTTTTAGGCCGTTTCGGCTGTTTACATACAAACATGAAATGTTTCTGTAACTGGAATAAGCATTTTTGCACAATGTTCAGGGATAAGGAGTTTTAGTTCTTATATAATGTTACACACATAAATAGAAAGACATTCTTTATTATAATGAAAATCAATTTTCTGCTTAGAATTTGAACATTACACACACAATTTTAATTACAGATTGAAAATTTAACCATCAGAAAACGCCAGGTATCTTATAAATTTTCGTACTGTTTGCGTATGTGTGTGTGTGTGTGTGTGTGTGTGACGCAGTTAATCTCAGCCTAAAGTCAACCTACCCAGGAAAGTAGGGAAAAGAAATGAAGCATATACCCCAGCAGATGTTTAGTGATGTTTAAATCAATGTTTAGTGTATGGAAACAAAAAAATATAGAAAATAACGATTTACTAAACAACGTTTTATCTACTGGATAATTTTCCGGTATTCACTGGAAGTTACCTTAGTAAGTTCGATTTAATGTGTGTGTGTGTGTCTGTGTGTGTGACGCAGTTTATCCCATCCTAAAGGCAACCTACCAAGGCAAGTAAGGTAACGAAATGAAGCTTATGACCCATGTTTGGGGTATGGAAATGCAAAAAAAAAAAAAAAAAAAAATTCAAACAATAACGATTTACTGAACAACGTTTTATTTACTGGATATTTTTCCGGTAAAGGACCCAAGTTTGCTCAGCAGTTTAGTAGAATAAAATATTCATATTAATAGATTTACACTTATGAAAGACAATGTGCCTATTAAAATATATATTTGCATTAGATGAACGTTTCTATATATATATATATATATATATATATATATATATATATATATTTATATATATATATATAGGCTCCTCCAGTCTTGGACAGAGTATGGATACCCATGAATGATTGCTTGCGCGTGAATTTTTTGTGGCAGGAAGTGCGCAATCTTTTACCAAACCTTTCGGGAGACGACATTGTCAAATATCAGCGGAAAGTTGAAGTACACGACGCCTGGAAACAAATGCCGAGATAACCAAGGGCACACGCAGCGCATAGAATTTCCAAATAGTCACCCATCTAATACTAACCAGGATCAACGTTGCTTAACTTCGGTGATCTGTCGAGAACCGGTGTGTCAACGAGACTATGCCGTGTGCGTGTATGTATGTATGTATATATATATATATATATATATGTATATATATATATGTATATATATATATGTATATATATATATATATGTATATATATATATGTATATATATATATATGTATGTATATATATATGTATATATATATAATGTATATATATATATATATATATGAGAGTGAGATAGGTAGATAGAATCGGTTGATACTCGTTGTAACTCTTCTACAAAAACTGCATTAAATTAAACTAAATATAGACACATTTTTGATTGCGTACGCATAGAGGATGCTCTTCGAAATCTATAATGATTTTTTAATTTGACTAGTTTTGACAACTTATTTTATCATATGCATATACATACATATATATATATATATATATATATATATATATATATATATATATATATATATATATATATATATATGCATATATGCGGAGAGATAAATAGGTTTGATACCTTCCTTTTTACATCGATGCATTCGCAGTTTTATTTCAGCTGACGATCAGGCACGAAAAAAAATCCAACTAATGAGTAAATTTAACCCGAAAACATGATGAGCTTATAATGGTTGACTAAGCAATAAAGTTTTTTTTTTTACATTTTTCTTGGAGATACGTCTAAGTATTTTATATTATGTACTATGTGTCGCTTTTGGCCTGTCTTTTGTAAGCGTTTACTTTTAAATGGAACAGTTATCGCTTAAAGCAGACTGGCGTAATATATTTTAGATGTGATTATTTTTTATAAGGAAACTAGCAGGCCGCTCGGTGTTTACCGATCATAATATACGCTTAAATATGATATTTTATTGAAAACAGATTACGACTTTATTGTTATACTAGCGGGGGTACCCGGCGTTGCCCGAGTGTTTGTTTCCGGGACGGGGGGAGTTTAAAAAAATGTTATAGTAGGTAAGTAGGAAGGATCAAACCCGGAGTCATGAGTAAAAGTAGGAAAATAAAGTGTGAAAAAAAAAATCTGCAACGTTAACAGTTCGGCCACCAAGAAAAGTCCATTCCAGTTGTTTAGGAAATAAAAAACAAACGACTAAGGTAGGTCGGCGCGAACGTGAAAATATAATGTGAATTGTCCAGCACGCTAACCACTACGCCACAGAGCAATGCAATTTAGTTTAGTGATTTTAAATAACTTCACATGAAAGAACTACGAAGCCAAACCGGTGTTCTCTTCTCAACTGTTCCTTGTGAACGATCCCCAAACGGTGTTAAGTGGTGGCAGGGGGAGGAGGAATTTATAAGAGCGAAAATATTTTACCACTTCCATTGATCTTAACCGATTTTGGCCGTGACTTCTCAGCATAAAAAGTATAGAAATCTAAGATTATCGAGGAATTTGAGAAATAATAAGCCTATAACACACCTCAGATATTTTTCTGCCGTTTGTGCATATTATATTTGCATGAAATATCTTGATTTTTAATCCTATTAAGGTCAAAATCCGACAGGAAAAAATGAGTTCATTTTATTTATATAGAGATTACTATTTTTTTATCCATTATCATATTAAATCTAGCATATAGTAGTGATATGAAAATACTGTATATATATGTATATATATATATATGTATATATATATATATATAAGAAGATTGTAGTTTGCTTGAAGCATTGTTGAAGAAAATTATAAGGTAAAATTAAAAGCCAAGAACAATGCGAGATTTTTTTTTATATAGAGTAGAATTAAATGAAAACAAAAGAAATAAATTTATTTTTTTGTTGTTTGTTTTTTCTTTTCACACAAATGTTAACTCTAAACAACAGTAATTTTTTTCCTGTTGTGTTCAATGGTGTTATAAATCTCAATATATTTCAGACCTATTAGTCCTTTTTCAAGAGAAGACAGCGGAAGAGTGTTCAAAATTGGAAAATCAGCTACAGAGTTTGCCACGTGATACCGCGAAATATAGAAGAAAAAAATGACGTTAGGAGAACGTTAAAATAAATCAGTTGGTGTTTAAAATACTTGTTGCGTTTGTGAATCAAGGGAGATGACTTTTCAAGCAAGGGTTGAAGGGAGGCAACTATGTGAGATTTTATTAATCTTTTAATTATTTTAAAACAATAATGTTTATTTATTTATTTATTTTTATATTAATATTTTTATTATTGTTTTTCTTATATTTTAAACTTTTATTATAAAAGCGGAGCTCAATTCCAGTCTATTGTTTAGTGTGGGAGTATTTTTTGAAATAATTAAATTATAATATATATATACATGTGTATATATATATATATATACATACATATACATATATACTGAAAGCAAAATCAAGACTTAAAAAAGGTGTTGATGGCAACAAAAAGTGTATTTGATTTTACGTTACAATTGTTTCCATGTCCAATCGACAATTTCAAACATTATATCGTTCGAAAATTTTCAAAAACCAGCATTTCTTCAGACTTTTTTATTTGTAAAGTCTGAAAAAATGCAGGTTGTTGAAAATTTTCAAACAGTATAATGTTTAAAATTGTCGACTGGACATAGAAACAATTGTAACGTGAAATGAAATACACTTATTTGTTTCCATCAACACCTTTTTAGAAGTCTTCATTTTGCTTACACAGTATATTAATGCTCAATTATAAAATATGATAATTTTGTAGCTTACTGCTTAAGTAAACTCTTTTTGGCTTTAAAACTCATTGGTATATGAATATTTACTGAATTACACGAACTCAGTATAATACATACAATTCTCTCTCTCTCTCTCTCTCTTTATATATATATATATAATTATATATATATATATATATATATATATATATATATATATATATATATATTGTGTCTGTATCAATAACAACACGAACGCAGAAAGTAAAGGTAAAACAAATATATTAAGAAGAAAATATAATACATATTTACAAAGGTGCAGTTGTACTGCAGTTGGAAGATTGTCCGGCAGAGGGCGTGTTAAAGTCTTTTATGGAGAAACCAGCACATGCGTCTGGCCTATCCGGCGTTCGAACACAGCTCCCCGGTCTTGCTGACTTGATAACTTTATCTATATCTTGTTCACCCACGTATGCTAATTAGTGGGCGTGTCCACAACACCACCCTCCCAAGATTTGAAGTCGTGTAGATTTCAATATCTTTTCCTTTTTGCGTTCATTATCTATAGCCTTTCTTTTCCTTCCCGATCTCCTCGGTTCGGGCATGGTCTGTGGTGGTTCAATATTAAACGTTTCGTATACTATATCAATTGGATCTTCCTGTTCCTAAGGTTTGTCATGTTCGTTGTCCTTCCTATGACGTTTTCTCAATTGATCTTTTGTGTATCCCTTTTGGACCTTTTATCATTTAGACCAAGTCGCCGATACGTTTAACTACCGTACCCGACATCCAACATGACATATTATTTTTAAAACATTTAAAATATACCTGATCGCCAGGTTTAATCCTTTTACGTGATGTGTGTGTCGTTTTATATACGACTGCTTGCTTTGGTATTAATTTATCAAATGGTGATTTTATTTTTCTCGCAAACATTAATTCTGCTGGCGATAATTTCGACGGTGTATGTAGGATGGAACGGTGGTGTAATTATATGGTTTACCTGAAACGATTCACAAAAATCCTTGAAAACACTTGAAGTAAATTGTGTTCCGTTATCTGTGACTACAATGTCTGATACCACAAAACGGGCAAATATTTCATGCAGAAAACTGATTGTGTTATCTGTCGTTGGGTTTTGACCCGCTTTACATCCGGCCATCTGGAAAAAACTATCTACTATGATTAGGTAGTATTGTCCTTCGATCGGTCTAGAAAAGTCTAGATGAATGCGTGACCATGGATGGTCAGTTTTTTTCCAAGGTTTATAACTTATCGGTGGTGCCTTAGCGGCTAACGCACAACCTTTACATTTGTTTACTGTTAATGCAATATCCACATCCATATTAGGACAGTAAACATAAGTCCTCATAAGTTTCTTCATCCTATTTATACCCGGATGTCCTGTATGAAAATCACGTAAGATTTTTTTCTGCAAGGTTTTCGGTACAACCACCCTTTCACTATATAATAATACCTAATTGCATCAGGAAAATATACTTTGCGTTTTTTCCTCATTTTCCCTTAATTTGTTCTTTATGTCTTTGATGACGTCGTCGTTTTCAGCCTCCCTTTTTATATCGGTAAGCGTGACTGGTAATTCTCTTATCATATTCGACACCATGTTTTTTTCCTCATACTTGGAATGTATAGCTGCAATACTGACTCTTCAAGGGCTTCATCCCTTTTCGGTATAAGGTTGACAATCCATCCGCATGACCTATTTTCCCAAACGTAAATGTTTTATTTGAAAATTATAATTTAGCAAGATCGTACCCCAACGGTATACCGATTTGCCGTATATACTGGTAAGCCCTTTTTTGAGCTGGAAATAGTCACTAGGGGCTTGTGGTCTGTTTCCAGTATAAAATGTCTCCCGTACAGATAACGGTGGAATTTCGTCACCGCGGAAATAATGCTTAATGCTTCCTTTTCTATTTGGGAGTAAGCCTTCTCTGATTGAATTAGAGTCCTTGAAGAGTGGGCTATAGATTTCTTCCTTCCATCTGGCATGATATGTTGTATACATGCTTCTATACCATACCAGCTCGCGTCACTCGCAACAAGTATTTGTAATTTTAGGTCGTAATAAGTTAAGGCTAAATCTGACATAAAAGTCTTTTTAATTTCCTCAAATGAGTCTTGACATTCTTTTGTCCATATCCATAGTGTTTCTTTCTTTAATAATTCGTTCAGCGGAGCTCTTAGGTCGTGCATGCCTTTGATAAATACTTGCTAGAAGTTCGCGAGGCCTAAGAAGCTCTGTAAAGTCGTCACGTTATGTGGTGCTGGCATGTTCCTAATTGCTATCGCTCTTTCTGGATCAGGGCGTCGACCATCTTTACTTATTATTTGTCCTAAATACTTGATTTCGTCCAGACAAAACTCACATTTGTTTTCTTTCACCTTGAATCCGTACTCGTTTATTCTTATGAACACTTGTTTTAAATGCTCTATATGTTCACTTATGGACGCGCTCCTTATGATTATGTCATCCAGGTATGCACAAGCACAATCTAAACCGTTCAGCATTGTGTCCATTGCTTGCTGGAATATCGCCGGCGCGACTTTTATCCCGGACGGTAATCGGTTAAACTTGAATACCCTTTGTGTGTGTTAATGCATAAAATCTTTGAGCATTTTTCTTCTATCGGAATTTGCAAATAGGCGTCGGACAAATCTACTTTTGAAAAATTTTCCCACCATTTAGTTTGGCAAAAATCTCTTCCGGTCTCTTGTAACATATTATTTAACCCGGTTGAAAAGTCTCCGCAGACGCGACTTTGTTCCGATGTCTTCTTTACGTACACCGTAGGCGCTGCCCAAACGCTAGTTTCGATTTTCGATAAAATGTCCGTTCTTTCAAGTCTGTCTAATTCACTATATATTTTGTCTAATCCTTTTTTTTTCTTAAATACTAGTGTTGCATCCTTTTTAAGCTCGAACGAAGCTTTAAATTTATTACATCTTCCCAGTCCCGTAGTAAATATTTCTGGGAATTCGTTCTTTAGTTCATTTTTAATATTTTCTTACGTTGTGGTGCAGCTAGTTATTTTTTTTTTTACAAAAAGCGTTCATCGGTTTATCTCAAATGTTGAATTTTTCAATAAAAATCTGTTCCCAATAAATTCCCAATTCTCGCTTTCTTTAATTACGAAGATTTTCAATTTCTTCGTCGTGCCATTTAAATTAATGGACAGGACGACTTCTCCTTCGAATTTGATTCCGTCTCCTGTCACCGTTCTTGCACACTTACTTGACTTTTCAGAGTCAGTTTATCCAGTTTTTTCCAAGTGCTCCCCAGTCTTGCTGACTCGATACCTTTATCTATATCTTGTTCACCCACTTATGCTGATTAGTGGGCGTCTCCACAACAATATATATATATATATATATATATATATATATATATATATATATATATATATATATGCTTTGAATTCGATCGGCTATGACCGAAACCAAAACATTCATTTATTCTCTTTTGAGCCACACCCAAACGCAGTAATACTGTATGTGGGTCATTATTAATAATCCTTTTTTGGGGTTGAGCATATTAGGGAACAAAATAAACTGCCGTTTGCGTAGAAAGCAATGCTCTTTGTGTAAATAAATAGAGCTTAGGTCGTTTGAACACTGTTTATACATTGTAATTTGATATACCTACCTAAACAATAACTCAAATAGCGTAACGATGCGTAACGATGAAAAGTGCGGTTCGTCGCTCTGGCTTGTGGGGGTTGCTTGTCTATTTGCACTGATGAGCTCTGATACAGCGAAACAGTACTGTATGGTAATACCTATATAAATCTCTTTCTCTTTCTCTCTCTCTCTCTCTCTCTCTCTCTCTATATATATATATATATAATGAGTGAAAAAAGTCTATATTCCAAAGTTCATGATGTTGACCATCTTAGAATTTATTCCTTTAATTCAGTTGACATTTACATTTCTTGACAGTATATGTCTCGTAGCACAAAATCAATTGCTTAATTATTATATAAATCAGTAAATCTAATTTGCCATCAACTCATCAGAAGAAATAGCAACCATCAATCCATCAAAGGGAAATAAAGTGCGTTTAGACATGCTTAAAATCCGAAAATTCGAGGAAAAGATGTAAATACGTTTATAATATGTTGACATGTCGCCATTTTGAATTTAGAAATAAAGTCAGTAAACCCCATCTATTCGTACGTAAAAATTCTATTAATTTAAGTATATTCTGCCAGAAATGTTCTATTATTTATTAGTAAATTAATTATTCTCAATTAATATATCCATATCTACACAATCAGCATCAATAATCATAATCTATTACACATCTTTGTATGTACGAAACTAAAAAACAAACATCTTTTTTCTCATTCCGCTAATATGAAATTTTTTATTAATCATATTCCACAAATCACATGGATGTACTGCTGATTCCAAACATCAGGTAAATGGATCAGTGAACGCTAGGAGCTTATTTGTAATATTCCCAAAATCACATGAATACATTAACTAATGCTGAGTACATATATTGCCCTTAATGTCCTCATGGCAGTAATTGCAAAATCTCTTGTTAAGAAGGAGCGATTAAAGTCACTGGAATGCTAAGACTGATACCACATTCAAAAATTTATGTTGAAGAAATGATTGCCTAATCTCTACCCGTATTAATGTTTTTATGCATTAATTTCGAAAACAATTTATAATGTAAACATTACTTTATTTCACGTACACTTCTAATAGTGGGGGGGGGTATGAAATCAGTCATGGAAATGGCTGAAACCGTTTACCCATTAAACGTTACTTTATTTCATGTATATTTTTAACGGTGGGGTGAAGATATTAAATCAGTCCCAAAAATGGCTGCAACCATTTACATTTTAGACATTACTTTATTTAATGTATACTTTTTACAGTGGTGTGGGGGAAAAGAAGTTAGTTTCGGAAATGGCTGAATAGTTTACGATTTAAACATTACTTTATTTATGTATATTTTTGACAGATCGCATAGCTGGCAGTCCCGGGATTGGGTGAGATACAGGCAAATATATACTAGTAGAATACGCAGCGTCGCCCAGGACTCAATGAGATGGGTGGAAAGCATATAGCGAATACCCAAAGTTGTCAGGGATCGAATGAGATAGGGTGAAGATATATACTATCAGAATACACGACGTCACCCGGAATTGGATAAGATATGTGGAACATATATACTATAGAATTACCCGGAATTGATTGATGTGTTTATAATAAAATAATACGCACAGGAAATATATCAAAGCTATCAAAGGTATTTTAATAAGGGGGTGGTCATAATGTGAGTTTACATTATGAAAAATATTGCCGCAATTAGTAACATATCCAAGAATTATGAAAAATTATGAAATGTAAGTTAATTGATTGGTGTATTTGTAATAAAATAATCAGCCCAGACAATATATCAAATTTATTATTTTAGTAAGTGGGCGATAATGTTGGTTAAAATTATGAAAAATAATTGTCGAAATTAGTAACATTTCCAAGAATTATGAAAAATGATGAAATGTGGGTTAATTGATTGATGTGTTTGTAATTAAATAATCAGCCCAGACAATATATCCAATTATTATTTTAGTAAGGGTGGCGATAATATGGGTTCTTATGATGTAAAATGATTGTCGAAATTAGTACAATATCCAAGAATTATGAAAAACGATGAAATGTAAGTTAATGGATTGGTGTGTTTTAATGAAATAATCAGTCAAAACAATATATCAAATTTCTTATTTTAGTAGGGGGCGTAATGTGAATTAAAATAATGAAAAATTATTGTCGAAATAAGTAACATATCCAAGAATGATGAAAAATGATGAAATATAAGTTAATTCATCGATGTGTTTGTAATAAAATAATCAAACCAGAAATAGATCACAGTTATTGTATTAGTAAGGGTGCGGCGATAATGTGGTTTAAAATCATGAAAAATGATTGTCAAAATTAGAAAGATATCATAGAATTTAAAAAAATGATGTGATGAAATGTGAGTTAATGGATCTGTGTGTGTGTAATGAAATAATCATCCGAAGCAGTATTTCAAAGTTATTCTTCTAGTAAGTGGACGGCAAGAATAATGGTTTAAATTATTATAAATATTGTGGAAATTAGAAAGCTTTCCATGAATTATGAAATATGATGAAATGTGATTTAATGTATGTGTGTACTTGTAAAAAAATAATTAGCCCAGACAATATATCAAAGTTATTATTTCAGTAAAAATGCGATGATATGTGTTGAAATAATGAAAATTATTGTCGAAATTAGAACCATTTCATAGAATTATGAAAAAATAATTAAATGTGAGTTAATTGATTGGTGTGTTTGTAATGAAATAATCAACCCAGACATTATATTAAAGTTATTATTTTATGAAGCGCGGGGCTATAATGTGGGTTAAAATGATGTAAAATGATTGGCGAAATTAATAACATATCCAAGAATCATGAAAAATGATGAAATGTGATTTAATTGATTGATGTTTTTGTAATGAAACAATCATCCCAGACAATATATAAAAGTCATTATTTTAGTAAGGGGTGGGGGCGTTAATGTAGGTTTGAATTATGAAAATAGTTGTCGGAATTAGTACCATATGAAAAAATTACGAAAAATGATAAAATGTGAGTTAATTGATTGGTGTATTTGTAATAAAAAAAATCAACCCAGACAATAGATCACAGTTATTTTTGAGGGTAAGGGTGGAGGGCGATAATGTTGGTTAAAATTATGAAAAATGATTGGAAAAATTAGTAGCATATCATAGAATTTAGTAAAAATGATATGTGAATTAATGAATTGGTGTGTTTGTAATGAAGTAATCAGACCAGAAAATAAATCAAAGCCAAAATTTTGGTAGAGGGGGCGATAATGTGAGTTTAAAATATAAAATATAATTATCGAAATTAGTACCATATCCAATAATTACGAAAAATTATGAAATGTGAGTTAATTCTTTGATATGTTTGTAATCAAATAATAACCCCAGGAAATTTATCAAATTTTAGTTAGTGGGCGATAATGTAGGTTTAAATTATGAAAACTGATTTTCGAACTATGTACGATATCCTAGAATTATGAAAAATTATGAAATGTAAGTTAAGGATTGATATGGTTTTAATGAAATAATCAGACCAGACAATATATTAATGCTATTATTTTAGTAAATGGGCGATAATTAGGGTAAAAAATCTTAAAATGGTTGTCAGAATTAGTAACATATCAAAGAATTATGAAAAATAATGAAATTTTAGTTAATTGATTGGTATGTTTGCAATTAAATAATCAGTCGAGACAATATTTCAAAGTTATTAATTTAATAAGTGGAGGGGGAAAATATGGGGTTTAATTACGAATAAGGACTGTCGAAATTAGTAACATACCTAATAATTATGAACAATGAGTAAATGTGAGTTAATGGATTTGTGCCTTTGTAATGAAATAATCATCCCGGACAATATATCAAAGTTATTATTTTAGTAAGGAGGCGATAATGTGGGTGAAAATAATGAAAAATAATTGTCGAAATTAGTACCATTTCCAAGAAATATGAAAAATGATGGAACGTGTGTTAATTGATTGATGTGTTTGGAATGAAATAATCAGCCCAGACAATATATCAAAGTTATTGTTTTAGTAGAGGGGCGATACAGTTTTAACAAAAGGGCTAGATTAATACGATGGTGCCTTCCTTCATGCTGAACGCCGACGGAATGCCCAGCAGCAATAGATTACATATGAAAGATTCCGCTGTGGAATTTTTACGGGTCCAGCTAGTTATTATTATTATTATTATTATTATTATTATTATTATTATTATTATCATTATTATTATTATTATTATTATTATTATTATCATTATTATTATTATCATCATTATTATTATTATTATTATTATTATCATTATTATTATTATCATCATTATTATTATTATTATTATTATTATTTATATAAAAGTAATATCTTAAAGTTCATATTCCGCGTATTATTACTAATCTAGTATTAATAAACATTTCTCAAACTAGTTACATTTCCGTTATAATAAGATTAAAACGTATCCTAATCACATAATAGTATGTTCTTTAAATAAGTTAAATGGATAGTTATATGAAATCTATTTCTTTTTTTACTTGTTATTATTTCAGAATTATATATATTATTTAAACATATTTTATATATTACACGCACCTCAAATTTACCTTTACTTTACCCCCTCGTGCACTTTACATTACGTTTTTAAAAAATCAACCTATAATTCACGAATGAAATTATAGATGTTTAGTTAATGTATATATATACTTATATTTAAAAAAAAATATTATTTCACCTATGTATTCTGATCTAACTAATACTTCATTATAATATTCTTTCCTGTTCTTACATATATCTTTATTATGGGATAATCTGGAAATTTTCTTTGATATTATAGGTATAATTGCTTTCTTTCATTGGGATTAGATGGTTTGATTCATAGTCAACGTAGTAGAACGTTTTATTAGCTTCATGATAAGGCTCATACGTATTTTAATTAGAGTCAGAGTGACACCTAAAAATAATTATTTTATAATTTTTATTTATGGTTATTGTAAAGTCGATACCTTTAAGGAAAATATACAGCATTTGAATAATCCTTTCCGAATTTCTACTTCCAGAGTTAACGAAAAATATTTAAAATATTGCATCGTCTCTATACAACCCCCTCTTATATTTGATTTCTTTTTTCCCAACTCTTTTAGAATTTAGAAGCACACCAGATGAGTTACCTGTGCAGAGGTGTATATATATATATATATATATATATATATATATATATATATATATACTCGTGACCAAAAAATGGACCAAACAAATGTTATACATTTTATCACACTAAATGCTATATTGAACAAAGAATAATTGAACAAGGAAACCTAAACGAGACTAATAACCGAGAACAAGACATTTACTTTAATAAATTATAAGGATGGAATCACATTGCCTTTTGATTTCTTTAAAAGATCAGTCCTTTTATACATGCTCTCAGTCAAAAAGAAACACTGTGAAGAGGAGATGCTACCCTATTCGCTTTGCACAGCTTCTCACAGTTTGTCATTATTCGAAAAAGTTTTTCAATCCAATGCAGAGATATTATGGACCCAATATTCTCGATTGTGTTTAAATCGGAGCTTTGACATAGCCAAAATATCACATTAATTGAATTATCAGAAACCCATTTTTGTGACTTTAGCAGTGTGTGCAGGGGCATTATAATGTTGAAAAATATTGTTCTGAGATATTCCCAGCTTTTGGATACTTGGTAACAGTCCTGTTTCTAATATTCGAAAGCATTTTTTTGCATTGATTGACTTCTCACACGTAATATGTTCCCCAACTCCTGCTGCAGTAAAAGTTCCCCATATCATTATCCCTCCATTCCGGTGTTTAACTGTCAATTTTATGCAACTTGGTGAAAATCTTTCTCCAGTTCTCTGATTGCACCATTCGGGAGCATCGGGAGTATCAATAACAAGAAATATTCCTGAACAAGTTGTATCTTTCTTGCCATAATACAGGAAACATCTCTTTCTATCATTGATGGCCTTCTTAGACAAAAATGGCTTCTTTCCACACCTTTTAAAGGAAAATCCAATTTCTTTAATTCGTCTAGATATTGCATATATAAGAAGAGAATTTCCAGCCCCTGTTTTGAAATCCTAAAATAGTTCGAACCTTTGATCAATACGCTTCACTGCAGAAGGAGATGTTTTCAAATTTTCTTTTCATAAAATATCAAAATTCTGTTTGTAAGTCATTTTGGACTGCCTTAATCCTGAAATTGATTTTTATATCCTCACCAAGATGCGGTTTATTTTATGATTAATTTGTCCACTTATTATTATATGTTATAATAATGATCTGGAAACTAGAAATCTTCAGTAAAAATTGACAAAAATTCATGGAAAAATATTAAAAACCGATTTCTTCATTCTTTCACTCTTGGCCCATTTGTTTGCTCATGAGTATGTATATATATATATATATTCACCTGTCATCCTTTTTTAAAGGATAAAATGGCCCGATCGTTGACGAAAATATTTAAGCAATTAAACAGGTACATTTATACATACATATATATATATATATATATATATATATATATATATATATATATGCGTGTGTGTGTGTGATTGTGTTTCGGTGTGGTGGTCCATAAAGATGTAGTGTTATATGAAATGTGTGTATACAGAGTGTATATACGTTTATATATACATGTCATCAAATGTCTATGTGTCGTTGCGAGATGGAGATGCATTATCGAAGAGTCGGATTCAGTAAACCTTTTGAAGGGGCTTTCATTCAAAGTTCGTTATACAATACGGTTAAGACAAAACATATTACCTTTCAATGACGATCGAAAACAAAAGGCTTACATAACAAATACAAAACGTTTACACATCAACTCGTGATTGAAATATTATGCGTGTTGCGTTGCTACATTGTCATCTTTTCCTGACCCCCTTCACTTCGTATAAATTTTCTGTCAGTCTTCTCGACTCACTCGGACCGCTTCAGCTTTATGCCTCGGACTTAACGTACTTACTGACTTGGACTCCCTGACTCTGACTGATTGTCTTTAGTCTAAGTTAAATGTATATATCATTTGTATACTATTTTGTGACGTCAACACGAAAGCAAAACATGTGGATTCAATACACATGCTTCGGGCACGTGTCCGCGCAACACAAGTCACAGATTTTTTCTGTGGACATTCTTTAATTCTATTGTTCAATAATGCTTGCTGCGAACCAAATTAAACTAACGCAACTTTCTGTTTACAGCATTATTTTGTTGTATAGGTTATTCTAATTTGCATTTCATTCTCCAACGAATGATTTACTGCATTCCTGGAACTGAATCTAACAAAAAAAGAAAATTAAGCATTTTAACTGCATTCGATTCTAGAATTCTCTCTTAATCATAATATTTGATCTTAATTATTTCGTTTCTAACAAATACCTTGAACTTGAACTATCCCGATTAATATACAATATATATATATATATATATATATATATTCATGTGTCGCCCCTTTTTAATAAGTAGTAGAAGACAAGATGCAAACATGAGTTATATTATTATATAAATACATACATTGTTCGGTCTGTCACGCTTTTTTGTGGTAACTGTTTTCGTCAGTTGATCACGTAATGCTGTATTAGAAATGTGTACAGAAAGAGTATATCAATTATGTATACGCTGTATGATGATCCATAGAAGTGAAAACTTGCCGGTAAATAATTAGGACGTGCATTACATGGTGAAAATTATATATAAACGAATGCCACGTCAGTCTTAAATAAAGCACTAGTTCTTACGGCATGAAAGAAAATATTAACATAAACGGGACTGTAAAAAATCAATTGTGTTTTTACCAATAAAAATGAGTTTTATTCGTTTTATTACATTACTGGACTTAATTGGACATGTCTTTGCTTATAGCATTTTTTCTTCTGAAACAACAGCAATTTAATAAGCACATTTTTTCGGAATTATGTTGAGAGATTTGGCATCAACAAAAGCAATATTCGTTGAAATAGAAAATAGAAATCCTGTTTTTATGTTCCAAACTTTTATTTTGAATTCATGCAATAGCTCAAGTGTCACTATGTAATGTTCCCCCCTAGTTACTTCGTAATTATTGTAGGGGAATAAAAGGAACAACACTGGCTTACGGTGTAGTGTAAGGAGTGATTTCCCTTGACACACAGAGACAAAAGGAGAACGAGTTTAAGCATCGACACGAGAACACGTGTTAACCCCCGTAAATTCTCCCATCGTGACACAATGTGGGACAAACCAAAGTATAACTCTAGACTGATTGATTCCCCCTACTCAGCCGGTAAACCCACTATTGAAGTGAGTAATGTTTTATTGTGTTCTTCGGTATGTTTGTCAATAAATATTTGTCTATTGTACCTGTGTTACGTTTAGTATTTATTTATGTTTGCAGGTAGTTTTGTTTGAACCTTAACACCTACCACAGTGGTGACCCCAACTAGCAACGTAGAATACGCATATCAACACGTGCCGTTTTTCTTTTATAAGAAAGGGAAAACGCGTAAATTTAAAATTTATTTCTTCTTTAAAAAAAAAAAAATTAATGAATAATTCTTAACATGAATCCCGGCGTCAAAGTAGTTAAAAATTAAATTTAATTCACGTACGAGTCAAGTAAATTTATATTAAAAAAATCGTATGTAAGTTAATTAGAAAAATAAAGACGTGTTACGTTTTTTTTTGCCGAGATTTATTTTATACGTGTATTGTTATCCTTTTTGTTAAAACATATAAATATGGCCGAAGGATTTCTTCCTTAACTCGCGCTTGGCGCTAGTCTCGTGGTTGGCTGATGTAAACACTACGCCACAGTCTGCCTTCCGCTTTTTCTTCGACTACTATTACTAATATATAGTGTACGGTATCGCCCAGCTAACTGTCGCTGTAGGAAAGACGAAAAAAACAAAAAATACAAAAAAATACAAACAAAAAAAAAACAACAAACGTCTAAAAATAATTACAAACTGATTGGAAATGGCGGCGCCTACATTCAGTTAAATCCAACAGATGTACGAAACGACCCTGCCTTGTTTTTCTCACAGCTGGATCTATATTTTAGGCAGAAGGCAATATCTGGGCAGACTAAGTTTTGCCACTTGACGGCTATTTTCCTCAGGATGTTATCACCGAGGTGAGAAAGTTAATTATATCTCCTCCCATGGAGAAACCATATGACATTCTCCGGGAAAGAGTGACAACGGCTGTGTCAATTTCTGCACAATGGCGAATCTCACAATTATTAGAACAGGAAACTCTGTGGGATAGCACGCCGTCACAGTTTCTAAAACACCTGCAAAAATTCTTAGGCTTAGTAACCTTTTATCATAGATTCCTTTCCTACTGTGCACAAGTACAGTTACCATGGACAAGGTCAAGGTCGTGCTGCAGGAAACCGTCAACTTATCTCACATTCAATCCAATTACGAACTTTGCCTCGCTGTCTACCTCGGACAAATGTTCTCCCAAAGCGATTCGCCAGATGGATCATAACTTCCAATTTACATCGGATATCCGGCACGGGCAGGAATGTCTAACCACAGACAGCACCACCAGAAAGGAGTCAGTGGGCATGAAAACATGTTTCCTCTTGGCGTAAAAAACATGGTGAAGAAGAACTTAACCCTACCTTACACGGTAGAGCCAATCCACGAAAGTGAGAACTCTAATCCTACTTTATACGGTAGAGCCAATCCACAATTATGAGTACATCCGATTCTAAAGCAATCCTGATATTTTTTCACGCACGCAAAGGGATGTCATTCAAACCATCAAACACCATGCCAGCAGATATGATACTGGAGAAAATGGCCCCGAGAAATAAATAAATAAAAATAAATAAAAAGACGCAGTCAGGTGACATGTCAGATGGTCAGCACATTTTAAAAATTTCGTGTCTATGTAAATAAAATTAAACATATTGCTCATTTTTCATGTACTCCGTATTTTGGGGGGTACTGTAGGGGAATAAAAGGAATTACACCGGCTTACGATGTAGTGTAAGAAGTGATTTCTCTTGGCACACAGAGATAAAGGAGAACGAGTTTAGGCATTGACACGAGAACACGTGTTAACCCCCGTGGGCGTTATGCCCACGGGAGAGACAGAGTTTGGACACGTGTAGAGCCTGCACGTAAATTCTCCCATCGGTACGCAATGTCGAACGAACCAGAGTAGAACTCTAGATTGATTGATTTCCTCCACTCAGCCGATAAACCCACTATTGAAGTGAGTAATGTTTTATTGTGTTTTTCGGTATTGCAGTGTAGTCATTTTTCGTGTTTCTCAATAAATATTGTACTTGTGTTACGTTTAGTATTTATTTATGTTTGCAGATAGTTTTGTTTGAACCTAAACACCTACCACAACACGATGTAAACAATAATAAAGTTTTGGATAAAAATTTTCATTTCCAATTACACGTCTCTCGAAAATTATAAATTGAAATAACAGATGAGAGCTGATGCCTTAGTAGATGACGAGCCGTTTAAGTAACATATCGAGTTGACGAGGCAAAGCATTAAAAAAAAATGAGATTAATTAATAAAATGTACTGTTAGACAAGTACAATAACTAAAAACTTGGCCAGATATCATTTACGTTGAATGCTAATTTATGATATTCATTTTCCGAGTGCTTAAGCGATTATTATTATTATTATTATTATTATTATTATTATTATTATTATTATTATTATTATTATGATCATAATTATTATTGGCTCACATGGAGCTTTCACACAAGTCAACAAACGATCGGTTTGGAGACCTGTGGTGTTCTCTGGAAGCTGAGTGAAAGCAAGTCTCCCCAGATGTCCAGCTCTTTCCACCTCCTTCGATAGCATTTGCAAATAAATCTGCATCATCGCAACAGCCACATACCATTGATTTCTTGCTGGTAGTGGCCATTTGTACTGGAATTTGAGTGGAACTAAGCCTCTCCCCGATCCCAGTTCTCTTCGCGCTTGTCCAGCGGTGGTCTGACCAGCGCTCTCTCCTCAGTCGGGGGGGGCGGTGATGAGACAATGGAGAGATGCATGATGGTAGTGTATAACTTGTTGATATGAAGCTTCGGCGTTCTTCATTCCCTGTAACGCTTCTTTGTTACATTGTCTTGTTTTATTCCCCACATTCTAGGGGGTTCCTTAATATTTCAGTCGTTTTCTTTATCGTTAGGCGTTGTATTTTTGCAGTTATTCCTCTGATTCCAATTTCTGCAATTCTGTTTTCGAAGTTTTTCGGAATTGTTCCTAGTGCTCCTACTATCATCGATACTATTTTGATTTTCTTCATCATCCAAATCCCTTTTAACTCTTTGGCTAGCTTCGTTTCTCCTTTTCTTTCATACTCACTCTGTGGTCAGCTGGGACAGCAAAGTCTACGATTTTACAGGATTTTTTCTTTCTTGTTCATTATTACGACATCTGGTCTTCTTGCTTGGATGGGTTTGTCCGTCTGTATGTCCATGTCCCATAGGATTTTGTGGTTCTCGTTTTCGAGTTCTGTTGCCGGTTTATGCTTGTACCATTTGTCTCTACGCTCAAAATGCAGTCGTTTGCATAATTCCCAGTGCACCGCCCTCCCCACTTTGTCATGCCTGTTTTTATATTCGTTTTGGGCCAGTTTGCTGTATTCTTTTTTTATTATTTTTTTTATTACATTTTCAACGCAAACAAGGCACATTGCCACTTTGGTGTAGGGGGCTACTATCAGGGGAAACATCTACTGGGGTACTATGTAGGGATTTGGGCAGCGAGATGTTTGTTCACGTTGCTCTTGAACTTATGCACGTCAGTACAGTTGGGGAAGCAGTGACCGGGAATGGAATTCCAAAGTCTAGCAGTTCTGGGGAAGAAACTACTGGAGTGGAAAGATATTTTACATCTAGGGATCTCTACAGTGTGGGGTGGGATTTTGCAGCTTGTCGGGTCTGTCGAGGGTGTTTACGTCGTGGGGGCACAAGTGCTTGCAGTTCATCAGAGCATTCACCATTATAATACTTGTAGAAAAGGCAGAGGGATGCAACGTTTCGGCGATGGGACAGAGGCTGAAGCTTAGATGCCAGTTTAGGGCCTATCAGATTTGCGACTCTCTTTTGAACCCTGTCAAAGAGCGAGAGACTAGTAGCCGATGCACCAGCCCAAATATGACAGCAATACTCCATACATGGGCGAATAGTGGCCCTGTAGAGGTACAGGATACTTTCGGGTGTTAGAAGTTTTCTAGCACGGTAGAGAGAGCCCACCTTCCTCGCAGCGGCCCTGGCAATGCTCTCGATGTAATTGTTCCAGCTCATGTTTCCTGTGAACGTTAGGCCAAGGAGCTTGAGAGACGTACTCTCAGATAAAGAGTCGTTGGTCATTGCTATAGGTGGTAGAGAAGGTTTCTTGTAATTATTGAATGAAACCAGTTTAGTCTTGGCGGCATTGAACGTGACCATCCATTTTTGTCCCCATTCCACTACTGATTGGAGGTCATCCTCTAGTGTTTCTGCCATTACTTTAGATATATGTTCATTTGTTTTCCTGTCGTGCCTGCCATAGAGTGTGGTGTCATCAGCATATATGCCCATCTCAGAGACAATTTTGTCGGGGAGGTCATTTATGAATATCAGGAACAGCAGAGTTCCAAGGATAGATCCCTGGGGCACTCCCGCATTTATATCATATTGTTTAGATGTACGACCGTCGAGGACAACCTGGATTTTTCTCTTATCTAAGAAGGATTTAATTATGTTAAGTATTCTACCAGTGATACCGTATGATCTAATCTTCCTGAGGAGACCCTCATGCCATACCCTGTCAAAAGCCTTAGATATATCTAGAGCTACCGCTCTGCCCTCTCCCGCTTTGTCCAGTGAATGGTATATGCGTTCAGAGATTACAGTGCGGATGTCTGCCGTGGAATGGGTTTATCTAAATCCATATTGTTGGTCGGTCAGAAGTTTAGCATCTGTAAGGTGCTGGACTAGAGCATGGTTAATTAAGGTCTCAAATATTTTGGCAAAAAGTGGGAGGAGGCTAATAGGGCGATAATTTAATGGGTCAGTTCTTTCGCCAGAATTCTTGAATACTGGTACCACAGAAGCAGTTTTCCAACAGCCCGGAAAGTAAGATTCATTAAGGCATTTGTTGTAGAGTTTGGAGAGAACTGGAGCTACTTCGGCTGAGCACTTTTTTAATAGCACAGCTGGGATGAGATCGGGTCCACATGCTTTTGAAGTGTCACGGTTTTTTATGATAGCATGCACCTGAGCAGGGGTGATTATTAGATCGTCAAGCGTGGCGTCTGTCCGCATAGGAAATTGAGGTAGGGGTGGTTTAGAGGGTCCAGTGTGGAGTTTGAGGCAGACCGGCTGGAAAGCATGTTAGCCTTCTCGGTTGCTGAGCAAAGAACCTCGTGATTGTTTGTTAGTGGGGGAATTGTTGATTGCCCATTATTTACTACACTGTTGTAGATTTTCCAGAAGTCACGAGTTCCTAGTTTTTGTGCTTCGATGCGTTTTTTAGTGGTTTCCGTAAATTCCCTCTTAGCTGTCGCTATTTCTTTCTTAACATTACTTCTAGCTTCTATGTACTTCTGTCTGTTTGAACTGGACTTATGTCGGTTAAACCTGCGGAATGCATGCTGCCTTTCGGCAATGGCAGTTGCGCAAGTCGAAGTAAACCATTCGGGAGAGTGGGGCTTGCTATAGAATTTCCGCATGGGAACATGCGCTTCGATTGCAGTTTTGAACCATTCAGTGGTCTCGGTTGCACACTGTTAAGCAGGAAGAGAAAAATATTTCCCCATGGGGCGTCTCTGATAAGATCTCTGATGGCTTCCCAGTCAGCCTTTTTATAATATCTCGTTGTTTTGAGCACTGGCTCTTCAGTTTTGGGTCTAGAGTTTAGGGCGATTTCAACCATTATCACTGCATGATCAGCGTTCCCAAGTGGGCTGTCGGCTTTCGTTACACAGTCATCAGGAACTGTGGTCAAAAACAGATCTAATAGTGATGCGTGTTGTTCTTCCTGATCAGGGAAACGGGTTGGAAAAGTAACAATTTGCGATAGGGAGTGAGGTACAGAGAAGCTATGAGTTGCGCTGCCTGCTGCATCTGTGTAAGTAGAGAATCCAAACCAGTTTTTGTGATGGACATTAAAGTCACCAAATATGTGTACTTGGGCGCTAGTATCGAAGGAGAGTGCTGTGTCTATGCTGTCAGATACTTTGTTTATTATGGTGCAGTCTTGGGTCGAGGGAGAGCGGTAGAGAAAGTAAAAGTAGCTAATGTTGTGTTGCATGATTAGTCTAAAGCACGTAAAGGCTTGATCCTCCGTTTCTAGGTTTGTTTCTCTAGTCAGGGGGGAGGGTATTACGAATGTAAACTCCAAGTCCGTGCATATGTCTGTCAGAGTCCTTACGGCAGAGTGGGAGATATCCAGGCATGTTAAAGTAGTTAGAGGGGATGGAGGAGTGTAGGTTAGTCTCACTTAGTGCTAAGATATCCGGGGTATTTGTTAGGAGAAATGCTTCAACATCAGCTAAATTAGTTCTAAGCCCACGGATATTTGTGAATGCAAGCCTCAAGGGAGGAGGCAATTTGGATTTGTTTGACCCTAAGCCTGGTTTAAGCTTATTTTTAGATTGTACTGTCATCATTTTTTTAACGAGTTTCAGTTAGGTTAGGGGAAGCCGAACAGGAGGTTATGCAGAATATCACACATGCATCACAAGTAGACCATCAGCTGACCCTCCATCAACTAGGATTGTGGCCTCAGGAAAGCCCACCGGGGATGAGTGCAGGGTCCCTTTCCATGCGCGCCATGGCACTGCAAACATCCCGATATTATACAACTGTTGATGGAGCAGCCGCTCTAAGCCCTACCAAAGAGTTAGGGCTCCTGTACTACCAGTCGGAAACAGCAGCCAGTAACTGTCAATCCGATACCCTCAACCCATCAGAGGAAGGTCAACCCAATCTAATTGCTCAGGCATATATGGTACTCAAGCATTCTCAAGTGCCCAGCTTTAGGGGTGGGGTGTGTCGGGAGTGGGGGAAACGGCGTTCATTGCCCTAGACAAGAAACAAGATCTACCAATGGGTGTTTCTGTCGAATCACTGTGATAGTATCTCTGCGCCTGACTAATAGGCAAAGAAGGAGTATGGAAGCCGGGCGATAGGCAGGATCTATCTACTCCTTAAGCAATTTAGGTTTGCAAACCGGTAATTTGTTTGAGTCACCAGCTCGAGGAAGGTTTTCATCCAAGACTGAAGAGGCCTCCCCCCTCTTTGGTTTAGTTTCAGAGTTGTCCTTCTCCTAGACGGATGATCTGGAAAGATCTCCTGGGTCCGTCACCACTGAGAGGGTTTGCTCCGCGCCTGGGTTCTAATCCAGGTATATCTGCGATCCCGCGTGGTTAGTTAATTATTGGGTTAGTTTGTAGAGGTTATATATCTGCTAACTAGTTACACTCCTCAAAGTGAATTAGGGACATTGTTATTTCATTGTTACTGGATAAAGGGGTTGAGTAGAGCTCATTCAGTGTAAGCAACTATGATTGTAAGGAGGCTTGTTAGGAGGAGATAATGTGGTTTGAGGCTTTCACTTACTATATGGTTTCTCGTTTCGTCTCTCTTTTCATATAGTCTGCATTTGCTGTTTTCTTGTGTTTTATCGATCCTTGCTTTGATATGGTTGATTTTATCGAGTTATCTTGTGCTGCAGTTATTAGAGATTCAGTTTCTCGGTTTATATGTATTTTCGCATCCATGTCCAGGTGTTATCGGTATTCTCATCTTTTGTCATTCTTATGAATCTTCCGTGGAATTGTTTCTCTTCCCATATCTCTTTTCTCGTTTTGTCGTTTGTCTCTCCGTTTTCTGTTTTGTTGGGTTTTTTTCGTGTCTCTCGCTGCCATAATTATCCTTTCAGTGTTTTGCATTATGTATTTTTCTAGTTCTTTTTTCATATCCTTCACACAGTCTTCTATACAGATCAGTCCTCTCCCGCCGTCTTTCCTTTTCACGTAGAGTCTGCCAGTATCGTCCGTTGGGTGTAGTGCATTATGCATGGTCATGAGTTTCCTGGTTTTCTGGTTTTCTTGTCGAGTTGTCTCAGTTCTTCTTTTGTCCGCCCTATAAACGGTCCAGAGTATCTTACTAGTGATACTGCCCATGTATTTATACCTTTTATTAGGATTCTGCTATTATTATTATTATTATTATTATTATTATTATTATTATTATTATTATTATTATTAGCGGGACCTGTGGAAATTCCACTGCTGGTCATCTGTGGACGTTCAGCATAAATGGAGACCCTGCGATATTATTGTAGCCTTTTTTCTGGATAATGTAGTGTCAGAATATATCTGGTTATTACGCTTTATGCCTAGATCCTTATAAGAGTTTGTGATGTAATTCAATTGTATGGACACCCGGAAATCCCACGATATGATTATTCCATCTTTAGACAAAACAGATACTAACCTTGGATTTTAGCCATAAGACCAAGAATGCATATTTTAGGTTCACGTGCGGTTCAAAAGCGACATAATTTAATTTTTTTTTTTTTAATTATGTCTTCGGTAATCGGGAGATCCTATTTATTTAAAAAGGAGGATAGAAAGTCACAACATACTACAACCAATCAATTAGCGTCGCTATATACTAAGTTCATATTTGTAGCACGTTATCACATTCTATTCTTATTTATACTAAAAAGGATCTCCTGGTCGAATTATTTGTAATCTGAAAACCGTGACACACATAATACGGTATACATATTATTATTCTATAACGATAATGCTGATGATTTATTTGCAACATGTGCATATAATGTGTAGGGGACTTTTTGAATTGTACATGCACAGTAGAAAATAATTCCAAATACAAATGACCATGTCAAATAGCTCATGATAATATGGCGATTAAAACGAGACAACATTAACAACTTCAACAAGAAGCATGTTTGACGTTCGTTAGATATGTGTATCCGAGTTACACAAGAGTTAGTCTATGGGGCGAATGTCTGTTGTGATCGCTTTATGTAATTAAGCAGTTTGATCGAAAGTGAGATTTATGAATGATTTAAAAAATCTAAATGTGCCACTGAATTATCGGCTTGTTTGCGTGACAACTGTGTCAGTTAGTGTTTGAATTTTATAAATACTGCTTCTCATTCTGTTTTCAATGGAGCTGTGTATGTTTGCTATGTTCATTTGCAAAGAAAAACTCATAACAACTCATTTTATCACCAGGCTTGTGTGAGTCAACTAACCACACGACATTGTGAACATTAAAGTACTCACATACATGAATGCAAAAAGAAGCGTAGAATTGACAGAGATTTGATCAGGGACATTACGTCTATCGGTGAAGGGACGATTGAGAGCAAAGATAGAGGCGGTGCTGTACGTGCAACATGTTAAAATATATAGATAAAAAATCTTCATTGGCGATGTCTTTACCACATGGAAAACTGTCCTTGGTATAAGACCTGATCAGAGTAATCTGTAATCATTATGTATAGAAACTGACGCGACAATGCTAGTTTCACACAAAAACAATAGGTAAGATTTGGCATCCTGCATGTAGAGTTCATTCTCAGGAAGGTTGTAGCACAGGCTTCTAACGTTGAAAAAGGAGACTCAAATGAGTGTTTCATGCGTTGGAAGGATGTGATCATATGCCGGTAAAATATAAAAAGTAGTAGGTACTCATGCACTTACCGATCCGTGCTGAAATAATAACGTTATTATTAAAAAAAAACATTCTTAACATGGGGAGGGTGTTTTGTACTTATTCTGTACTTTAAACTTACAACTGAATAAAAACATATAAAACTTTAATTAAACTTGGAAATACGATAACAAAAATAGCGCGGATAAGTAAGTGCATTAGCACCAAGTAGTATAACTAAAGTAAAAATTATTTCAAATTTTTCAATGTTTTGAAATGTAGAATAGTAAATACTTCTACTAACAAAAAAGAAGAAAAGAGGTAAGAAATGCCAATTGACGCAAAGGTGCGGGTTGTTTTCTCTTTGCCTTTCTCGAATGTGTCAACAATATATATATATATATATATATATATATATATATATATATATATATAATGTGCCAACAATATATATTAATACAATAATTATATATATACATATATATAATTATTATTTACTATAATAATTATTAAATACCTACAGACACTAGTGTTTCGTCCTTTCGAGAATCAACAGTGCAGAGTGTCTCGATTAACGCCAATCGAGTGACTCGAACCCCGGCAACAGAAGTCATGTCTGGCTTCATTAGCAAGGACCCGAACCACTAGGCTACCACCAACCGCGAGTGATACACGTTCAAATTAAACACTTATTCTTATTAAATGCTATAGCGTAGGCCAGAGTGATCTTATATGACGATTATATGACGAACTGTGCGTATTAGCTAAGTTGACTTTCTTTATTACAACTGAAATGCTCAACGATATGAAAAAAGTTTCTTAAAGGGCTTACATTATAATAATATATATGTGTATATATGTATATATATATATAAATATATATATATATATATACATGTATATAAATATATATATATATGAATATATATATATATGTATATATATATATATATATATATATTACACGATCTGGGTTCGCGCCTATGTCGGAGCAAGTCACTAATGAGATGCAGTACATCGAAAACCACTGTGGGAGGGCGTTGTCGTCGATACAATTGCTCGATTGCATCTCGGTTCTAGCTTTATCGTAAAAAAGGTGTATGTGAACGGTATATATATATATATATATATATATATATATATATAAATGCACTTTCGTAAATAATTGAATTCATTCAATTCGTATCGCAGAAACAAAAACAAATAACATAAATAAATCGCGATATATCTATCGTTTAATCGTTTGATGGTTTTTTTTCTCTATTTTTATTTTATTTAATTTTTAATATTTTTTAACTTTGTTCATATTTTTTCATGTTTTGATTCTCAAATAAAATTAATCATTAGAGTTTGTATAAATTTGTGTAATTTCAGGTAATTCCCCCTCTGCATTTATCACAGATGAGAGAATACAGGTACATGTGCATGTATCTGCAGCACTACTGAAAAAAAACGTTATGAGCACAACTGGAGTTTTCATTGTATTGTGCATCCATGTGATTCGTATTTGATAATATCTATTAAACTACATTTACATCAGTTGTGTTATTGATTTTCACTTTGATTAAACTTATTTAAATCTAAAAAAATGTCAAGTAAATATCCTGTTTAGTTTGATTAGTAAAACTGACAAATTTAATTATGTTATTATTATAAAACAGGAGGATCATTTATTTAGAAGAGTTTGTTTAAAGAGATAACCAACTTCGATTTTATGTATAGAATTTACTAATCACCAAAGATGTCGACGTGTCTTCGTAATACAAAATAAGAATCTAATTCTGTACTTTCTCCGAATGTCAGGATAACAATGCTATATAAATTGTATTTCGTTTCTTGTATTTAGGTGGACATAGTAACCGTATTGTCTCTATATTAATACGATGACTTGTGTTATTATGTGTATTATACTTAAATCTTTTTTCTTGCGAGTAACTGTCACTTAATTATTATAACATTACATTTCTTGTAATAAATAATTTTACTAAGAATTCTTCATACGTCTTGCTTTCGTTTTCATTTATGGCTGATGATACTCAAGTCATCTATATTTTTAATAAATACTTCTACCAAGAATTCTTAATAAGTTTAGGTTTCGGTTTCGATTATAGCTGTAAAAACTCAAGTTATATATATATATATATATATATATATAATGATAAAAATGATTTTTGTATAGTTTTAAAGGTTAAAAACTTCAAAGACTATATATATATATATATATATATATATATATACACACAAACACACACACACACACACATATATATATATATATTTATATATATATATATATATATATATATACTCCGTGTCAAATTATTAACGAGATAACAATTTTTTCCAGTTACAGAATCTTACCGGTAGTATCGCGCAATGTAAACAACTTGCCATCGAAATTCCTTAATCCACGGTATTTGGAGTGTGTCAAATTATTAACAAGTCAGTTTGTTTCGTCAATAAAATGGGTCGTGAAGATGGTGAACGTAGTTCTGAAAAGAGTACTATTATAGAATAGCTAGCAAAAGGTAAAACTACCCTCGAAATATCGAGACTGATAGGAAGGTACCATCAAACTGCGAAGATGTTTGTCAAGGACCCTACAAAGGTACGTAAGAAAGCCGAAAAGGTAAATCTAGAGTTGTTTCGCGCTGTTCTCTTCTCCAAATTAAACGTGAAGTTGTTAAGAACCCTGACCAGACAAGTCGAGAAGTCTTTGACCAAGCCGGATTGAAGAATGTCTCAAAAAGTACTCGATGCCGCCTTCCGAAAGAAGTGCCAAAGTCGTTTAAGCCTGTAACAAAGCCTCTATTAAAGCAACGTCACACACAAAACTGATTGAAATGGGCAGAGGACAACATGAAAATAGATTTTTCCAAAGTTTTGTTCATGGAAGAAGTGCGTGCCACTCTTGATTGCCCAGATGGCTAGAGCAAGGAATAGGGTCTAGATGGACGATATCGTCATCAGCGTTTAAGGCGCGAACAACGTGTAAATGTGATACTGGTTTGGTCTTGGATTCTCGGAGGTACTTTAGTTGGCCCATGCAGAGTTCCAAAAGGCGTAAAAATGACGTCAAATCCTTACATAGCTTTTCTGAAGGAGCACTTTGAACCATGGCTGAAGAAGCAAAGGTTGACATTCAGGAGAACCATTATTTTTTATGCAGGATAATGCTCCCTCGCATGCAGAAAACAAAAGCAAAGAGTGTTTTTCAACAACTGGAGTTCTCTGGGCTATGGACGATGGAATGATCTTTGAGTTCACCAGATTCGAACCCAATTGAGAACCTTTGGAGTATCATGAAGCGACACCTCTATGCAAGTGGACGCCAATTTAAGAGCAGAGATTAGTTGTTGGATGC
The DNA here is from genome assembly GCF_053919585.1 of Euprymna scolopes. NCBI lineage: Eukaryota > Metazoa > Mollusca > Cephalopoda > Sepiida > Sepiolidae > Euprymna > Euprymna scolopes. The sequence continues at coordinate 57,124,484 of NC_136499.1, read as the reverse complement.
TCCCCAAGAGGTATCGGGAGGAATAACTGTTGACGAAATCACAAATTTGACTACTTCTGTAAACTAACGTCTTTTACAAGTACTCTATAAAAAAGAATTTCATATCCTCTACTATTTATGTCAACGTACAAATTGCTTTGTAATTAGTGTGCTCTAAGGATTTTTTCTAGTTCATTTAATGTTTGAAAATGATTTCAATAAACAAGTTATGGTATATTGTATTTTTGTTCATCACGTTATTACTGTGACACTGACATCAACAGATATTCCTATCATCTGTTATAGTTTCGCTAATACTGCTTTAAATACTTTTATTTTCTGATTGAAGTAGCTGGCGAGTACTGTAAGTACTTTCTTAACGTTTAATGGATTTTTATTTACTTGTTCCTTAAATACTTTAAAAAATGTAAACTCGTTAATAATTTGATACGCAGTGTATATATATGTGTGCGTATGTATATATATATATATATGGATATATGTATATGTATATATATGTATATATATGTGTGTATATATATGTATATGTGTGTATATATATGTGTATATATATGTGTGTATATATATGTATATATATGTATGTGTATATATATATACATATATATATATATATATATATATATATATATATATATATTGTTAAGTGTTGTGACTTTATGTTGAACAAAGATCCCGGCGTAAGTGAGATCAGATCCTTACTGTAATTGGCAGTAACCAAGATGGCGGCCAAGAATCAAATGCGGTCCATGGCCTTTTTAGCGGCGAACTGATCGAATCCAAAATTCGAAATTTTTATAATTATTTTGGAAGATTTTCATTGGTTGTGTAGCACAGCCGGTGGTTATAAAAACGATTGGGGAATCCACGGCTCTCATACCCCCAAATAATAGTAAAAAGCAGTTCACACACACACACACACACACACACACACACACACACCCACATGCACATATATATATACATATATATATATATATATATATATATATATATACGTTTTGGTTTCGGTTTCCACCTCAGTCACATAGATGTATTTTTTTATTTTTTAAATAACAATTTATTAGAATCGATCGATAGGCGGTCGCATTGGTCGAAACATTGTAAGAATAAAACACAAAAGAAGAAGAGTAATACCCCCAAAAATCTAAGAATACACATTCAAACACAGTCCGTGTGTTCCTCTCGCGTAAATTCATGCACTTTTATCAACGTGACATAGATATTCTTTCGAGGCGTTTGTTTACCGCGAAACAGTTTGTCTTAACTTGCTCTAAAACCAAAAGTCCATTTATGTGCGATAAAATAAAAATAGATAGCCAACTTACCTCGATAAAGCACATCGATTAGATGTCTTGTTGAGGAGAATTACTTGACATGAACATTTATTGATTTGTCTACCATAAAAAGTCAATTTATTGTGTTTTGTTGATATAATAGAAGGATTTCATTGGTTTTATAAAATCTTTGACCTCGATCAGAACAGTCCTCGCGTATAACATCTGTTCTTTGAAAATAACGGCAATGTAATAAGAAATACATATGTATCTATATATATCTCAAAGTGAAAATGTCTGTCTGCATGTGTGCATATCCCTTCCAAATAATTCTGACTCAAGATTCGACATAAGATTTGATATTTGAGGAAATCTTTTCATCGGTTTTCGGACAGAAATTTGGCTGTCAAGGAGTTATTGAAAACTCTGCCAAACTCCTCCGCCAATTTTAAGTCTAAACACATGAAATTTTAAATTTAGGTTACTTGGACATAGATCAAACTTTTTAATTTGATTTGACCCCAATAAAGACTATGTAAAGGGGTCAAAGTTGGGGTAAAATTAAAACAGTTTGACTTCTGCGGTCCGTACCAAATTACTTAGCATATTTCTGGTAAAATATTTGAAATTTTACATAAAGTGTATTCAGAGATAAGGCAAGCGTTTTAATCGGTTTGAGTCGTAATATTAGCTGTCAAGGGGTTAAAGTTCAAAAGATTTGATCTTTGCAGTGTGTAGCAAACTACGCAGGCAATTTTAGGTTTAAACATTTGAAATTAATAGATAATGGGTATTCAGACATGCGGCAAGAATTTAAATCATTTCTGGGGCGAAAATTTAGTTGCTAAAAACGCAAAGTTGAAAGAGTTGACCTTTGTAGTCTAAAGCCCGGAATTTTAGATGTAGGTAACATGGACATGGGTAAAACTTTAATTTTATTTGAAAACAAAATAAAAAATGGTAACTGGTCAAAATTGGAGTCAAAGTTAAAAGAAATTACCACTGCGTTTTCTATAGAATTACTCAGACAATTTTTGGTCTACACTCTTGAAACTTTACATAAATTGTATTCCCACGTAGGGTAAGTCATGAACAGTATATAGGGATCGAGCCAAGCCGGGCTCAACTGCTAGGAGAATGAATATATATATATATAATATATATATATATATATATATAAAGAGAGAGACAGACAGACAGAGTAATGGCTGATGGAACAAGAACATGCTACCCCCGTGGAGATAATAAATGATTCCACTCAAAACTCCATCCAAATTCCTAAGTTCGACAGAAACATTTCCGAGTTCGACAAGATACACCTTAAGAAATATGGAGGTTACATCGATCGAAACGTTGTGAAAATCACACTCGATGAGAACAGCAGTCGTATTAATTCAAATAATACACATAAACATACGTTTAAGGTTTATATAATAGATGTTATATGAAAGGGGATTATTTTCCGGTGTACATATTCGAAAAAACAAATCAAAAAACAAATAAATTGTCAGGAATTTTTTTTGTTTTTCAAATACTTGATATTACAGAGTTTTAACATAACATCTATTATATTTTCACCCTAAACAAGGCACATTGTCACTTTGATATAGGGGGATAATATCAGGGACCTAAGTTGCAGGGGTACTATGTTAGAAAAGTCACTTCTGATAAATGCACAGCAAAACTCACGATTAATTAGAAATATTCGTTGAAAGACTTACTTCTGATTAATTGTTAAAAAATATGTCTTCTTCTTTTTTCAACTACTATATTTGATCTTAAAATTTAGAAATTAGAGTTTGGATCTGTTACGACATTTTCTTTTATACGGATCACAAACAAACGTTTTCTCTTCCTATTTATTTCTCCGTCTCGGTTTGCCTTTCTGTTAATCAATTCTACCGATATTTTTTCCAGAAAACTTCTCAATCTTTCCGTGATTAAAAAATGCAGATCATTTAATATATATATATATATATATATATATATATATATATATATATGTGTGTGTGTGTGTGTGTGTGGTATATTAAAGGTAATATATATATATATATGTGTGTGTGTGGTATATTAAAGGTAATATATATATATATATATATATATATATATATATTTGGTTCAATATATATATATATATATATATATATATATATATATTCATATAAATTGCTTTATTGAAGATAAGAAAAATATGAATATTTCACTAAATATCCAGCACAACTAAATGAAACTTATATCATCAAACGACTCCTTTAAGTTTAGGTATTTCCAAAGGTTTTATTCAAATTTATGCGATATCCACGAAGTTATGACATTTTATTCTTTATTGTTGAATTTCCTCTGACCATCGCTTTATTGCATGTCTCTTAAACTGTTGTTTTAGGGCAAAAATATAAGTTCTTATCATCCGAACTTTACTTTTTATTATATTTTTCTTTCAAAGAACAGTGAGAAAAAACACATCCTTAGGGCTAGGCCTCAAATAAATGAATTATTTATCAACATATCAACTATTTAATAAATGACATAAAAAAACCTTTGACCGCCGGGAAAAGTCAATTGTTTCGTCTCCAAAAAAGGAGTCATGGTTCTAGCAATATCAACTATGTTCTTGACAAGGCATCTCTGGAAGTAAATTGCTCTTCTCCCTCATGCACTTCTCTTTTTAATATTGACTAGAGATATTCAATGGGGTTAAGATCTGGAGAACACGGTGATCAAGTCATGAGAGTTCCTCTAAAGAAGCCCACAGAGACAGAGCAGGCTGCAGTCACCCTAGCAGAATGGGATAGCGCATTGCCATGCATAAAAATCAACTGAAAGCGAAGTGGCAATGGTAGGTTGTTACTCCAAAAAGGCCGTGTATGCATTGCTGGTAACTCGGAATGGTCCAACAACTTATCCTTAATGATTCCCACCCAAAACATGAAGACTCACCCTCCTCTTTCGCGATAAACTCTGTAAGGGGTTGGAGTTCTGTGCGAGTTCCAAATTTTCGCCCATCCATTCGGACTGTCAAGGGTAGCACGGGACTCATCCATAAATTTGACACGTTGAAAATCCATTTACATGTAATTCTGTACCTAAGCCCTATGTTTTTTCATATGTTGTTGTTGTGGTTGCAAGGTTGAACAATAATTAGTAAGGAAATACAATGAAGACGCAAACAACAAGATAACGCAATAATAAGTGTATTAAAGAAAAGGTATATTTACAATATGTACAAATGACGGTGTCGAGTCAGAGAGTCTTGGTGGGAGGACATGTACGCTCTTCGGCGTCACTTCTGGTGGCAGATTTCAATATCTTTTCTTTTTGGGTTTACCATTAATGGTTCATTCACTTTTCTTTTCCTACCTGATCTTCGAGGTTCAGGTGCATTTTGAGGCGGTTCCAAATTAAAAGATTCGTATATGATATCTATGGTGTCCTCCTCTTCGACTGTTGTCGTATCATCATCATCTTGGATATGACGTTTTTTTATCTGATTTAGGTGCCTTTTATGTATATTCTGTGGACCTTTAATCATGTATGTACAATCACCAATGCGTTTATCCACTACTCCACATTCCCAGTAAGATGTGTTATTTATGTAGCACTTAAAATATACTCGATCTCCCGAGTTATATTTCTTTCTTCTCGTGTGTGTAGTGTTTCGGATAATTGCCTGCCTTGGCAATAGTTTGTCAAACGCTGATTTTACCTTTCTGGCAAACATTAGATCAGCTGGTTTGATGGTGTACTAGGATGTGGTGTAATCCTATATACTTGCAAGAATTGTTGCAAAGCTTTTTCTGTTGGTGTTTCAATGGATTTCTTTAACGCTCGTTTTAGCGTGTCCACGAACCTTTCCGCGAGGCCGTTCGACCTTCGATGATACGGCGGAGTCGTGATGTGCTTCACTCGGAACGTGTCGCAAAATTCCTTAAACTCTGCGGATGTGAACTGCGTTCCGTTGTCAGTGACCAGTGTGTCTGGTACACCGAATCTTGCAAACAACTCGTGTAGGAACCCTATTGAGTTGTTCGTTGTTGGATTCCTGCAACGCATTACCTCCGGCCATTTTGTGAAACTATCCGCTACAATTAAATAATAGTTTTCACCTACTGGACCAGCGAAGTCCATGTGGATTCTCGACCATGGTTGGTCGGTTTTCGGCCAAGGTTTGTGTACTATAGGTGGAGATTTTGCCGCTAACTGGCATCCTTTACATTTATCAATTGTTGTCGCTATGTCAGTGTCCATGTTACGCCAGTACACGTAGCTTCTCATTAACGACTTTATTCGATTTATCCCCGAATGTCCTGTGTGGAAATCTCTTAACATCCTATTCTGCAATGTTTTGGGTATTACCACTCTCTCGCTGTACAGTAACACATCGTCACATATGGAGAAAGCTTCCTGCACCTTTGTGTCCGTTATAATTTTCTCTTTTATGTCCTTTATATATTCGTCTTTCTCGGCTTCCCTTTTAATGTCCGACAAAGTTACGGGTAGTTCCTTAATGATGTTTGCTACCATATTTTTTACTTAAACATTTGTCCGAATTGCTGCAATGACTGATTCTTCCAGATTGTGTTTCTGGGTATCAGTCTTGACAGTCCATCCGCATGGCAAATCTTTTTTGATGCTAGATGTTGTAGCTGGAAATAGTAATTAAGTAGTATTGTACCCCAGCGCAGCAATCTATTTGCGGTGTATACCGGAAATCCTTTTTTTGATCCATAGATCGTGACTAACGGTTTATGGTCGGTTTCAAGTATGAATTGTCTACCATATAAATATCGGTGAAATTTAGTCACGGCAAAGATTATGCTCAACGCTTCTTTTTCGATTTGTGAATATGCCCTATCGGCTGGTATCAGCGTTCTCGAAGCGTGCGCTATTGGTTTTCTAGACCCATCCGGCATAATATGTTGAATGCATGCTCCTAAGCCGTAGGAGTTAGCGTCACAAGCGACGACTATTTTTAAGTTTGTGTCAAAGTGCGTTAATAATAATTCGGATGTTAGTGCGCTCTTTATTTTGTCAAAAGCTGTTTGACATTCTTGCGTCCAGTTCCACGGTGTATCCTTTTTAAGGGGACTCGCAAGTTATGCATTCCTTCAATAAAAGATTGGTAATAATTTGCGAGTCCTAAGAAACTCTGCAAGGTTATTACATTATCGGGTGCTGGCATATTTTTTATTGCCGCAGATCTGTCCGGGTCTGGACGTCGTCCATGTTTGTTTATTATGTGTCCAAGATACTTAATCTCGCTCATACAAAAGTCATATTTACTTTCTTTTACTTTAAAGCCGAATTCTTGTATTCGAGTAAATACTTGTTTCAAATATTCCTTATGTTCTTCTAGGGATTTGCTCCTGACAACAATGTCGTCCAGGTATGCACATGCGCACTCAATACCACTTAGCATGGTGTCCATCGCTTGCTGAAAGAAGTCAAAAGGCAATCCGTTGTATTTGTATAATCCCTTATGCGTATTGATGCATACTATTTTTGAGCGATTCTCCTCGACCGGTATTTGCAAATACGCGTCACTCAAGTCTATCTTGGAGAAGATATTACCCCCATTCAACTTCGTGAATATTTCCTCTGGGCTTGGTAGGGGGTAATGGTGATCTTTTAATAGGGAGTTGACCCCGGTCGAAAAGTCTGCGCACACTCTAACTTCGTCATTCTTTTTCTTTACGTATATGGTGGGGGCTGCCCACTCGCTGTGTTCTATTTTTGATAAAATTACCGTCTGTTCCAATCTATTTAATTCTTTATCAATCTTTTCCAACCCAGCGAACGGAACATTTCGCTTTTTTCTAAAAATTGGGCTGGCGTTTTCTTTAAGTTCAAACGAGGCCTTGAATTTATTGCAGTGACCTAAGTTAGTCGTGAATGCCTCAGGAAATAATTCTTTTAAATCATCTTTTATATTTACTGTTGTTGGAGAAGAACATTCTAATTTTTTACAGAATGTATTGATTGGCTTATCCCATAGTCCGGATTTCTGAATTAAATCTATTCCAAACAGATTTTCACTATTTTTTAGTACGAATATTTTTAATTTCTTCGAAATCCCTTTCAATTTTATCGGGAGGACAACTTCTCCTTCAAATTTTATACCACCACCAGTTACCGTCCGGGCTGCTTTACTAGTTTTCATCATGGCCGGTTTTCCCAACTTTTTCCACGTATTCAGGTTTATTATAGAAACATCGGAGCCGGAGTCGAGTTGTAACTTTATTGATGTTTTAAATATTTCCACTTTTACGTATTTTCGCCGATCTTTGTCTAATTTTGTATTTGATTTTGTTTGCTGTACTCTCTTTCTGGTGTAATCTTTATATCTGCAGCAATCGCTTTCGTGTCCCACCTTCTTACAAATGTAGCATTTTTCTTCTTATAAGGACAATCTGATTCCCAATGCTTTTCTGCACATCTCTTACAGCTATATCTAGGAAGAGGCTTGTTATATTCTGTACTATATTTATGGTTATTATCTTTGGAATATCCCGTTCCATTGCTTTTCTTTGTAAAGTTCTTGGTTGGTGCGTATGGTTTTCTAACTTTTCTTACATATGCCACTCCGGATTCTTCTATATTTTTTAAATCCTTTTTTAGTGTAATGGCCCTTTCACAGTCCTCTTCTAGTTTCTGGAGGGTTAAATCTTCCTCAGATTCCAGCTTAGACAACACTCGTCTGCGTATTTCTGCATTTTTCGTGGAAACTAACCCTTGAGCGAAGATTAGACATTTAAATCTTCTACCGTTAGTTCTGCAAGCTTAAAATTATCGCAGTTTTTATTGACAACTGATGCGTATGTCAAATAATATTGGTTGTCCATCTTTCTTAGATTCATGCACAGCCATCTTTTATGAAAAAGAGATATATTTGGATTAAATAATTCTTTTAGTAATTTTACAGCTTCCATGAACTCTAATTCCGCAGTTTTTTTTAGGTAATATGTAATCTACGAATTTGCTGTGTTCTGATGTACCCAATTTTCTGAGTAAGAGGCTCACTTTCTGACTATTTGGCCAATTTTTACAGTCCAGTTGAAAAACATCCTCGTATCTTGTGTAGTATGCTTCCAAATTCTTCTCTTCCTCAGGCACATAATGAAATGTGTCCATGCTATTAAAAATAGTTGTATGCGAGAAATTAACACTGTCGACATTTTCTCGATTACTCTTTAGTAGTTCCAGTGTTTTAACAAAACGTTCATCTTGTCTTTCTTCATATTCCAATTGTAGTTTCTTCTGCCTTTCTTCCTGTTCCAATTGCAGTTTTTTCTGCTTTAATTGTGCCATTTTCTGCTTTTCTTCTTGTTCCTGCTGCTATTTCAATAATCTGTCCTCTCTCTTTTCCTCGCGGTCAGCCTGTGCCTGTATTTGTGTTTGCAAAAGCTCGTTTTGTGTAGCTTGTCTGCGTTCATCCCACTCAGCCTGTGCTTGTAAAAATTGCATGAACATTTTTGATAAGTCTTCCATGTTTTTTTTTGTTTTTTTTAGTGTGTAGTTAAAATAAAATATTGTACCATGTACACTATACACCGGTTTGGGTTACAACAAAAAAGAAAATTGCTGTAAGCTCCTTTTTTCAATAATAATATCGCTGCTTGCAATAATATATTCTTTTTGTGAGTCACGCTGCCAAAAAAAATAAAACACGTTTATCTGGAATCACGAAATGGAATTGACTTTCCGTTTTTAGGCACTTACTAATAAGTAACTCTTTCCACAAAATAAAAGTTTTTTTTTTAATCGAGTCACAATTGAATAAATGTATGCAGTACATTTAGTTCTTTGAGTTTTTTTTCTCTAGTATTTTAGTAATTAAAATACCTCTTAAATTGAGATTACTTTTTTTCCGTGTCGTTTTACTGTATTATCCGTTATTCAGTGACAACTTCAAGAAAAAAAATCCTTTCCTTGAATTTTAGTTTTAGCTGTGGTATTTCCTTTTAGTACCGACGTCAACCAAAACATTAATTAAAAAGTCCTTTAGTTGTTGTTTTGTTTACGGAGAACAGTAATTAGAATCCACTGGTGATTTTTTTCGTAGGTTACTTCCTTGCTTTTCGTAATACGGATCTGACTAGTCGTTTTTGCGACAGAAGACAGTTCGCTTTTCGTTTGCAAGTTGGTCCTTTAGTAAGATTTGTGGTGTAGCGACAAAACAAAAATTCACTTTTACATTCGTTTGCAAATCGGATTCCCAGAAAACGGCGTAAATTGTCGCTTTTGCCACGTTAGAGTTTTTTTTTCACTTGAGTTGAAACTTCTCTTTAACGTAAAATCCGTTTGCTAGTCAACACTTTGCATTCCTTAAAAAGAATGGTCAACCTTTGCGTTGTACTTTTTTAAAAAATAGTTCTTCGTCAAACTGTTATATTTGACGCTTCATATCTCGTCGCCAACTGTTGTGGTTGCAAGGTTGAACAATAATTAGTAAGGAAATACAATGAAGACGCAAACAACAAGATAACGCAATAATAAGTGTATTAAAGAAAAGGTATATTTACAATATGTACAAATGACGGTGTCGAGTCAGAGAGTCTTGGTGGGAGGACATGTACGCTCTTCGGCGTCACTTCTGGTGGCATTTGAGTAAGACACACCAAGGCCAACCTAGGCTTGCCATTTATAGTGTTATGTTATTCGCATATGCAAATAAGTGGTTGCCACCACAACAGTTGTTTGCTCAATGGCGGTGTCAGAATAGTTTCCTTGCCATATCATTCAACACATTACATCGGAACTTTCTGGTGTTGGAGCGATTCCAGCTCTTGCAAAAATGGAAGCACTGATGCTGTTCGTGTTTCAGTTGGCCTCCCTATGAATGTTTCCAACTATCACGATGTGAAAGGTTTCTCCTGGTGCCCTTATCCTTTCTGGATTGGGTATTGGGCTTGTTCACGAATGAAGCCAAAGTTCTTGGATCCCTTTCAAGATCCATAGCTAGATCATTGATGAACAATCATTCTGCGAGTCTAGCAACAATCCTTTCTTTTTCGCTAACCGTTAATCGTCCAATTTTTGGCATTTTAAAAGACCTGCAATAAAGCGACGGAGAATTTCGGGAAATGAATAACCTTGGAACAGTCAGTTGATAATTCAATTGTCATTTTTGTGTGACATATATTTAGTGGAATATTAATCATTTACTAATCTGCAAGAAAGCGATTGATACACTTAATATATATATCTATATATATATATATATATATATATATATATATATATATACAACTACTTAATTTACTCACATAAATTTATATAAGAAAGTATAGATTTATGCGTAAACTTTAAGTATTTACTTCAAAAGTTCTCAATACGTAGGTAGAGCTAGTTAGTAAGTTATAAAATGTATATGGCGATTAAGCGTATATATATGTATATATATATATATATACAAGCGTATATATGTATATATGTATATATATACATATCAACATAATCATTTCTATGTCGCTACACATTGCTTATACAAAAGTAAATACGAATTTTATTTAGGCATATGCAATATCACATGAAAAAGTTATCTAGTTACGTGTAATTGATTGACGGAAACATTCTCAGAAAAGTGTGACAACATAAACATGCTTTAGTCGAAGAAATATATAAGATAATCACGGTTACCCGGCGTTACCATCTTTTGTAGTGTTAGAAACATAATATGCCAAAGCAAATTCAGTAAATATTACGCCTCTCTCTCTGTCCATTAAAAGAAATAATGACAATTTTCCAAAATGGTACACCACAAAATTGATCTGTTTATAAGCATTAGTCTGATTGTGTTAAGATAAATCGGAATAGCACACTGGTTAAAATATTTGACTGTTACAGTAATAGTTACTTAATGTGACTTTGCATTAAACATCTTACATTCCAACTCGGGTAACGCCTGATAATAGTAATTGTGTTATATATATATATATATATATATATATATATATATATATATATATATATATATATGTGTGTGTGTGTGTGTGCGTGTGTGTATGTATATATATATATATAATTTTATTGTTTTATAAAAGGATTCATATGCCGCTACACATTAATGAGCAGGTTTCGCTCAGCTGGTTACAAGTAATAGGGACGTTTTCAAGGGACATGCTTTTAGAAAAGTAAAATCCGTAATGTTCTTTTGTATAATCAATATTACGTAAAGAGGGGGCTTCTCACTTGTAATTGGCCGATTGACACATACTCATGAATGCCTGGCGTCATAAAAACGCTAATTTAGAACAAGAAATAATATATCCTCGCAGACTTCGGTATTGGACACGATTGTATTAAGCCCGTTAAAACTACATTGATTGCTACACCTCTCTAAAACCTTAAACAATTATATATATATAGATATATATACATATATATATATATACAGAATAAATGACAAAATGTTATATTCCAAAATTCGTGATGTTGACCATCTTATAATTTATTCCTTTAATTCAGTTGACTCATACAATATATATATATATATATATATATATATATATATATATTGTCGAAACGTCTGGCCTTGATGAAAGGAAAACAAAACTTGTTGCTATGGTTTCAAATGACCTGAAATAAGAGCAATCTTTATTCACTATGAAATTTGCTCTATGTATGAAAACCAAAAAGGGGAGATATAGCATATGAGAAATATTTGGTATCAAATCTCCCCTTGTTTTATTTCCGATAATTTGAAACCATAGCATCATTTTTAGTGTCCTCTTTTATCGAGGACAGAAGTTGTGGGGGGAAATATCAGATATTTTGTAATTCATATTTAGAACTAGGAAAACAGATGACTATGATTGAAATTTTTGTAAAAGTGCAGTATCTTTCCACACACACAAAAAAAATCTGCGCCCCGTTCATATACTCAGGGGAGGGGTGAAACTGAGGTCGTTTCCTGAGCCAATCGTATCCAGTTACGTCACCCAAGAGGAAGTTATCCCTTCATCGTGTGCACCTGTGGATTTGAAGGCGCTTTTCTTACGGCCACTGGGGCCATGCCCACAGCCTCGGTCGGAGTAACTCTACTCAAAGGCTAAATATCTCTCCTCTAACCATGAGTTATCATGTTTTCGTTACATTCTCAAAAGTGACATTGGGTTGTCGCTTCTCATAAAACAATGAAATTTATAAATCCAATCTTTCTCTCAGCAGAGTCTTTTGCCGTCCCCCGGGCACACCAATGATAATTTAAGAATAAAAAATCATATCTGTCGGCATTTCCCAGTGCTTTGATAGTCTTAGCCCCCCCCCCGTAAGGAGCTTAAGCATTCCCTGGGGCGGTACGTCACAGAGTGTTGAAAACCAAAAACAGTAAAAATCCCAGGAAACTAGTAATTACAATGATATGAATAAATCAGAGTATTAAAAAGTGGAGAATCATTCTCTATAATAATTTAACGTAAAGGAAACACCCATTTTATAACAAAGGTGGTCGAAACATGAGTGCTCATTTTAGGTTAAATTTATATGGAAACATTTCCATACAAATTAAACGAAATATATTGATCCCCAACTATGGCCCACTACATAATTCAGGTCACTAACTTTTTAACGAACCTTCATTTGTTGTATTCTGAGCAATAGTCGCCTAGATTTCGATGTCTATACTGGTAGCAACACTGAATATTGAAATTCTCATATCTTTGTTGCTATGAAACAAAACTACATAAAGCTTGCAGGCTTAATTAGAATGATAATACGATTCTATGGTTAAAATTTTATGGCAATTGGTGAAAAAGAACCTATGTTTTTAACCCCAAAAAATATGGCCAGATTTGTCTACATGTATATATATAGTGTCCTAGCAGGCCAGCTTTTGTTTTGCTGCTTCTGTTGTCTCCTCTGGTGCCTTGCCAGGCTACTAATACACACACACACACACACACACACACACACACACATATATATATATATATATATAGACATTTCACGATTAAAGTAGATGAAGCATAAATCATAATGTGTATGCTTTCTATACGAGCTCGACATTCAATATTAACCGTTAAAAGCGAAAACCTAATTTAATAAAGATGGCATCTTTTTCACATTTAATGCCTTTCTATATTAAATTTAAGAAAATGTAATTACAAAGTGCCTTCAATAAGTTTCCATACTTTTGGTACAGGCACTTAACATTGTCGTAGATTCTTGAAAATGCAGTATTCTATTGCTATACGTGTTATGAGGTAACTGACGAATTTTTTTCTAATTCCAGCTTCAAATGAACAACCGTAGCAGGAATTGGAATACATTCTACTAAAGTCTGATTGTCACAGCAAGCGATTTTCCAAAATGCAATCTGGTTTGAAGTATTCTCCTAATTCGACTTCGATCTTACGTCACTTTACGATTAACGACTGGCGTTCGTTTTTTTAATCACTTTTACTAATATAGCCAGACGCTTATTTTTTCGAACAAATTCAACATTGCGTACAAGCAACGAACTATTTAACACGATTCATTTATAGCATAATCAATTTCATCCTATTTTACGTCAATGTAGATCTAGTAAGGAAGGTGTCTTTGCGTGCTTTCCTTCTATTTATATTTATGGATCTCCACGTGAAAAAGTACGACTCAGCTTGATAAAATAAGCATTTTAACGCTTATCAGAGCCATAAAACCATGTCCATTACACAACTCCGAGACTAAACTCTACTAATTGGGATACTGTGCACTGGACTGATGATATTCTTGCAATTTTCTCTATTTTCTGAACTACTCATTGCGCTTATATTGTATGTTTCTATAAAATAAAATGTGTCTCAATTATATTACCAGTTGAATTGTCACCTTTATAGTGAACATGCCTATATTTAAAAAAAATATAATGTTGTATAATAGCTGGTAAACAATAAATTTCTGGTCTGGTTTATCAGCTGATTTATAATGAATCTGATTCGCTGAAAGTAGAAACCTCGTTGTTTTTTGTTTCTTAATCGGGTCGTTTTCGGGCTTTCGCCACATGTCGTTTTATACATTTTGTTTACATGTACATATGTGTGGAGCATTTTTGTAGTTGACGAGGGTAAAATGCCATGTCGAAAATAGTTTTGATTTGACATGAATTTTTATTGATAAGAATTATTTAGGTCTGATAGTTCTCTGTGATCATGTTGGAGAAGAATCAAGTTAAACTCATAAGACCTCAAAATCGTCAAGGAATGGGTGCTCAGCATAAACGACGAATGACTAATCAGTGCTGGGAAAATTATGTTTTTTCAGAGAAAGGAAGTCAATGACCATCTGGTTGACAGCAACAGAATACTCTCCCTACTGCTGCACATAGAATCAGTTTAATCAAGCAGTTCACTAATTCTCTGAACAAGGACGGGGTATGCTTCCCTTACACATGCCAGGCTTTTCAATAATTGACCACATAGAAGTTGAAAGCTGCCACCTTTGACTGTCCTCAGGTCCAGCAGCACGTCTGAGATCCTGGGTTCGAATACGCAATGAATAAAGTGTAACTGAAAGCGTGGAAGGCATTTGATTTTGTAGTTAAATAACATTTTTGGCAATAATAAAGCCAGAAACTACGCAAAACTTGATCAGTAACATCTGACTGCTTTCAGAAACCAGGGCTGCAAAATAAGCATAAATATTCATTTGTGTGGAAATAATGAAGTCTCTTTTCAAATTGTTTCACAAGAATTGCTTTCCAAACACTGTTAAACACCATTCTCCATTAAACTCCTGGTTCCTGGTAAAACTAAGATTGATGGGATTCTTTTAAGGTTCCAGTTTCTGTTCATAGCATGCATGACCCATTCGTAGTTTAAACTCTTCTTTATTACCTATCTATTCAGGCATTTATAGTTACAGACGCTTAGTTACTTTTTTCTCTTTCTCTTTATGACTGCATATTCTATGGAATACATACTAACATTGTATAATGTACAACTCATTTTCTATAGCTGTATCTGTTATTGCTATCGCAACATGTGAACGTTAGTTAAATGTTGCCACATTGTGGATTAGCATATACAGTTGGAACCCTTACTTGATTATAAGGCTACATATTAATTTTCCGAGAAGTCTGGCTCGATTTTTTGTAGTTGATGTTTCAACACGTAAGAACATGGAAATATATTCACATTTAGAGCCGATGCAGCGCTGTCTCAAGAGAAATAATGTTGAATATTATTTAACATGAAATTTTGAAGTCTTTTGCACATTTTTGGTTGCACGATTCATTTTTTGCAATTTAATGTATTTCATTAATGATGAAATATGTTCTCGCTGATTGCCTTCTACAATAGACGACTAAAGAAAGACATTAACTGATAGGAACCGTACCCGCCTGAAACAAAGAAAACAAAGCCACTGAAAAATGAGGTCGTGCTGAGGTGAAGCAAGCAAGATTTTTCGAAAAGTTAAACTGTCGATTGTAAAATAACGCTATTTTTATAAAAAAAACCCAACAAAACAAAACAAAGTATTAACACACTTAAAAATTGCATTGAATAAAAAATTTTAAGATTAAGAAAACCATTTATACTAAGACTAAATATAATGAATATTGATTAAAAATGAACGAAAACAAATCAATTCAAAAGAGAAAGTGTTGTGTCTTCCGTGTAAAACAACATTTTGTAATTAAACATCCAGTTTTGTCATGCATTCTTAAGGCTTAAATCCATTTATTATTCACTTAAAATGCACGTAAAAAAACAAAATAAAGGGACACAATTTAAATCATACTTGAACTGAACTAGACTTGCACATGTTGTTTGCATGACATTTTTCCCTAAAAACATATTTAGGTTGATGTATCAAAGGCCTTCGACAAGGTATGTCATAAAGACCTACTTCACAAGATCTCCAGCTACGGTATAACTGGAAATGTTTTCTCGATTATTAAATCATTTCTCTCTGATAAACTCATAAGAGTAGTTGTTGATGGGCAGAAATCAGAAGCCCACAGTATTAATGCTTGTGTCCTCAAGGGTCTATCCTGGGTCCAACTCTTTTCCTGATCTACATGAACCATCTCCCAAAAACACATACTTTAATCATACGTTGACATCTATGCTGATGACACGACCATCTGATCCTGAGCGCGTGGTACAATTGGGGAAGAGGTGGTTGATTACTTTTAATCTAAAACCAAGCTCCTATCTATACATCATCAAAGCTTTGATCCCCATCTGGCATCAATTGAAATGGATGGCTCTCGTCTCGGGAGGGCTCCATGTTTTGACAAGCTTCTGCGAGTGACCTTTACTCCTGATCTGAAATGGAACACGTACATATAATCTGTTGCGAAGGTCGATGGGAAAATGGTGGGATCCTTCTACGCTCCAGTAGATATCTCACTACTGATGCAATTCTCTATCTATATAAAAGTCAAGTACGTCCAAGGATGGAGTACTGCTGCCATATCTGGACAGGAGCTACTAAAACAGCCTATCCTGCCTTGACAGAGTACTAAATAGACTTCGTAGCCTAGTGTGGGATGCCTGTTTCTTTCCCTGCAGCCTCTTTCTCACAGGAGAGACGTTGCGAGCCTGTCTTTGTTTTATCGTTATTTCCATGGGAAGTTGTCGCCTGAGCTCAAATTTCTTGTCCCCCCCCACCAATCTTTCACGGAAAACACCCGTCTAGCTGAAACCACTGTCAATAATTTTCCCCACTCTTTATCTGTGCCTAAATCAAAACGTAGATTCCATGAACAAAGCTTCTTTCTTAGAAATGCACGCATGTGGAACTCTGTTCCGTTTGCCTGTTTCCCACCTGACTACAACTTGAATATCTTTAAGTGCAACATAAACAAGTTCCTGTTGAACCGCCCCTTAAATAAATCAAATCTCCATTACTGACGATTACTACGATATTATTCCATTGATTACTGTATACACAATAACCCTTATCCCCGAGTGGCCTCCGGGGCTTGATAAGTGGTGACTGCCTTGTAAAAATATGTGTGTTGATGAAAATCAGTTGATAATACCACAAAAATGGAATTGATTTTGTCACAAGGTTTGTTTTATTTTTAAACCGACTTAGCAAAAAAGAATAATGACTTGATATAAAGAGACGGGTTTTTTTTTTTTTTTGATAAAGCAGAGCAAAAACACGCTAAATCAGTTGTAGAAATGTAGACAGATTATGATCCAATGGGATCAAAAAATGCTGGCGTTTATTATCAACACACTTAATTATTTAATAACATTTTATATTTTTAATTGAATTTCCTAAGGTTTTGCTATCAGTTTCGATTTATCAATAATTAATTTGAGCAAAAATAAGGTTCTGATCTCGATATTAACAAAGAGTTTAAACAACGTTTAAACGATTTCCAAAAATACACCAATACAACATATGCTAATCATGCTGACACACCGGTATTCATTAGAATATTGAAGTTAAGTAACGTTAAACTTGTCAATACCATGTGGGTGACCATGTTGGAATAGAAAATGATTTATGTAAGAGGGCGTTGATACTGATCTTTAAGAACATAACGTCGTCATCTTCTCTAATCGGGATCTATATGTGACATGAAACTGGTTGTGAATGTTAGTTCGTTTAGATATATCTTCTTTCAGGGAGAACCCAGTTCAACTAGCTTGGAGTGTATACCACTGTATTATCTGATGATTAAAATAAATAACTAGGCTGTAAATGCGTAGTGGTCGTGTAAGGCTGTTATGAAAATCACCGCTAGATACTCGAGATTATCCTATATATGAGTGAATGCGATTTTTTGTGTAGTGCCTTTGTAATTACATTTGACACCTGGATAATTTCCTTTGTCTTACATTTTTCCCTGCGCATAAGATGGGTTCACGTATATTTCGCTTGTTGTTTTCTACTATCTCTAATACCAGCCTAGGTGCCCGGCGTTGGCCAGGTGTGTCTAGGTGTGTGAAAGGGGGTTTATTGAGCAACAAAGCCCTTAGAAAATGAATTAACACACTTCAAAATAGCAGCGAGTCGCAAAAACGTCGACGGTAAAAATTACCGCTTTCCTTGCAATAACGGAATATTTGGGAATTTTTTTTATATTTGTCGCCCAGAACATTGGTCTTTGAAACGATACTAATTTTGTCACGTTCCGGCGAAAGTTCATACGAGACATACAAATACACACGCGAACACACATTTTGCCTTTTTATATATTAGACGACCAATATTCGCCGGATTTCGAACGAATCCTCCATAGCGTTTAACAATAGTTCCCACCTTGACCCATAGTTATTTTTTCAGACCCGTCGCTTGTATATTTACTTTTCATCCTGCAATAGGAATCGTGTTCATGTATCTCCTACGTAATAATAACAGTGATATATCACACCTTCTATGCATAAGTCGTTTAGTATTAAAATGTTATATAATAACTTTTGCAGTGATGTATGATTAAGAACCAAAATATTTGTTGACATATTCTCTGGAAAACCTATTTTATTGTTTACTCATATAGACATCATGTCACTGATTTTGTAAACAACCTACATTTTAAATATGGAAATGTATATTATATTACTATTAACCTGAGTGCCCGGCGTTGCCCGGGTGTTTGGAGGTGTGTGTTGAGCAAAAGAAAAAGTGGTAGTAGGCAGACAGGTTCGATCCCGAACCACGAAGGAGGAAAAGAACGTGAAAAATTACGTCTTTGCTGTTCCGCCCATCGCCAAACCGGAAGTGTCGTAAGTTTAAGTTAAGGCTAGCCAGGCGAAAATAGGAGATGATATTCGAAAATATCGGCGACAAAAACGACCTCTCCCTGTAGAAAAGTGTCCAGTTGAGGGTGAAGACATTAATGTTTTAGACAAATTTTCGATATTTTTCGTCCGAAGGGTAATGCTTCAAAACGATTCCGATCTCGTGAAAATCTGTCTGCTTTGTCGACAGTTTTAGGCAGACATACATTCATACATACATACATATATACATTTAAACAGACAGGTGAGAATTATATTATAGAAAATGATGATACTCTTATTATGTTTATTGTTTGCACATTCCATGCAACAGAGATGATGATGGGTTAATGAAACAAAGTCGTTGAAATACAATTTGGAGAAAGAGAGCAGAAAGTGCACCTTGGGTGTTCTATCAGTAGCATCGTTAGGATTGTTAAACTTGCTATGTTGTTGTGTGTTTTGTCCTTACATTCTATAAACAATGTTTCTGATAATTGAAGAGGGTTTTTGCTTTCTGAATCGGAATCTATGAAGTGCCTTCATTAAGTTATAGACTATTTTCTACAGGCATTTAAATTTGTCGTAGACTTGAAAATTCAGTATGTTCTTGCTATACATCTTATGAGATGACTGACCAATTTTTTTCTCGGGTTTAAATGAACAGCTACAGCAAAATTTGGAATACATTCTAGTACAGCCTTATTATAACAGCTGATGAGCTTCACAAAATGCAATTTAGAAGAATGATAGACAACAACATTATATTTTAAACTTGAAAAATACAACAGGAACATATTGAATACATCACACTGCTGCCATACCATCTTACATTACTATAGCATATGTTTTTGAGTGGCATAAAACATTCTATGACGGCAGCGAGTTTCTGAGGGATGATGAGAAGTATGAGAGGAGTAAGTTCATCAGAAAGTAAGAGTTGGTTGGCTTAATAAACATTTCATCAATAAGGAATGTTCTGCGCTTATAGAGAAATAAATGCACGGTTTGATGCCAGTGTATGAGCTGTACACACAATTACTCGCGACGAACAAAATATGTGGAAGATTTATCACAAAGTTGTAGTCTACAAGCTCTCCTTGTTACAGACTATTTGACCAAGATTGGCATCATAACAGTTCCACGCCCTCCCTATAGTCCAGACATAGATTCTGTTAACTTTTAGTTATTCTCTAAGCTCAAGAACAACTTAAGAGACTGTCCTTATGAGGCAATTGGAGAGAGAAAAGGGCCGGGACGAGGGTTATTGACACGCTCACAAAAGACTTCCATATAATTTTTCAGAAGTTGTCGAAACGAGACAACAAGTGCATTGCATCCAGAGGAGATTACTTCGAAGGGGGCTAGACTTTCATGTATGTACTATCAGTAAAAGTACCTATACGAAAAAAGTCTGGCCACTTATTGAAGACACTTCCTAATATTCATATACTTATCGTTGGCTAGTCTGTCACAATGTTCACATTTGTGATTCATTTATTAAATTTATATTTAATAAAATTCAGTTCAACTATTATTTAAAGTGTGCCCCTTTATTTTGTTCTTACGTGCATTTTACATGAATAATAAATGAATTAATGCATGACACAACTGGATGTTTAATTACAAAATGTTGTTTTATACTGAAGACAAAAAACTTTCTCTTTTGAATTGATTTGTTTTCGTTCATTTTTAATCAATATTCAGTCTTAGTATAAATCGTTTTCTTTATTTTAAAAAAAATAATTTAAAGCCATTTTTAAGAGTTTTAATGTTTTGTTTCCTAGTTTTCTTTTGTAAAAATAGCGTTAATTTACAATCGACAGCTTAACTTTTCGACAAATCTTGCTCGCTTCACCTCAGCACGATGTCATTTTTCAGTGGCTTTGTTTTCTTTGTTTCAGGCAGCTACGGTTCTTATCAGTTAATGTCTTTCTTTAGTCGTTTATTGTAGAAGGCAATCAGCGAGAACATATTTCCTCTTTAACGAAATACATAAAATTGCTTAAAATGGATCGTGCAACCGAAAATGTGCAAAAAACTCCAAAATTTAATGTTAAATAATATTCAGCATTATTTCTCTAGAGATAGCGCTGCATCGGCTCTAAATGTGAATATATTTCCATGTTCTTATGTGTTGAAACATCAACTACAAAAAATCGAGACAGACTTCTCGGAAAATTAATATCTAGCCTTATAATCAAGTAAGGGTTCCAACTGTATATGCTAATCCACAATGTGGCAACATTTAACTAACGTTCACATGTTGCGCTAGCAATAACAGATACGGCTATAGAAAATGAGTTGTACATTATACAATGTTATTATTTACTCCCTAGAATATGCATTCGTAAAGAGAAAGAGGAAGAAGTAACTAAGCGTCTGTAATGATAAATACCTGAATAGATAGGTAATAAAGAAGAGTTTAAACTACGAATAGTCCATGCATGCTATGAAGAGAAACTGGACCTTAAAAGAACCCCATCAATCTTAATTTTACCAGGAACCAGGGGTTTAATGGAGAATGGTGTTTAACAGTGTTTGGAAAGCATTTCTGGTGAAACAATTCGAAAAGAGACTTCATTATTTGCACACAAAGGAACGTGTAACCTGATCATTACATTTCAAACCAAATCCGACGTTTTATATGTAAATCTCGCAACGAAACAAAGGGAGGAAATCATACAATTTGTTTTTTGTAATTATTTTTCAGTTGAAAAAACAAATTATTAACAGTTGTTTCCACAACAAGTCGCCTAATACGTATTTCCCAAAACAACAGTTATATGATAGCATTCCTTGCTTTTCTCCTCTCTGTCTCAATTAACAATATTTTTTTAGTCTACAGTTATAACCAGCGTTTATGCGTGTAATTCGTTTAACGGTTCAGAGCTGCCCGAAAATCGGGCAAAATTTAGAAGGATTGGCACTCCTTGCATCTTGTTTAAAAGTCCCTCTCATGTTGGTACATTGTTTAAAACAAAAACTATTACAAATTGACACGTGCTTAAATCTCCCCTACTCTCTCTCTCTCTGTCTCTCAGTTTATCTCTCTCTGTCTGTCTCACCCTTTATCTCTCTCTCACGTGCTTATTTTGCTTTTCACTTTTTGTTTTTTTTCTCTCTTTCTTTTGCTATACGTCAACTCGCACCACAGCTTACATTTACATATGTGAAGATACCGTTTCTGCTACATGTATATCAGTGACTTCGTTAGAAACTAGCAAAATCATAAAATGTCATTCCGCGTTCTCCGTTTCCATAGATGAAAAAGAAGGGACAAGGAAAATGCAAGGATAATGATGAAAATTAAATAATAAGTTTTGCCCTTTTATAAGGCATTATTTATAGATACTGTGTTTAATTAAGTCGAACGTTAGCAGTTATCTATTAGATATCCAAGCCAAACGATACAGTGTTCAATCACAATTTGCACTATATGCATAGACTGTCATAAATATTTTTATCTCTGTTTGGATCAAACATATTTTAACGGGAAAATATTAGAAATCTTATTTTTGTTAAAATCCACAAATGTTTATTTTTATTTAATCTGGTTGTATTTATAAGTGGAGAGCTTTAATGCAAAATACGATAAACGTTGTTTAAAGAATTGCAAAACTATCACCATGAAATCGTTGAATTTCGACCGGACCTTAAAATCGTATTTGTTATAATAAAATACTGGAATCATGTCGTTTTTCTTTCGAAGTGCATAATTAATATATTCTTGTTTTTATTGTTTAATGTCTCAATTTAAACAAATCAGATTGATAATTATGAGAATCCTTTGAGAGAAGTAATTTGTATATTCATTTATTTATTTATTTATTTGCCGACTGTTATTGTCATCTTAATAGTTGTTGTTTCGCACCGGTTCACCTTCTAGAAACATGACGCAGAGGATAGAGGCGTTGAAATTCTACAGTTTCAGGTGAGCATGCTCTGAGGATAGCGGTTTCAAATCTACCCAAGACAATCCAAAGGATTAATTTTCCAAAACACAGTGATACACCATCACGGTTCTGACCCCGATCTGCCATCAATTGAAATGGATGGCTCTCGTCTTGGGGAGGCTCTATGTTTTGACAAGTTTCTGGGTTTGACCTTTACTCCTGATCTGAAATGGAACGCGTACATCAAGTCTATTGCCAAGGTCGCTGGGGAGATGGTGGGATCCAGAAGATATCTCACTACGGATGCAATTCTCTATCTGTATAAAAGTCAAGTACGTCAAAGGATGGAGTACTTCTGCCATATCTGGGCAGGAGCTGCTAAAAACAGCCTATTCTGCCTTGACAGAGTACAAAATAGACTTCGTGGCTTAGTTGGGGATGTCCTTTTCTCTTCCCTGCAACTTCTCTCTCACAGAAGAGACGTTGCGAGCCTGTCTTTGTTTTATCGTTATTTCCATGGGAAGTGCTCGTCTGAGCTCCAATGTTTGCTTCCCCTCGCCAATCTTTCACAATAAACACCCGTCTAGCTGAAACCACTGTCATTAATTTTCCCCACTTTTTTATCCGTGTAGAAATCAAAGTGTAGATTCCACGAGCAAAGTTTCTTTCGTAGAAGAGCAGAACTGTGGTAGTCTCTTCCGTTTGCCTGTTTCCCACCTGACTACAACTTGGATGTGTTCGAGTCCAACATAAACAAATTCCTAATGACCCTCCCTTAAGTAAGACACTTTATCAAATCTTCAATACTGACGATTACTGCGATAATATCCCATTGATTACTGTATACGCAATAACCCTTATCCCCCTGGTTGCTTCCGGGCCTTTATAAGTGGTGATCTCCATGCAAAAAAAAAAACAAAAAAAACATAGAAGGCAGTAATTGCTGAGAATACAGTTAAGAGACTCGGCATTCCTATCCCGTCGCAGTTAACCACCTGAAGAAAGCCAGAGGAGTAGTTAGCCGAAACGTGTTAGAAAAAAAAACACAATGATAAAGACAATGATAACAGTCCGCAAATAAAAAAATATATATACATTTAACTCGTTTAGTATTCAACTAAAAAGTAGAAATAATGGAAACTATAACATTAACCATTAATAATGCTGTGTTCATATTTGAGAGTAGAAGTATAAAAGGAATTAATGGATATAAGCCAAGGGTGTCTGCAAGTACAAAACATATTTAAACAACGGCGTACTACTAAATGTTTAATGTAAAATTTATATGGCTTTTATAGTATAAATCCCTGATGTGCAATATCGACTGGAGCAAGGCATGCTTAATGTATGCCTACGTCACTCGAAATGAAGACAGCAGCCTGGTTCTAGCTTACATATATTAGTTGCTTTTGTTAAAGACTTGCAATATTGATAAGATTGAAAATGGTGTGACGATGTTCTCGGTCACGTGGACAGCGTTAATGTGATACTCAAGAAAACGAATTACATCTTCAATCCTTGCCGCGTGTTTTGTTCGGCAAAGCGTCATAATCGAAGCAGAGAATAGGAAACAAGTATAAACAAAAAAAAAACAAAAAAAAAACAACAAACAAACAAGAATCAATATTATTTTTCGCGAAGAAAAAATATCGATCACATATAACAAGCGCCGTCCAAAAATGCGAAATAAATGCGCGAAAAAAGTTTTCTTTACATCACGCAATCTTTATCACAAACGAATGCGCTTAAGATACGTCCGTTCGTTTCACGCTGAGGAATATTTTGGAAAATAAACGAGGCGGCAAATGCGGTAGACAAACTGACAGACAGACTGACACTACGTTTCATATACATGTGTAGACGCCGGTAAAAATGTATCTATTATTTTGACTTCGTAATTATTTTGCACTACTTTTTATATTTATGCTACTAGTCCACCAGGCGTTGCCCGGTCGTAAGATATGCTTAAATATAATATGTTAACTCCTGCAGACTACGGATTTATTGTTATAAAGAGAATTATTTATTGATTATTTTATTGAACATAATATATATTAGTTACATCGAAACTAAAATAACATATATATATACATATATATATATGTATATATATAAATATATATGTATATATATAAATATATATGTATATATATACACATACATATATATATGTATATATATGTTATTTTAGTTTCGATGTAACTAATATATATATACACATATATATATATATGTATATATATATACATATATATATGTTATTTTAGTTTCGATGTAACTAATATATATATATATTTATATATATATATATATATATATATATATATATATGCGGCCATTAGCTAAAAACGAAACCGAAACATACAATTGTCCACACTCATTTCATATCCTCTGCGAAACACCCACACGCATATACATAAATACATACACGTACACACACACACATACACACACACACATATATATATATATAACTATTAAGAGGTACCAAATCTATATAAACATGAAAACATAGTAAGCGGAAATCGCTGTAATCATAAGAAAATCGAGAGCATACACTGAAAAATATTATTGGTGTAGATAACGAGCAATTGGGGACTAAAAACGATTAAAATAAACAACTTAATTCTATATAAGTGTATACGATTAAAATGGCACCACATGAGAGCGAAAAAGAAAAAAAAACAAAAAGAAGAGGTTAAAGTTTCCAATGGGATTCATGGTTTTAATCGATACTTTTTGCCGACACAAAGGTTTTTGAATTGTGGTTAAGACAGATTCCAAAATGTATAAATTTTAACCCCGCCCCTTCTGTTTTTCTCCCACGCTGTGTAATTTAAATCGTATTATACACATATATCGAATTAAACTGTTTATATTAATCGTAGAAAAAAAAATTACTCCATTTCACTTTATTTTCACCAATAATATTCTTTCAATGTATCCAATGATTAGAAAATAGCTTAAAGCGTTCTAGAGGGATTTCCACTCATCATGTTTAAGTGTTTGTGTATATATATATATATATATATATATATATATATATATATATATATATATATGTGTGTGTGTGTGTGTGTATATATATATATATATATTTAGCCAGTAGAGTCAGTTTCCTAGAAGTATATCCAATGAAACAACATGTGTCTCTAAAAAAGTGCTCAATGAATAAACAGAGCAGGTAGATTGAATTTATTTATACAAACATTGATGTGCATACGTGTTTCTGTAATCATCCGCGTTGTGGTATGACGTCTTCATGCCAAGAATTACCATCGAAAACTGATATTTCATGACAAAAAACATTTTCTTATTTCGTTTACAAAACAAGATTGTAACATGGGTGCGGGTTATGTGCGGGGAAAGGACAAGTAAGGTCTTTGAAACTATTTATCCCTTCCTGGTTTTTATCTTTCCAAATACTTAACCTCTTCTTTTTTACTTCCCTATTTTAAATTTATATATATATATATATATATATATATATATATATATATATATATATATATATATATATATATATTCCTTTTTATGTTTATCTATCCCATCTTTTGTTTTTTACGGTAAAGTACTTGAAAAATTAGTATTATGTCTCGCCTTGGTCGGTGGTCAGTAACGATAGACATTCCTAAGGGTCATTGAGTGCGAGCCAGTATCCTTCAAACCACACACACATAAACACTCTAGAAGCAAACACGCACATATATCTATACCGAGGAGTGGAAATACACTGCTCGGTGTATCTTACGCACACACACACACGCACTGAAACACAGACAATAAATATAAAGATAAACAAGAATAAAAAAAAATAAAGTCAAATAAAAAATAAAAATAGACACATAGAACCCCGAAGTTTATCAATTTCCTTATGCATACATATAAATAAATACACGTACAAATACCTAAATTTGATACACCTGTGTATATATGCATACATATATACACATATATTCATACATAGACACAAAATGCTCACATACAGTTATAACATGTTTACATTTATACTCATATACGGAGTTATATCAACACACGGACCCTCAACAAAAGCAGCCATGTACACATCCACATATTATATCCTACGACTGTTATTATGCTAAGACTAATTATATTAATCACACTAACTATATTCATAATAATAATTTTAATGATATTAATAAAATTAATAACACTAACAATATCAATAATAATAATAACTCTATTAAGACTGTCAGTTGGAAGCTTTAAAACCTGTAGACTCCAACCGGATACACGTCTCAATAAAACATATATATATATATATATATATATATATATATATATATATATATATACATGCATACATACATACACACAATGCATACACACAGTAAGACCATCCACAGGCGCACATATATATCCCGATCCACACGTGTCCGCAAATTGGCACAGATATATAAAATACACACACGAGGCATATAGACATATAGACATCAATATATACACACGTATATACTTACACACACACACACACACACACACACACACACACACACACACACACATATATATATATATATATATATATATATATATATATATATATACACACACCTAGATACCCGTTCACTTACAACGCATAAATACCAGCCATACATGCACAAAACACAAAAAAACTTTTTTAATAAGGGGCCTTTTTATCTTCGGGGTGTGGTAATCCACTTTTTTATGAAACAACGTATAATTATAGTTTACACAGGCGTACATATACATACATAACATAATACATATCCAGACACCCATACATTCTGGTAATATATATTATTGTAATCCCTGTATAAGAGAGAGAGACCCTATTTTAATAGTTCATACATACATCTAAAATAGAAATAGATATGAACTCATTCACTACATAATTATTTTAATCAACCCTTAGCCGTATAGTTATATTACCCGCTCCTTCCTGCTTGTTACCTTTTCGTAAGTTGTACATCTTTTTACCACATAAAAATTTATAGTGAATTTAGTTTGAAGTCCATAGATCAATCTTCAGATCCAGCAACCAGTCCTTCGAGGTTTGTACAGATATAGATAAGATATATAACAATATATAACAACAAATTCAGAGCATGTAGGCACTACAAACGGAATATAAAGGTTTATATATTGTAGTGCTTATTCTTTTTTTATCTGCTCACGTATATATGCATATATATATATATATATATATATATATATATATATATATATATATATATACAGAACGTATACACATACATACACACACGCAAACATTCGCATATATACATTATTTCGAGGTTCCCCTTACAATTTATTACCCGTTTGGTTCAGATATACTGTTATATATATATTGAATACAACAGAAAAAAAAATTACTGTTGTTTTGAGTTAAAATTTGTGTGAAAAAGAAAAAACAAACAACAACAACAAAAAAGAAATTTATTTCTTTTGTTTTCATTTAATTTTACTCTATATATAAAAAAAAATCTCGCATTGTTCTTGGCTTTTAATTTTACCTTATAATTTTCTTCAACAATGCTTCAAGCAAACTACAACCTACTTATATATATATATATATATATATATATATATATATATATATATATATATATATATTACAAATAGTAAACCGTTTAAAAAAAGAAAAACATCTGCATGCACTTGTCTCCTTTTGTTACTGCATTTTTGAAGGGAATTATGTTTACGTTTAGGAATTAAGTAATATTTAATACCGGGCAACACCGGGTATAACTGCGCATATATATATATATATATATATATATATATATATATATATATATATATATATATATATACATATATATATATATATACGTGTGGGGGTGTGGTGGGGATGAATTACCTGTCATGCTTTTTTTATAAAATGGAATCACCCGATCGTCGAAAATAAGATTCAAGCAAGGGCACAAGGTCAACAGACGTGTGTAATTATATAGAGTATACAACGCCAAAAGCTGTTCCAGGATAAACGTTAAGTAGATTGTCAATTTAATGATGAACCATACTTTGAGAGCTTGAAAGCAACTAATGGAAGAAGCAGAACTTAATTGTTTTGAGCGTTCGAAATATGGATTGACAATTTGTATTACTCCGATAATTTCGACTAACGTTCGCGTCGTATCTGTAGTGTAGCAGATAATGTGCTGAGTAAAAAATTAGTTTTAAATGGCATCATTTGGGAGGTTGAACGGTAAATTCTCAGTGTGGGAAAGACTAAGGATATAATTGCGAAATACTAAGCACATCTGCCCTGTCATATCTGACGAATGCAACCATGCTACTCTCGCCAATAAAATATTATTTCATTTTAACTTCTGTACAGATTCCGAAATAAGGTAAAAAGATTCCTGAGTTCTAAAGAATTCAAATAAAGAAGGTCGCAAATTACATTAACGAAAAATAGTATTCTAAATAATAAAAAATAATACCGATTTTTATTACTTAAGAGAATAGTCTGACAAGTATTTGTTTTTCTTGAACTTGAAGATGACCATGTATTACAAGCCGGAATCTCATGACAATATTTTCTATGGATGGGAAGGTGTAGGAAAGAGGCTTTGTGCATTATCTTTTTTTTGGGGGGGGGGTGTTAGTTACACAGAAAAAGAAAGTTTACCGTGATGTTATTGAGACTGCTTTATTTTGTAAATGTTTTAAAAGACTGCACAATGAAGTATTATGAGAATTAATACCATTTTATTAATTTACCATTTTGGTTGAATATTGTTTTCATGGAAACAGTTCCGTACAAAGCGTAAGAACGCTTGACTTAAGAATCTGTCAAGAACAAAGATGATTATCGCAAAGATAGAATATGCCCATTGGCTCCAGCACTGAAAAGTAGGAGACAAGCAGCTAGCAGGAAGAAAGTTCCACATGCCTGCAGTACTTGGAAAAAATCATTGGAATACCAAGTTGAATTACAATGAGTTAACTAACTCCATGTCTGAGAAAATGTTTTGTGCGATAGAAAAAAAAAGAAACGATTTTACGAGAAGCAGAAAAAAGAAATAGACTTCAAGAAATAATTGACGAGAAAGAAATACCCAAAACTTTCAAAGCTGATTTCCCCTTAATGAAAGAGTCATCCATGGAAATCCCACAAATAAAAATGAAAATGAGCATTCCTGCGATTGAAAAAAGCCGACTAAGTGTAAAGAAGACCAAATAAAACAAGCAGCCTTTTGCCTGTGCAGTATTGAACCCAGGTAAACTCCTTGATTATCTGCATATTGTATGCGATCGGAGAATATTATTCGAATTGACTGCATATTTTAAAAATATTCTAAAAATACGATTTTATTCGGTGTGTATTATTAAACATATCATCTGTCCATCACGGTTTTGTTGTTCACATTTTAAAATCTGCAACGCTTATTTCTAGATCCCATTTAAAGCGATCTGTGATATTTAGTTTTGGAAACTTCCCTTCTATTTGTGACACAGAAATTGGAAATATCAGTTTATTTGGTCTTTAACGATCAACTTTGAAATATACAGTATGTTCATTAAAGTCACTGAAGGATTTAAAAACTTAGTAATTTTACAATAAATAATGTGTTTTTCGCTCTATTTCAGATATTTTATAGATAATATTTTGGATATTAATCATAGAAAAGTATCGCATTATACAACGTACGCAATTTGTGGAATTGTTTTACTAAAATCAAGGGTCACTTTTCTGGATTCAAAGAGCTTATCCAGGGCATGTTCATGTAAGAGTTGGCCAAAGTCACAACACAATTGTGAAAGAATCTAAGTTAACAAACTCCAAACCGAGTTATAATTGAGAAAAAAACATCAAGAACAATATAAGGGAGTAAAATCGCAATCCAGAGATTCTGCAATCTGTCTAAAATATTTTTTTGGAAAGAGCACTAACATGCGAAACTGAAAATAGACAACATTTAGAAGACATATTTCATAAATAAAGATTGTTTGTATTTAGACTATTTTTAATTTCCCTATATGTTAGTCAGATTGTACTAAAATTACAAACAGATACGGCCAAAAATAAAGAATCTCTTTAAGTTAAAAATACCTTCAGTGACTTTCTGGACAAGATGTATGTTATTTTTCACAATGCTTAAATTCGAAATAGCAATTTATTCTGTTTGTAACGATAAAGATGTCAAACACAATAGCTTAATTATCAGGTCAAGAACCGCTTATCAATGCCAAAAGGCAACTTGAGGATAAAGTTTTAGGAGTGTTAAGTAGGCTCTGAGACAACAACGTGATGATCGGTGATGGTGGAATTTGTGTAACGTTTGATTATTTAAGACTGCTCAACAAGAACTTATTTATATTTGATTTCGAAACAACAATGTAATAGTCAGCTATGAAGCAGCTCCGGGTTATTGTGTCCACAAACAGACACTCATAGGTAAAGTAAAAACTTTGCCCATTGAATTTTCGATTAAGACACTGAAAAGGGATAAGGGGAAATCTTGACTGCTATAGTAACTCGATGAGCATTTGTTACGACTATTTTGCAGTGAATAGGATATACCGGAGCTCAATCTAGCACTTGTCATGAAAAGAACGATAAAGCAAATATGTACTTCTGTGAGGGAGAGAATATAGACAGTTGACCAGACTCTCGCCCACGGAATTTCGAAGAGGTTTGGTACTTTGTTAACATAAAAAGATGCACAGCAGCTTCTCCCCAGTTGTGGCAAGAGCACTCCATATTAAGACGTATTTGCCTCATGTAAAGGTATAGACTTACGTCAGATTGTAATATTTTCTATGAAGTTTAAATCATCATACTATATCCACAGCAGCAATTACACCGGAATGATGCATCTCAATAGTAACCAATCAGTCTCCTGTGTGTCATGAGCATATTACTTGAGTCTGTGCTGCGGAGCTTAAGGTTTTAATATTTTTTCTTTTTTTTTTTAATTTCGTTTGTAACAATTTATTATGATATATACGTTATATTTCATTCGCAACGCATATATTTAAAAGAAAAACTTCTTTTTAGTACATTGCATTAATTTAAAATAAAATATTTATGTTCCATAGCTTATGTTTAAATAAAGTTTTTTTTTATGTAACCTTTAAGTTCATAGGGTTGTAATTCTTATTTTCGAAATGCTATTTTGCTTAAATCTTCAATCTTTGAAACAGACAGTTCACGTTTGGGTTTAATTAGCAGTTTTATTATATTACCTGCGGCTCCGCTGCGCCGGCACACACAACGCCGAGGCAAACACAAAATCGAGTACACTCAACATCAAGTACACTCAACATCGTCTTACCATCAATGCTTACCCTGTGAACTCGGAGTATGGAAAATACCCATAGGCACAAAACAAACTCACTGAAAAAAAAACCTAACTAAGGTAAGGATAATGAGTAAACATTGGATAAAATGATCGTTAAAATTATTACGAACTTGCCAGGATTCGAAACTGGAGTCTTCTGAACCGTAGTCAGACGCGTTATTCATTGCGCAACAAGTCCTGTCCGTATGCTGAAAGATGTTACCGCGACTGTATACAGACAGTGCTAAATTCCGTTTACATGGGCAGGAAACTTTTACGACAAAAAGGAAATGGTCCCAAAACCTTTATTTCGGGCTTTTTGTGTAACTTGGCGTGGTTCGTTACGAGCCATGTATAGATAAGGACAATCTAGGGACTCACACCTTTCAGGGTGGGAAAAATTCAAATCGGTGCATCCGTTTGAAAAGTTTTTTGGTATATATATATATATATATACACCGATGAAGACTGAAGGATTGGTCGAAAATTATGTACTTATGAAAAAAGTTTTTTAATTTTTTTTCATAATATTATTATTTTGTATTCCTGCACGTCACCAATTAAAAACGAATAAAGAAAAGTTATAAACTTTTATACTTTTCGCATTCTTTTTTATTCATATATATATATATATATATATATATATATATATATATATATATAAACATTTAGAATTTTATTAATAGTTTATATAATGGTTTAGTTTCAAAGTGCATTTACTTGGTCTACAAGGCTTTACACAAAAATAGTATACCATTCAGTCTGTTATGTGTATATTTAAAATAACACTTTCTTTAGAATTAAGACGGTTAACCTTGACATGGATTTCTTAGTCTCCACG
Organism: Euprymna scolopes; assembly: GCF_053919585.1. NCBI lineage: Eukaryota > Metazoa > Mollusca > Cephalopoda > Sepiida > Sepiolidae > Euprymna > Euprymna scolopes. The sequence goes on along the minus strand of NC_136499.1, from coordinate 57,091,538 downwards.
CTCAAATCTTAATATAATACAATAACTTCCGGTTTGGAAAGCTAATGTTTTAAATATTCGGGTGGCAGAAAATTAGATAACATACCTGAGTTTGTGCAATTTATGTTTTTTTCGCTGTTGATCTGAAAAAACTGAGAATATCTGCGATATTTATTATTGTAAAAAGGCACCATTGTTCAACCGCGATATTAATTTTGTCAATGTGGATCATTTTTGACTGGACACAGTGTTGAACATCTCTCACTGAAATAACTCTTTTTTGGGAATCGCGCAACGATATCTAGAACACTTTCTGTAAAACAGCAATTGTGTCGGAATTAGCATACGGACGAGTAGGGGAGAGGGGAAGAAAAGACGGTTTAAGTCTTGCAACGAAATGTCGACGTTGCTTACAAGCAGTCTTTCCTTGTAAAAGTAACAAATGGGTAACGATGGTCGAAGTGTAATTTGTCTAAAAGACTACAACAACTATTACAGCAACAGTAGAGCGGCCACCGCTTTTTATCTACTCAAACTTTCAGTCAACGAGATTCACCCGTGACTGAAATGTCTTTTTCACTTGTAAGGAATAGGCACTCAGGTTCTTTGATTAACGGACCCCCGGTCGTGTTGGTCACAGCTACCAGCACTCCTTTCTTCCCCACCGACCTACCCTTGGCAAGTCAAGCAATTAAAAATTCTCACATTTTCTTATCTATACGGTAAATTCTTTTATCCATGTTTTGTCGCTTCTCTTTCCTTTTTGTATCATAAAAAGCAGCATCAGATAGCACTAGTTTTCTGCTTGATCTGCAATGTCGACATGAAATATACGGGCAAAATGCTACAAATTATCTAAGCTTGATTATCAAGATTTATGTGATTCTTAGGTAAATATAATCGCTACAACTCATACAGGATTTGAAGAATAGAAATATAAAACGATTTTACTAAGTCGACAAAATTACATGTTCACCGAATGAACTTTTTGGACAAGCCCTATAGAATTCTCGTTGGTCGTTCACGCGTGCTTGTGTATTATAAAGTCGCATTTTCTCTTGTCTCACGCAGTTAACGTTCAAATAGCATTTCGTAGTCTGTCACATTAAAAGAAATAATTCTCATACGAGTAAATCGATGAAAAATACCAATTCACCTATCTCGGAATTGGAACAAGACAGAAAACTGAAATACAGCCTCGTTCTCTAAGAAAAAAAGGAAGAACTCGTAATTTGATTTCAAATATACTCGAATCTGCGAAATAATTTATGTAATAGAGAACGAGGTAGAAATTCTTGCTAATTCTACTGTCTCTTCCGATTTCTTTTTTTGCAGTCATTTTTCAGATGTGACGTACGATAATGGAGAAGTAAAATGAGACTTAACGAAGAGCAAAAGTGATTGGATAAAAAAATGAGCTGTTCGTCGTTAGACGAATCTTATTGTAATGGTGATTCAGAGTATGCGACATATTCTCTATAAAGTATTTAAATCTTATTTATTCAATTTAATTTATCGAATTATACGATAACTGCAGTCGTAAAGAAAAACTGAATTTAATCGCATTTTGAAGTAAAGTCTGAAAGAATCATCGCTACGCTGAAATTACACTCAATATCTATGACTAGCTTACTATTTACGTGTTAAATTGAAATCAGTATTTATATATAATTTTATATTATTTGCTTTATTCCTTATATTATTCTCCTCTTCGTTTTGGTTGATGGAACCTCTGACCATTTTAGGCGTGTCTTCTAAAACACTGGAGAAATTATCCTTTGTATTTGAGACTCTGCAGAGAATTTTGGAAAGAAAAGCGTTATTTAATCCAAAAAGTAGCAGTCATTACCGGATAGGAGTCTTTAGTAATTCGCAATCGTATTCTGAGTATGACTTTCTCTGTTGATTGAACCTTCAACCCCCAGAAGCGTGTAACTTAACTCTTAATTTCGTAATTTCAGTATTACTTTATTCGTTGCGCCATAAGTTCTTCCGTAACAAAAATGTGCTTGAAAAATTAAGTGTAAAAAAAAAGATGATGATATTCGTCTGAGCAATCCATACAATTATAATTAAAAATCATCATCTCAATGATTCAGGAACATAAATAAGGATGAGTTATCTACGCAATATACTTGTATCTTACAAATTAATTTAGTAAGCACTTGTATATACAATAAAACCTGTCTTTTATGATTAAAGCATAAAACTGTTCACAAAAATAGGTAATCAACAAATAATTTGGAAATGCTTTATGTGTAGTTCGAGATTATTGCACCAAAATACCCCATTGCATTACAAATATGCTGTAATGGAAAGGAAATTGGCGTGAGCATCTATTTACAAGACGTACACACCTGTATTTAATCAGTTGTCAATTCCTCTTCTCCTTTTTTCTTCTTATGAAGGATTCCTAGATGATGAGTTATGTTTAAGAATTTTCACTTGCAGCAACTTGTTTAATTAGCTAACAAATCACAGACTGTTTTTATTAACCATTTTATGTTTGGTAAATCAAATAAAACTTTCAGACAAAGAAAGAGGGACTTACCGTAAACTAAGAAAGAAAGGTAATGTATCAAACTTGCACTTATTCTATTTTTTCTTTGGAGCTTGGGTGTGATATAGATTTTAAAAAAATAGAGTGCAATTTAGTCACCCGCTGGAAAATTTCACCGTGATCATTCTGATGTTTAATATTCCAAATTCCAATACATTTTAAAAATTAGTTTTTCATAAATAAACTCACAGGTGTAGACTTTATACACATTTGAAAAAAAAAAACAATATGGCGGTTTATATAACAAACAAAGCTAAAAAATAAAGTATCTCGTTTTGACTGACAAAGCTAAAAATTGCGTCCAGTCTTTGTTCAAATAAGATTTGATGTCCTTATTTGTTAATAGATTTTTCTTAATAAACTTAATAATATGTCACCATTAAAACTGATTATCATGTCACAAGACAAGGGTTATCTACATTTATGTTAAGGCACTCAGTAGACTTTTAGAGACATTACTATTTTTTTAATAAAATTTACATAAATATCATTTCTTTTTTGTTTGAAACGATGAGAATATTTTTTATTAGTATTTTCGAAAAGTATTGTTTTTCCTATTGCTTTAATTTGTATTAGGCGTATTAATCCTACTGCAAGTACAGGAATATCGCAGTTCTATAAATTAGTCCTCGCGCGAAAGAGCAGGACACAAAATGTTTTAAATTATAATAATAATAGAATAACAATAACAAACTTTCGCTGGCGAGAAGTACTAGTTACAATAACCAGTTATACAGACCTTTTGAAATTTTCATCTCTATTTTTCTCGTTATGTACTGAATAGTTGTTAATACACCCTATATGAAATATGTCCTTTATTAAATTTGAAAGATTTTCTATTCTGAAAGAAGTTGAAAAAAAAAAGCAATTTTAAAGTTTTTGTCTAAAAAATTCAGATTTTCTCATTATTCATATCTGTATTACAACGAGGGAGTTGCAAAAAATGAGTTGTGGTGCGAGGAAAAATACAAACTGAAACAGAGAGAATATTCAGACGTGTAATAATACAAAGAGGGGGTTGCAAAAATGTGTTGTGGTGTGAGAAAAAATACAAACTGAAATAGAGAGAAGGAGAGTTTTTAAATATAATCTTAAAAAGATACGATACAAGTTAGAAAAGCATTTCATCCAAGGCATGAAAATTGGTTAACAAAATGTTTTTACTATAGGCTTTAAAAATAAAGGTACAAGATTCAATTTGAAATTTATTTATCCTCAAAGGGCACTTTTATAAATTTTACAAAGTAGGGTATAAAAATTTAATTTAAATTGAATCAAAAAATTACCTTGGATTTATTTTATGTAATGCACATTTTGTTGCAATTAAAAACATTATCTTTCATCTAGCAATTAATGATATAGATATAAAATGTTCAATGATTTTTTTTCAAAAGTGCAACAGCATGTACATTACATAAAATAAATCCAAGGTAATTTTTTTTATTGAATTTAAATGTAATTCTTATACCTTACTTTGTTAAATTTATAAAAGTGCACTTTGAAGATAAATGAATTTCAAATTGAATCTTGTACCTTGTAGACATAAGTGTTGGGATGAATTATCCTAATCCAAATCGGGAATCGGAAAAATGAGAACTTTTGTGGCGTGCGTGTGAAACGGCACTAACATTATTTAGGTTTAACCGGCTTTCTCCAAAGGAGGAAGTTCCATGGGAGTATGAAATTCACAAGCCATCCCAAGTCGCATGTATATCCCAGTTAAGGGAGATGATGACGTTAGGTTTTTGCAACTTTTGCAGGGACGTGTCGAAGTCATCCTACATACAACGCCTGGAATTCCCAAATTGGTCACCCATTTTAGTAATGACTAGGCTAAACGTTGCTCAACGTTGATCAGTATGTCAACGTGATTATGCCGTACATTTTTTGGTATAATCGAATCGGTACCGAAATCGGAAAACTTTGTGCCTATTTCTAATATTAAAAAAAAAAAACGATTCTATTAATTACCCGTTTTCTCTTTAATTTTGTTTTAAATAGAATGTTTGACTGCTGGAATTAATAATAAAGTAAGACATATTTATTGAGTTTAAGCTACCAGATTTAAATCTATATATAACCCTGTACAAGTGTGGTTTTACGTTTGCAGATCTGGCATGTTTTTTACGGTAATTAAGGATAAAAAATAATTTTATAATTAAATATTTAGAGATTTATAAAGAATTGGAATCATAATCAGTAATATTGTCGAAATCGAACATTTAATACGGAATCAGTAATTGTATCGGATTCGAGAAGAATATTGGAAACGTCATATCACTAATACATGGATTATAATCTTGGACTAACGACTTCCATAGGGAAACATCGGTCAGAGTAATGGCCGCAAAATAATGTATAAAGTTTATTATTTTGCGTGTAACAGACCGCGGACACACGTATGGCAGCAGCAGACAAATGACAAAGTTGTGTTTTGTGTCACATCACAGCGAGGAATAATAAACATAAAAAGATTGTTAAAGGAAAAAAAATGTGCACCCCCGCGGCAACAGATGGACAGATAGGCACGTACTACACACGTGGCTGAGAGCAACAGGAAAAGACTCATCCAAAACATGGCCGGACAAAGACAGTGTACAACATATTCGACACAGCAGAGTGTTGTTAAGCATATTGGAGTACCAGATAATTCGTAACAAGAGACAAAGCTTTTCTTTGAAAAGTACTTGTAAATAAATGTATGTTGTTTAACTAGAAAAAAGACTGGATCTAAGTATTCCAATATCTTTGTTTCTGTGCGATGGTGTCTATATATTAACATATGTGTAATGTCACACACCCACACACACGTGTATATATATATATATATATATATACACATATGTATGCACACATATACACACACAGACACACAGACACACACACGCACACACACACACATATATATATTAATTTTGGGGGAATTAGGCCTAGAGTCTAAAGAGCAGAATTTACTTTAATGTATTGGTAAATGTACTAACATTATTAAAAGTAAAAAACAGTGCTCGCTGTAACGTAGATATATAATAAGCTCGATAGATATGGATATCCCAGAGCTATTTTTATATTGAGTACAATAATGTATGATTTTTAATTGAAAATTTGTTTAAAAAGGAAAAAAAATCAATAGTTTGTACGATCGTTTCGTAAACGATGTTTTATTGAAATAGACAATATGTCTTGAACAATAATTTTACAAAAATATTGTTTATATTTAAACAAAGTCTCCTCATCAGCAAAATAATAGGGGTGATGGTTTTAAGAGACCCAAATAAGCTAGCATTTTAGTATTGAGGTATATATTCCTGGAAAAATTAAAATAATAATGAAGAAAGAGGTTATTAATTTTTCTGTTGATAAATAGAATAAAAATAAAAGTAGGGTGGAAAAGTAAGGTTAAAAGACAATATGATATTAAATAAAAATTATATACTTTACCCCCCCCCCGTTTTTTACCCCCCCGTTTTTAAAGCTTGTTCTTATTTTAGTCATTTATTTTTTCTTGACATGTTGTTAAAAGTTGTCTCTTAATGGTTGAAATAATTATTTATATTATTTTGAATGAAACGCTGATAAATTCATAATTGCCAGTTTATTATCGTTGAAAACGCTATTTTTAAATTTCAATTCTTAATTAATTAAGATAGGGAGGTAACTGCCGTTTCCTGAAAAATGACATTTAAATAAAATAGCGTTTATCAGTAAAAGGGAGATAATCACTAATTATTTATTGAATTATTATTACATAATTACTTCTTCTTGTAATAATTCAACATAGAAATCGAAACTGGCGTACAAGTAAATATGTGAAAGTAGTGTATACATTTTAATATATAAAAAAGGTGCCTTTTACTCATAAAACAATACTTGATTATTTTTACAAAAACTAATGAATTAAATATTAATTTTAGTTTTTCGGATTTGTTTTTGATATGTATTAAAAAATATAATTTTTAAACATTATTTGATTTCTGAAAAAATAAATTAGATTATTTTTTTTAGAGAAAAAAGTCTTACATATTTATTTTAATAATGTTACAGTATAAAATATATCAATTTTTTAAAGTGATTTAAAGTTTTAAGTGACATAATAATCGATGATTTAAGTGAAAATGTATGTGTGGCTATCTGTGCACAATAACTCTGTCAATTTTCAGTCTAGAAACACAAGATTTGACATAAGGGGTGGTGATATTTGGGAAACTCTTAGTAATTGTAAATTAAGCTGTTAAGGGGTCATAGTTCAACGATTTGACTATTGAGAACTCTACAAAACTCCTCTGCCAATTTTGGGTCTAAACACTGAGGTATAGGTTACTTGGACATGGATCTAACTTTATAATTTGTTTAGAACCCAAGACAATTAATGTTAAGGGATCATAATTCGAGTTAATTTTTTTTTTAAATTGACCTCTACCAAATTTTGGTCTACACATTTGAAATTTTACTTAAAGTGTATTCAGACATAAGGCTAGCTTTTACTCCTTTTTTGGCTGAAAATTTGGCTTCGAAGGGGTCAAAGTTCAAAAGATTCTACATTTGCGCTATCTAACAAACTATTAAGCTAATTTTTAGTCCAAACATTTGAAATTTAACCTAAAGGGTATTCAAACATGCAGCCAGCCTTTTAATCAGTTTGGGGGCGAGAATTTGGCTGCTAGGAGGTCAAAGTTTAAAGAATTCACCTCTGTAGACACTACCAAAATCCTCCGCCAATTTAAGGACAAAACACTTGAAATTTTAGACTTGGACAGGGGTCAATCATTTTCATTTCATTAGAGCCTAAACAATAAATGTTAAGGGTTCAGAATTGAAGTCAATGTTTTTTAAAAAATCACTTTTTTCTGGTAGTTAAGGAAGCCTATTATATGAAAGGTATTACCGTACATATATTAATATATACATATGCACATAAAGTTATGAACAGTACATAGGGCGTGAGTAAAGCCGGACGGAACTGCTAGTATATATATATATATATATATATATATATATATATATATATATATATATACCTTGTCGTTTTGTGTGTGAAACGTCTATACAAAACTCCTCTCACAATATTTGGTCTGCAGAGTTGAAATTTGATATATTAGTTATTTTAACCTTAAACACACGTCTGTTTTTCTTATTAGATTCCAAAGAATTCTGCTACGGGGTCAAAATTGGGGATAAAATTATTGACCTTCGCAGGGTAAGTCGAATTAAACATTATTCCTGCTATTATTTTACACATGCTCCAAGTTAAAAATTCATACCTTAAATTCGATTAAATTAAAGCTTTCGTATCCATGCGTTCAGTTTTGTAAATATTCTGTAAAAGCATTATATACTTTAAACGTTAAAGTGCAATCATCCATGCTCCAGTTTTATGTTTATTGGCGCGGCAATGGAATTAACAAACGTATTATTGCATTTGGAAATCTAATGTCCTCACTGATACTCCACGCGAGCCTAAACAGTCCCACATTCACGTCGCTATCGACTTTTTATTTGATGTGACGAACTGACTTATTTAAAAAGACAGAATGTACATTTTTTATGTGTAAATAATAATCCTTAATGTTTACAGTGTTTGCTTTATTCAATTTACTAACGTTACTTATCGAACGTTATTTTCATCACTGTAAAAAAATCCCTAATCCAAGAATTTGATTTTTAAGCAGATAAATTAAGAATAAATAACAAAATCATATAACTTTCGGAAATAGATAAGACCTTGTTGTGATTTAATGTTTAAAGAAGAACGAGAAAGCTTGAAAACAGTAAAATGAAATATATATTAACACAAAATAGAGAAACGTATATTGGTTGAGTGGAACTCCGCTCAACTGGAAGAAAAAGTAAGCACTCGCACTGGATTTCAGGTCCAGCATTCGTTAGAGAAGAAACTGATTACCGGAAGTGACTTCAGGATTAGTCTATCGTCATGATCTGTAGGGGTGCCATCCCAACAGACTTATTATTATTATTATTATTATGATTAATATTATTAGTAGTAGTATTAGTAGTAGTATTAGTAGTAGTAGTAGTAGAAGTAGTAGTAATAGTAATACTAGTAGTAGTAGTAACAGTAGTAATTGTAGTATTAGTAAGCAAATAATATTATCAATATATTTTTGCACTACGTGTATTATTCAGACTAAAATTTTTATTTTGTTTGTTTTCTAACGAGATTTAGGTTAGTATTACCTCCTTCCTTTTGCAATTGCGTATTTTCAAATTCTGGAATATACATATAAAATCTTATAATCTGTATGGAATTTGAAACAGATACTTTTTATTTAATGGATTAGAGGCAGCTTGTTTTCATTTCATCAACAATGGTCAGATAGAAGCTGTGTTGCAGATTAGCACCCCTGGCGTATTGCCGAATTCTTTGAGCCAGGAGGTAATCATTATTATCGTGTAGATTGAATTAAATTTGATTTAAAGGGTAAAATGCAATTCAAAAACAAATATAGTTAAATGACGTTTAAGAAATTTAGTTGACAAGATTCTACAAACAATAAAAATAAATGTTAGCTAAATAAAAACAAATGTTTTTATAGAAAATAATTTTGTGGACAAAAGGAAAATACGTTTTAATCTTAGGTATAAAAGCAATAAAATTAAGCCAGAGAAAACGTGACTGATAAGTCACATGTTAAGTTTTTCGTGGAATCGAATGGCGTAAGCACAAAGGATTAGTCTGAATATATACAAACAGAGTAAGGAAGGGGAAGGAGTGAATATGTAGACACGTTCTCAGCAAGTTGGGAATCGCTAAGCTATGAAATCACTTGGCTGGAAAGACAGTGATATGTAATTCCTGATAAAGGTATGGCGTGCAACTCCAGAACAAAAAGCTCGATCAAGGAATAAATGTAAATGTGGGAAAACTATTTGGTTTATTGAGTTGACGGGATTTAGTTTGACAGGAAAGCTCTTGCGGAATTTTTAATTTTTATCTCAAATGATGTATTTTGATAAAAGTTATCGTTAAAATACCTTTACCTTATATATCATCTGAAACCATGATTTTCGCGCATCTGGAACAGAATGGCGATGGTTCCGACCGAAAAGGTATGCTCCCTTCCTTTGTCTGGGCAAGCAGACAATGGTGTCCTGTCCCGTTTCTTGTGCTTTTGTTGAAATTATCTAAATCTGTTTATTATATGAGTTAAAAATGTATGCACACATACGCAACGAACATTACATAGACGATTATGTTCACGGTTTATTACCCTCGTATACCCAGCCCTGTTGTATATAGACTCACTATACACATCTTCATGCCATACAGAACTACCTCTCTCTCTCTCTCACACACACACACACACATACACACACATATACATATATATATATTCTGGTGTTTTGGCGACGTAATATGTACGGACACCTCACTACGTAACATACTAATTAACTTGTTATTTTAGTTTAAACGACCAAAAGATAGTTACTTCGAATTATTTTTATTTAACAATTTTATGCCCGATGCTAAGAATATAATTACGAATTACGTTCGATAGAAGGATTTCAAACTGCAAAAGGAGACACTAGAAGTAGATCGAAAGTCAGATAGACCGGGATGTTATGAGTATAGTACCCAATTTAAAAACAACAGTCAGAATAAACTAAAAAAGAAATCCGAAATATAACACTGTTTTATTATCATAAAAGGAAATTCAACATTTATTTGGAATTACCCTATCCTATTAACCTCTTATCGTTGTGTTGCTTTTTGTCCTGGTAAGTTGTTGACTCATTAGGAACATTTACTTCTCAGGAAATAAGCTCTTATATATTATATGAACCCACAAATAATTGTGTGGAATCGATATTTGATTTAGTTCTAGCATAATACCTCCGTAGAATACGAACCGATTTCTATTAGTTGTCCCCCTACAACATCCTCCTCACAAAAAAAGACGTTGCTTAACCTTCTCTACAATTTAGATATTATCATGGCATTTGCTAATATAAACTTCAATCTCTTTTTCCAAGTCGCCTACCTACACTAATTGTTAATGGTTTTCTTTTCTCTCTTCATAATCCTCCTCCTCTACCTCACCTCTCTCTCTCTCTCTCTCTCTCTCTCTCTCTCAAACAAATATTCATTGACAAGTATTTTTCATAGAAGTACTAGTCTGTGCCGCGTGTTTTCTTCCCAGCCTGGCACAACATAATCATTTTCTAGTTCACGGTTAAAAAATTCTTGTTGAAAATAATCGATATCATCATCATCATCAATTATCACAGCGGTGTCTCATTCTCACCAAACACTCGTGTACCCATATCCTCATGAGGACTGGGAGTTTGATAAGATCTGACACCTTATTCAATCGTAAAAATAAATGAAATAACATACTAGGATAGTAATTTAGCCATGGGCTAATCATCAGGACTTTTGAAATTCGTCTGTGTGTTTTATTACGATTAAATTGTATTATTACGATTAAATTGTCTTATTACGATTAAATTGTTCCCATACAAAAGATGACACAGTTCAATTTCCGTACGATGAAAACCGGTTTTCCGATTTTTTTTTTTTTTGCAGATCATCTACTAGTTGGCCAGTTGTGTACAAAGACAAAGAGTGATAGAAAAATTTTATCATGTCTGCGCGTGGCACAATATTCAAAGAGTTAGATCGGAGATGAGCCGCTGTACAACTCATGCTCTCTACAGATTCAAGTTATGACAACAAGGCCGTGATCAGTACCCTCGAACTGCAAATCCGGAAAGTTCAAAGCGTGAGAGCACAGCTCAACGAAGTTTCCGTTAAAAGAGACCTCTGTCTTCAGAAAAAAGTGCTACGATATTGTACCTTTCTCTCACTGCCCTTCTTCTCCCCCGACCTGAACCCGCTGGACTACTGCGTTTGGTCATATGTCGAGATAATTAGCTACATGACCTCCTACAACACAAAAACCAGCCCGATCGCAGCTATCTATCTATCGCAGCTTGTGCAAAATGTATTGTTGTGGGGTACAAATCACCCCTATTTCAGTACTAAGTGGAATCAACCAGTCCTATGAATACCACTGGTTTCAGAGACTAAATGGAGACATTCATACCATGTTTAACCGCATGCTACGAACACGTTCCTCTCATGCCACTTTAGTGGCTCCTGTATTTTTTATGATAAATACATATTATATTTTATACATTTTACAGTACTTGTGGTTTCTTTCATCTGTAACCCCTAGCACGGATCTACAACAGGTATGCTCCAAGTTTTGGACGCGTATCGAGGCGGCGATTAAGACTTAATGCAGCTACATTGAATATATGTCATCTTTACTGCATAATCCAGTTAGCTGAATTGATTTTTTCAAGTTTTAAAATTAATCTGTAGTGTTGTTTTCTTTAGGGAGAAAAATTTATCGTTCCACCCTGTACATTAATTGTGTGTGTGTGTGCCGTTCACGTTATATCTCTTTGTCTTTCTAGATTGTTCCTTTTATGCCTTTGTATGTGAAAATTGTTGTAAGGCTTAGGTTAATAGGCTATATATCTATTTTGTTTGAAGTCAAAAGACAAAACATTTGCATGGTTTCAATTACAAAGTGTCATCAAAATTGATAGCATTGATAATAGATCTCAATGGTCTTCACCCCATTAGTGATTGGTTTGCCCATCGTATGTAGCAAAGCAAATTTACCTAAATGTTAATTAGACGCAACCTTAATGGTTTCTTTACGAGCCTCTGAAGCTTCCCGATTACGGAACTGATATGTTTCGTGATAATATTCGCAATACTTTAATATGTAATGTCGCATGGACTTTTTGTTTATAGACTCTAACCAAATACAGAAGATGATTAATAAAAGGCATCAAACATGTTCATAATCGTTAAATGTAAATATAGCAGCAATAGATATTTTGCTCATCGAAAATAAATTACAGAATAATTATAAAATGCCTTTGCATCATTCGTATTACTTCTATATATAATAATGTTCCGTTTCCGAATTCTTCAGACGGGGATTGGTTATCTGTATTAGTCGTATTGATCTTATCTTGAACATAATATTCACACTATTTCGGTCGATAGAACCTCCGACTTTCTTTAGGTGTAACTTATCGAACTCGAGAATGTTTCTGTCGAACTCATTATTTTAGACGGAATTTAGAACGGAATTGTAAAAGTTATATTCTCCTGAAGGTTGAACGTTCAATTCTTCTTGTGGATTACAAGAAAATTACAATCGAAAATTATTTAGGACCTCCATTTCGTTATGGTTGACGGAACGAGTGCATGTTACCTACATGAAGTAATCAAAGAGTTTCATTGAAAGTTCAATTTAAATTACGGAGTTCGACAGAAACATTCCCGAGTTCGAAAAGCTACACCTGAAGAAAGTCGGAGGTTTCAATAACAGAACCGTTGTGAAAATGATTCACAAGCTCAGCACAGCAATCGAAAACATGCAAAAAATACGAATAAAATGTTCATTTTTGTTTGTTCATCTGTTATATTAACCGATATCGTAAGACTTGCAACGTTAAACTATGTTTCAAAGGGAGATATTTTAACTAATACTAAAATGAACTAAATGAAAATCTTCGGGTTAGCAGGGGAAAGTATCGGTTTAGTCCTTAAAAAAACTAATATATAGGTTTGAGTGTAAAATATATTCAATTCAATTTGAAATAGCTTTTCATCCGTGTCATGAGACAGAAATAAAATTGAACAAGCTATCGTAGTGAAGGATTTATTTTAGATTTCTTTTAAAAGATCTGAAAATAATTATTTCACTAATATATTTAAAATTTCGAATACTTTTATCTGTTACATTTATTTGCAATTTTCACTATGAAACGTCTTGCTTTTGTTTATTTTGTCTAACATTACTAACGTCATATTTTATATAGAACCATTTTTAAGTATCCCAACAAATTTACATTATTTATTAATTAATTTCAAATTTTACTAATTGAAAGTTTTAGTTAGCTGCAAAAATTGTAATCATAGTTATTTTTTTTAAAAGTTAATTTATGTTAAAATAACTTCAGGTATATGTTTTGGTTCATATAAAAACAGAAATAGTCTAAATCTGTAAAATTAACGAGAAACCTCTTTAGTGGTTTTCTATCTCTAAATATCGTTTATTTTTGTTTGTTGTGTTTTTTATTGTAATCGTTTTGTATACCCTAAAAACAATAAAAAGGAAACATTTTAAATAAGAAGTACGTTTGCATAAAATATAAATAGGTTATAGAAATTTTATTCACATATAATCTTAAATAAAAGTAACTAACTGATAAAACTCAGAAAATAACTGGAATAGTTTCGAACGGAATAACAAAGTTTATTTTTGAAATATATTTTCTTCTTCTCATAGAATTAAATAAACAGCCTATAATATTGAATAATCTATAATAACGATCTCACATGCCTGTTTAAATATATGTATTATGTAAAAATGTATGTATGTGTTGTTTATATGTCTGCCTAAAACTTTGACAACCGCGTCGGAACATGATGAAACAGATATCGTTTTTTAACCTCAATCATTCGGACGACAAATATCGAAATATTGGCAAAAATTATTAATTTCCTCACCCTCAACGGGGCAGTTTTCTACAAGGAGGGGTCGTTTTCTTTTCGCAGATATTTTTGAAAGTTATCCACTCTTTTCGATTGACTAGCCTTATTTTCGACGTTCGTCACTTCCGGTTTTTCGATGGACGGAAAAACAAACTCGTCACGATTTTTTACGTTCTTTTCCACCTTCTGAGTAAGAGTTCGAGCCTGCCTACCTACTACCATTTTATTTTTGCTCAACACACAGGGCAACGCCAGGCAGCCAAGCCTGTAAACATCAAAGCGGTTTTAATTTTGTATGCTCGTTTTCTTAGTATGTTAAAGTTTTCAAATCCTTCGCTTTTTTTTAAAAATTCGAATTCGTTTAAGTTGTTAAATTTATATAACCTTTTACGGTTGTATCTAAAATACGTAAGTTCTTTGTAACCCGAAAAGAAAATTGTGTATTATTTTGCTTAGAATCACTGTAACGTAGTTTATCCAGGCTGGACGATCATTAGGCTCGTGTTTGATATTTGTAAAAATAAAAACAGAAATCGTGAATCAAGGCAAAACGTAGTTTAAGAATAAAATATGTATTAGGTTGACAGGAAAGTTCTTGCGGATTTTAAAATTTTTATTTCAAATGATTTTCATAAAAGTTTTCGTCATAATACCTTTACTTTATACATCATCTGAAACCGTGACTGTCGCTCAATGTAATCGTTTAAATCAAAATCGTTAAAAAAAAATATATATATATATATAACTTCTTTTCCAAACGTTGATTACAAGATAGAAAAAAGCAAATTTGCACAATTTTCTGATTTCATTTCAAGCTAGGTAAAACAAGCTCCGAAAATAGCTCACCATATCGACAAAGCGTTTACTACTTAACCCACAGTACAACAGTTGTTTATAAAATTTCGTGGCGGCGTTGAGAGTCTTGAAGATGATGAGCGTAGTAGTCGGCTAGCGGATATTTACAACGACTTATTAAGAGCATTAGTCGAAGCAAATCCACGCACAACCTTTCGAGAATTGCTTCTGTGTGAGACGTAATGTATACGACGATTTTCAACTACGTGACGGACATTGGAAAGGCAAAAAAAAAACCCTGATAAATTGGTGCTTACCGAATTGAAGGACAACTGAAAGTAAATCTCTCATAAAGTGTCATCTCCCCTCATTTTACTCAATAAGAATGACCTGTTTCTCGACTGGGTCGTGACTTGCGATAAAAATAAGGTTCTTTACAGCAACCGGCGAAGCTCAGCTGACTAGTTTGATGCCGACGAAGCTTCACAACACTTCCCGAAGTCAGTGTTACACCAAAACAAGTTCATGCTTACTGTTTGGTGGTCTGCGACCGGTCTTATTCATTACAATTTTTTGAATGCTAGCAAAACCATCACGCACGAAAAATATCGTAAATAAATGGGGGAAATGCTTCAAATACTCCAACAAAAAGTCACACTCTTGATCTAAATAAAATTGGTATTTTTTTAGAATATCACAGCATTTACCCGCTTTTTTAATATATGGATTATTGTTTTAGTAATGTTTTTTAAGACTATTTACCATTTTTGTGACACGAATTATTTTAAGTAGTAGGTTTTTAAAATACCACAGCATTCATAGTTTTGAATTATATGACTTGTTTTAATTATTAGTCTTCTTAAGTATACCATAGAAATTCCAGTAATTTGTTGCATGAACTATTTTAAGTAGTAGGTATTACGAATACTCCAGCATTCATAGTTTCTTGTAAAAATTTAGTAAGCAATTTTTTAAGACTACTACAAAATTAATAGTTTTACGTTACATGGGCAATTTTAAGTATTAGGTATTACGAATACTCCAGCATTCATAGTTTCTTATAAGAATTTAGTAAGCAATTTTTTAAGACTACTACAAAATTAATAGTTTTACGTTACATAGGGAATTTTAAGCAGTAGATATTACGAATACTCCAGCATTCATAGTTTCTTATAAAAATTTAGTAAGCAATTTTTTAAGACCACTACAACATTAATAGTTTTTCGCTGCATGGGCAATTCTAAGTAGTAGATTTTAAGATATCATGGCTTTTACAGTTTTTTTTAATTATATAAATCGTTTTAAGTAGTAGTTTCGAGGAATACTACAGTATTTTTAGTTTCTGGTTTAATGTAATTGTTTTAAGTATTAATCTTTTTAAAAGAGTCCCACAATATTTACAATTTTTATTATATGCATTGTTTAAGGTAGTAATTCTTTACTTATTGGATGAATTGTTTAAAGCAGTAGCCTATTTTTATAATACAACAGCATTAACCTTATTATTATTATTATTATTATTACTATTATTATATGAGTTGTTTAAGTAATAGCTTTTTTAAGAATGCCAAATTATTTACATTTTTTTATTGCCTGACCTCATATTACAAGGATTATTTTAAACATTTCTTTCAATACAACAATTTTAAGCATGACTATTTGAAATTTTCTTGTAAGAACTTCATTTTTGTAATATATCTCAATCCGAACAACACGCTGTAAATACAGCTAGTTCCCAATAAAACTAGCACAAATAGTCGGAATCTACGCATTTAGGATTAAAACTCTTTACATATATATAAAAAATGTCCATGTGTGTTTGTTTGTCCTTTATCGTAATCGATATAGTAAGGTTTAAAAAGTTAAAACATGTTTCAATAAGAATTTTGTTTTTACTTAATATAAATTTTGAATTTTTTCTGGTACGTCAATCTTGGATACCGAGAGATAATTATCGATTAAGTCGACAAATAACTGAAATATATTGGATCGAAAAGACAGCATAAACTTTTTTCGTGTTATAATACCAAATAAAAGTTGAATAGTCCATAGCAAGAATAAGAGATATTACAAAAATATTTAAAACGTTTAAAGGTGATTTTACTTGTATTTTTAAATTTCAAAGCATTCGCTTCTTTAATGATTCAAATTTGTTTGGATTTGTATAATTTATTTGCAATTTTACAGCTTCTTGTCAAAACGGTTGCATTACTTTACGTAATATTACTCCTGTGTTGTTTTTTTTAGTATTTTGTGAATGTTATTTATAGTGTGTTTTGGGGGTTTGTTTTTTGCAAATGTTTGGTGTAACTTTTTCTTTTAATGCATTACTTGTAAGATTAAATACATTTAAATTTATTATGAAATAGATCCCGTTGTGCACACTTCTGGTTTACAGTAAGTGAGTAGCATATTATAAAGTAACAACGTTTATATAGGCGTTTAGATGTAGGGAACCAACATGCTGTAGAATCTGTCGCAAGGAACACCAACAAGGAAAAACTCAACTAAATTTTTCTCGTTGAAATAATATGTATTTCCGAGCACTTTCCCAAATAAGGATTTGTCTTTTGTCAAAAAATTGTCGCTCTAAGCTAACGCATCTATCTCTCTTCTCCTGAACGTGATCTGTGGGTTGTGCACGCGGTTTTCCTTTCATAATCTTTTTACTTGCCGTGTCACCAAATCGCACATGGCTTACTCATTTGCATACAGCTGTCACACGCGCGCTTTGTGACAATATGACATGAGTCTGCACTTTTAGCGATCAAAACATCATTTTAAAAAGAATGGTAACAACTCAGTTTCAAACCGAAGATCAGCAGACCGATGACAGTTCATATCAAACAAAGGAAAATGATTGGGTAACATTTTGAACGTATCTAAAACGAAATGCGACGATATGTGAGTTTAGTGAACGAATTTCTATTTCAACCTGAGATGTGACAGATCGACAAAGGCTGCCTGACATACAGACGTATACATCTCTAGTAGAGATTAGAGAACTTGTCAATAGAAAATGGAGGTCAGTTTATACATTCTATGCAGTAAAATTAAGGAACAATATTATTAAGTTATTTGATCTATTCATCAAGATTTAAAACCATTTGCTTCAAACAGTCGGCCTTCTTTTGACATGTCCATGCCATATCAACGTGTCTTTTGTCCAACAGTTGCTTTCAAAGGTACTATGTCAAGGGTTCAGCCGTTTTTGTCTCTTAAAGACTATCATCACAGCTACAACATTTCTGCGACCAATTCATACTCTCAGATGACACGCTGGGCGCGGGTTTATGTTCTGGTTTTATTGACAGCTGTAAGAAAAGCGTTTGATCCAGGGTTTGAATGCATACAAGAAACGCATACACATTTCTTTTATCTGCTTTAGATTCAGGCAAAGCAAAACAAAGTAAAAGTCGTTCGAATATAACTAAATAGCCATCTGAGGCACATTTATACGTGTCATAATTAAGGCTATGACAACAGCATATTCTTTTCATTGTTTTGGCTCTAGAGTGTGTATCTGTTGATATCTTATATGCTTTTGTATAGAGTACTGTTGTTTTCGGTTGATTAACTGTGTCTAACTGTGTGGGATTTATACTCAAGTCAAAACAGTGATAAGAATGTGCTGCTGTCACAGCCCTTATCATAATATAAGAAATAACTTAAAGTAAACAATTATTAACATAATATATATATATATATATATCCATCTGTACACACAAATATATATACATATATATATATACATATATATATATTTGGTAAAACTGGTAATTAGTAAAAACCTGAAGAGAGTGCTCAATAGTATTGCAGAGCAAATATGTGTTTTATTTTCTTATTACCGTTTTATCTGTTTGGTTACATATGTTTCGGATGTTGGACCGTGTTTACGATCTAACAGCCTCATTAGACCTTACAGAAATGATTGGTTAGTATTAGGAATAATTGTTTATGGAAGGAATACGGAAAAAAGAGGGGTTTTTGGGGTAGGAAATAATAAAGGGGGAAGGCGGGTAATGACAATATTTCAGTTTTGAAGTTTAAAGTATATTAGGTTGTATTTCTTTCTTTTTTTCTTTTATTGTGTGTGGGGGGTAGCAGATTCAGGTAGGCTTGGGTGGAGATATGTGAATATAGGGGGAGGGTGAGAGAGGATGGTAAAGAGAAAAGAAAAAAGAGAGGAGGTAATGAGAGGAGGGGGAAAAGAGTTTCAATTTTTGGGTTTTAAAATTTTTACTACATTTTTTCCTGTTCAATAAGGTATATTAATTAGGTGAGAGGGAGAGAGAGATGGAGAGAGATAGATGGGAGGAAAGGGAGGGAGAGGGAGAGGGAAGGGGGTTAGTACGGCTGTCATTTTTGGCAGTTATAGAGTTACGTGGTTGTTGTTCATTTCATAGTGGGTTGTTTTTAAACAGTTAAGAATTAATACAGACGTTGACGCACGCATATGAGCGCATAATAAATATGCATAATATTAAAGACCAATGTGTAGACACATAGGCACGCACATATAAAAACAATGACTATGCAGATGTACATGGGTCTACATGCAGACATATACACACATACACGCAACTCTCGTACACACACATATATATATATACTCGCATATATATACATATATAAGTACATGGTCACACATACATAAACATACCCACATCCATTCGTGAACATATACGTGGATATACAGATCTCCAGTAAGAAGTAGATTCATACATACACTTACACAGACATTTACATACAAGTACACACATACGCACGGGCTTATGCACACGTATACATACTTATCTAAAATATATATTTATAAAATATAAATATGTAGACCCATATAGGCACACACACACACACACACACACACACACACACACACACATATATATATATATATATATATATATATATATATACAATTACACAAATATATGCATATCCATACATGCACATATATACATACGCATACCGGCATGCATACATCTATGCCTAGTAAATAAAGTAAAGTTAGGATAAATAAATAAATAATAATAATAATAATAATAATAATAATAATAATAATAAATAAATAAATAGATAAGTGAGTACATGGTTTAATTTGGTTAAGTTATTTTAGTTAATACTGCGGGGGTTATATAATAGATGTAAGCATATACAAGTACACTCATTCATAAAAACACAAACATACATACACATACAGACATATATACATGTATACACAGAGATACGTATATTTATGCTGAGTAAGTAAGGTAAAGTTAGGGTAGATAAATGAATGAATAGATAAAGGATAAATAAATAAGTGGGTGTAGATAATGCAAGGTTAGGTGGACATGTTGAAGTTATGTTCGAAATGCATGTTGTTGATTTAATTTTTAGGGGTGTGTATTGATTTGCTTTGCTTATTGGATGGGGATTATTTTATAGTTTCTATGAAAAAAATGGTGGAGGTAAATGAGATATAAAGGTTTAAAGATTATTAGGTTCATATACATAGAGGGGGGACTCCTAACGTGTTGCTTTCGGCAGTGACTATGCTTTACTTTATTTTCAGTGTGAAGTGTGTTGTGGGTATAGGCATACAGCCACATATATGCATATAAATCCAGGCATAGCTACATCTGTACATATATACTCACTCATGCGCATATACATAGACACACATATACATATAGTCACAAAGACCATGATAGTATGATAAGTTATGAAAAGGAAGGGTTGTAAAGAGATAGCTTCGAATTTGGGGGTATCAAAACCAAAGCAAAATATGATGAAAGTAAAAATAAAATAGATAAACCCCATAATTATTATACCATACCTGTTCACGCTGAAACACTTATCACAATATTCTGTGGATCTATATAAAAAAAACCTTGTTAAACTTTGTGACATATTTCCATTCTATGGAAATCAGGCGCGAACGAACACCCCATAATTTTATTATAACAGATTGCTTCAAACTGAAACATAATTATTAAAGTATACTTACGCAGATAGATATGAAAATTATATATTAAAGTTTGTGCCTATTTCCATTCTGTGGAGGCCAGGCGCGAACTCAGACCCCACAATTTTATTATACCATCCCTATTTAAGTTAAAACATACTTATCAAAGTATTATTATGTACATCGATATCAAAAACACTTGTAAACGTTTTTTTTATTATTATTTTTTCTATACTTTGTGGATCAGGCGAGTACGCAGCCCCACAATTTTAATGAACCATCATTATGCCATATCAAACATATCAATTCCTGTGTCTCGATACATCTTCTATCAATATATGTGATCAGTTTTCTATAATAATCAACCATATAGGAGCCTATTCGTGAGCAGACACACACACAGACGTTCAGCTGTATATTATACTAGCATGGGTGCCCGTGTATGCTAAGCAAACACAAAAAAAGATCAATTTTTTAAACTTTGGCCCCGTTTATGACCCCTTAAATTTATTGTTTTGGGTGCAAATTAAGTCATTAACTTAGATCCATGTCGAAGGTATTTATACCCAAAATTGTCGGAGAAGTTTGGTAGAGTTCTCAAAGGTTCAATCGTTGAATTTTGACCCCTTAACAGACAAATTTCTGTCCGAAAACCAATCACATCGTTTTCCCAAATCTCAGTACCCTGTATATAAAAGTTCGAATCTGTAGCCTATAAATTGACAAAGTTATTGCGTAGGGAAATGTACACAGACACACAGACATACAGACACGTCCACTTTTATATATATATGTATATATATATATATATATATATATATATATATATATTACTCATATTGACCTCTTGCAAAGCATATCGCGACTTGGATGTAAGGGGCTTCTCTTTAGGGCAATGCCTAGGAAAGATTAATAAGATATTTGCTTATGTTACATTTAAACTTCTGCATATCAGTACGGCCAGGGAAGAAGAGAGCACGGAAGGGGATTCCAAAGTCTAGCTGTTCGAGGGTAAAAACTATTAGAATAGAAAGCTTTCTGGCATTTAGGGACATCAAAAGTGAAGGAGTGAAATCTTATTTCTAAGGGGGTTTATCGGGGATATGTAAATAGAGGGGGTGCAAGTGAAGCAAGTTCATCAGAATACATTTCATTAAAATATTTGTGAAACAGGCACAGTAATACAACATTGTGGCGAGGGTACAGGCGCTGGTGGTTAGTTGAGAAAGTGGGACGGATAAGATTGACAACTTTGAACTTTATATAACAGAGAAAGAGACTAGTGGTAGATGCACCAGCCCAGCTGTGAAAACAATACTGCATGCATGGGCTAATGGTGTGTGTATGCATATATATATATATATATATATATATATATATATATATATATACATACTTTTGTTTCGCAACTCTTCGGTTAGAAAAGCAATTACCTCAAGGCAGGATCGAAACCCGACCGCCCAAATGAGAGGACGAGCTTCTAACCGTTGCGCTAGTAGGCTGCTATATACGAGCAGAAGAATTCGTCGCTTTCCGGATTCAAAAAGAGCCTTGATAAATGGACTATGATTTATATAACATTATAAATAACTTTTAAATTCTTTTAAACTGATATTTATTTTCTACATACCGTTTGCATCTTATATTCTCTGTCGTCGTATATTTATCATCATATAAACGTACAGAAAGAAAGACGCGCCGCCATACAGGCAACCCCGATATTGCTCAGATCATCATAGAACGAACATGAGGGATAAGTAGAGGGAATCTTTATTGACACAAACGTATGGACACTAATTGGCATTCCCCATTACAAATGACCCCCATACGGCCACACCTCCGGTGGTGGAAGTCAGAGATGTAACCTGGACTGCTCCTTTCTCATGGCGGATTAATATAGTAAGTTCGGTTGCTATGTCAAACGGTATGAGCATGCATAGGGTTCCTCATTTAAAGTGGCACCACTTGAGCCCTACTTCGCTTGTGGGTGTTGTAACCCGTCAAAAATTCCCTCACCCTATAGTAAGTTATTCTGAAATATTTGGCAACTTTATGAGTGTACACCGAACGGTGTTAGCGTGCACAAGGTGGCCAGTTGTAAGTGACTCTGTTTGTTGGAGTGAGCGCTGTCAGTCGTTGGGCTCCACTTTATCATAAGTGATCCCTATTGAGCTACACTTTATCATATCCATTTCCGTCCTTTCATACACCTTCTACCATTGTATCTGATCAGTTTACTGTAATCTAAATGATATAATAGCTTATTTGTATACAGACATACACACAGTGCTCTAATAGCATTAATATATATATATATATATATATATATATATATATATATATATATATATATATATATAATGTAGTCCTGGGAGTTTTTTACTTTTAAAACGATTAAAAAATCTTATTTAATTTTTGTATTTTTATTATTCTTTCGAAAACTCTTGCGTCACTAAGCCCGTTAATCACCTGCAATCATTGCAGCAACTTGTTTTTTTTAATTCATAATAGTCCTAATGTTATTGCAGGCATCATCAGTTGTCTAACATGAAACTTTTTCGGTGATTACAAAACAAAATTGTGTATTGTAATCATGGTTCCCCAACAGTGATGATCAAAGTCCGCCTTCCTTAATAATAAAAAAATAATGTTCCGAATATTTAATCTTGCTTTCTGCTCCAGATTAATTTGGCTATTTATCCACGCTATACAAGCATTGTCTCTTAAACCTGTGACACTCGTCCTTATCAGTCAGTTGTATTAATACAATTCGGATTACTCCATTATATTACTTATTATCCTCTACTATTATTACTACTTTATTTATAAATTTACATTATTATTTATTTATTAAAAATATTTAATAATTAAAAATAATTTACTTATATAAATATATAAACATTTAAAAGTTAAAAATTATAGTATATATATATATGTAATTATATATGTAATTATATATATATATTATATAAATAATTATATATATATACGAGGGGCGTGCTATAAGTAATGCCCCTGACCTACTTTCCATAGCAGTAGAGCAAAGAAACTTGGCACAGTTATTAGTCTTTCTCTACATAGGAACCGCCCAGAGTTATGCATTTCTCCCATCGTTTGACGCAGCTCTGGAGACCATTTTTGTGGAACACCACAGGTTGGTCCTCCAACCAGGACATGACCAGAAATCAAGGCTGCATCATCTGGGAAACGCTAGAAAGAGGTAAAAGTCAGAGGGTGCAAGGTCAGGAGAGTAGAAAGGATGGGGAGGGTGTCATAACGACACGCCTGTGCTTCTGATCTGGCGACATTCGAGTTGTAGACCGGAGCGTTGTCCTGCAGGAGGAGGGTACGTTTGCTGATCTTGCCCTGCCTCTTGATTTTGATAGTGTCCCTTAATTTCCTCAGAAGCGAAGCATAATAGGCTCCTGTTATTCTGGTACCCTGTGCCAAGATATCTGTCATCACTACTCGGTCCTGATCCCAGAAAACTGTGAGCATGACATTGCCAGCGGAGGGCTGCACCCTTGCCTTCTTTGGAGGTGGTAAGTCCAAGTGCTTCCACTTCATTGACTGGGCTTTGGTCTCTGGATCATAGTGACGGACCCAGGTTTCATCTGTGTAATCATTCTAGTGAAAAAATTTAACTCACCTTCTTGGCACATCTCCAAATTCATCCTCGAGCACTCGACGCGTTCACGCTTCTGGAATGGTGTGAACAAGCTGGGAATCCAACAGGAAGACACCTTATGCATATGCAAATGGTCATGAATGATAGTTTCCACATACCCTGTACTAATCTTTATATCTTGGGTTATTTGGCGAATAGTAATGCGCAGATCTTCCAAAATGGCAGCCTCAACTTGGCGGACAGATGCCTCATCAATGGCAGAAGCGAGGGCGACCAGGTCTGGGAGTTGTTTCCACAGACTTCCGGCAATGTTTGAATTCACGATGCCAGCGTTTTACACGGTCATATGATTGGGCATTATCACCATAAGTTTCTTTCATTTCATCCAAAGTCTCCTGTGGTGTGCGTCCTTTCAAATACAAAAGCCGATCACTGCTCGACTTTCAACAGGCTCGATTTCACACCAAACACCTGTAAAATTAGTTCAGAACTGTAATTTTCCACATAGAGATATAACTCATTGCACATGCAAAATTTCAGCTAGATCAGACAACTGGATGTGGGGCAGAGGCATCACATATTGCACACCTCTCGTATAATTATATTATATAATTATGATTGTATAATTATTATAATGATTATATATATATATATATATATATATATATATATATATATATATTAATGCAGTTTGCATACCTTCTATTACTATATTTCGATTAGTTTAATATGATTTAAATGCACCGGTGTAATGGGCAAATGACTTATTTAACTGTATGACTATTTTATTTTTCTCACGACCTTGTATAATCATCCTTATTATAATTATCCTTGTATAATCATCCTTATTTTATAGTCATTTTATAATTGTATAATCATCCTTATTTAATAGTCATTTTATAATTGTATAATAATCCTTATTTTATAGTCATTTCAGAATTGTATAATCATCCTATTTTATAATCATTTAATAATTGTATAATCATCCTTATTTTATAATAGTTTTATAATTGTATAATCATCCTTATTTATAATCATTTTATAATTGTATAATCATCCTCATATTATAATCATTTTATAAGTGTGTAATCATCCTTATTTTATAATCATTTTATGAGAGTATAATAATCCTTATTTAATAATCATTTTATAATTGTATAACCATCCTTATTTTATCATCATTTTATAATTGTATAATCATCCTTATTTTATAATCATTTTATAATTGTATAATCATCCTTATTTTATAATCATTTTATAATTGTATAATCATCCTTATTTTATAATCATTTTATGATTGTATAATCACCTTATTTTATAATCATTTTATAATTGTATAATCATCCTTATTTTATAATCATTTCATAAGTGTATAATCATCCTTATTTATAATCATTTCATTATCGTATAATCATCCTTATTTTATAATCATTTCATAATTGTATAATCATCCTTATTTTATAATTATTTTATAATTGTATAATCATCCTTATTTTATAATCATTTTATAATAGTATAATCATCCTTATTTTATAATCATTTCATAATTGTATAATCATCCTTATTTTGTAATCATTTCATAATTGTATAATCATCCTTATTTTATAATCATTTTAAAATTGTATAATTATCCTTATATTATAATCATTTCATAATTGTATAATCCTCCTTATTTTATAATAATTTTATAATTGTATAATAATCCTTATTTTATAATCATTTCATAATTGTATAATACTCCTTATTTTATAATCATTTCAAAATTGTATAACCATCCTTATTTTATAATCATTTTATAATTGTATAATCATCCTTATTTTATAATCATTTTATAATTGTATAATACTCATTATTTTATAATCATTTCATAATTGTATAATAATCCTTATTTTATCATCATTTCATAATTGTGTACTCATCCTTATTATATAATAATTTTATAATTGTATAATCATCCTTATTTTATAATCATTTTATAATAGTATAATCATCCTTATTTTATAATCATTTTATAATTGTATAATAATCCTTATTTTATAGTCATTTCAGAATTGTATAATCATCCTATTTTATAATCATTTCATAATTGTATAATCATCCTTATTTTACAATCATTTTATAATTGTATAATCATCCTTATTTATAATCATTTTATAATTGTATAATAATCCTCATATTATAATCATTTTATAAGTGTATAATCATCCTTATTTTATAATCATTTTATAAGAGTATAATAATCCTTATTTAATAATCATTTTATAATTGTATAGTCATCCTTATTTTATCATCATTTTATTATTGTATAATCATCCTTATTTTATAGTGATTTTATAATAGTATAATCCTCCTTATTTTATAATCATTTTATAATAGTATAATCATCCTTATTTATAATCATTTTATAATTGTATAATCATCTTTATTTTATCATCATTTCATAATTGTATAATCCTCCTTATTTTATAGTCATTTTATAATTGTATAATCATCCTTATTTCATAATCATTTTATAATCGCATAATCATCCTTATTTATAATCATTTTATAATTGTATAATCATCCTTATTTTATCATCATTTTATTATTGTATAATCATCCTTATTTTATAATCATTTTATAATTGTATAATCATCCTTATTTTATAATCATTTTATAATTGTATAATCATCCTTATTTTATAATCATTCAATGATTGTATAATCACCTTATTTTATAATCATTTTATAATTGTATAATGATCATTATTTTATAATCATTTCATAAGTGTATAATCATCCTTATTTATAATCATTTCATTATCGTATAATCATCCTTATTTTATAATTATTTTATAATTGTATAATCATCCTTAGTTTATAATCATTTTATAATAGTATAATCATCCTTATTTTATAATCATTTTATAATAGTATAACCATCCTTATTTTTTAATCATTTTATAATTGTATAATCCTCCTTATAATATAATCATTTCATAATTGTATAATCATCCTTATTTTATAATTATTTCAAAATTGTATAATCATCCTTATAAAATAATCATTTTATAATTGTATAATCATCTATATTACAATCATTTCATAATTGTATAATCATCCTTATTTATAATCATTTTATAATCGTATAATTATCCTTATTTTATAATCATTTTATAATTGTATAATCATCCTTATTTTATAATAATTGCATGATTGTATAATCATCATTATAATATAATCATTTC
Source organism: Euprymna scolopes (assembly GCF_053919585.1). Classification (NCBI taxonomy): domain Eukaryota; kingdom Metazoa; phylum Mollusca; class Cephalopoda; order Sepiida; family Sepiolidae; genus Euprymna; species Euprymna scolopes. The sequence continues at coordinate 57,063,864 of NC_136499.1, read as the reverse complement.
ATAATTTTATAATAATCCTTATTTATAATCATTTTATAATTGTATAATTATCCTTATTTTATAATCATTTCATAATTGTATAATCATCCTTATTTTATAGTCATTTTATAATTGTATAATCATCCTTATTTCATAATCATTTTATAATCGCATAATCATCCTTATTTATAATCATTTTATAATTGTATAATCATCCTTATTTTATAATCATTTTATAATTGTATAATCATCCTTATTTTATAATCATTTTATAATTGTATAATCATCATTATTTTATAATCATTTCATAAGTGTATAATCATGCCTATGTTATAATCATTTTACAATTGTGTAATCATTCTTATATTATAAACATTTTACAATTGTATTATCATCCTTATTTTATAATCATTTTATAATCATATAATCATCCTTATGTTATAATCATTTAATAATTGTATAAATATCCTTATTTTATAATCATTTTATAATTGTATAATCATCCTTATTTTATAATACTTTCATAATTGTACAATCATCATTATTTTATAATCATTTTATGATTGTATAATTATTCTTATTTTATAATTATTTTATATTTGTATATTAATCCTTATTTTATAATCATCTTATGATTGTATAATTATCCTTATTTCCTAATCATTTTATGATTGTATCATCATCCTTATTTTATAATCATTTTATGATTATATAATCATCCTTTTTTTATAATCATTTTATAATTGTATAATCATCCTTATTTTATAATAATTTCGTAATTGTATAATCATCCTTATTTTATAGTCATTTTATAATTGTACAATCATCCTTATTTTATAGTCAGTTTATAATCGTATAATCATCCTTATTTGATAATCATTTTATAATTGTATAATCATCCTTATTTTATAATCATTTCATAATTGTATAATCATCCGTATTTTAATATCATTTTATAATTGTATAATAATCCTTATTTTATAATCATTTTATAAATGTATAATCATCCTTATTTTATAATCATTTTATGATTGTATAATTATCCTTTTTTATAATAATTTTATGATTGTATAATAATCCTTATTTTATAATCATTTTATAATTGTATAATCATCCTTTTTTTATAATCATTTCATAATTGTGTAATCATCCGTTTTTTATAATCATTTTATAATTGTATAAGCATCCTTATTTTATAATCATTTCATAATTGTATAATCATCCTTATTTTATAATCATTTCATAAGTGTATAATCATCCTTATTTTATAATCATTTTATAATTGGATAATCATCCGTATTTTATAATCATTTTATAATTGTATAATCATCCTTATTTTATAATCATTTCATAATTGTATAATCCTCCTTATTATAATCATTTCATAATTGTATAATCATCCTTATTTTATAATCATTTTATAATTGTATAATCATCCTTTTTTTATAATCATTTCATAATTGTATAATCATCCTTATTTTATAATCATTTTATAATAGTATAATCATCCTTATTTTATAATCATTTTATAATAGTATAATCATCCTTATTTATAATCATTTTATAATTGTATAATCATCTTTATTTTATCATCATTTCATAATTGTATAATCCTCCTTATTTTATAGTCATTTTATAATTGTATAATCATCCTTATTTCATAATCATTTTATAATCGCATAATCATCCTTATTTATAATCCTTTTATTATTGTATAATCATCCTTATTTTATCATCATTTTATTATTGTATAATCATCCTTATTTTATAATCATTTTATAATTGTATAATCATCCTTATTTTATAATCATTTTATAATTGTATAATCATCCTTATTTTATAATCATTCAATGATTGTATAATCACCTTATTTTATAATCATTTTATAATTGTATAATGATCATTATTTTATAATCATTTCATAAGTGTATAATCATCCTTATTTATAATCATTTCATTATCGTACAATCATCCTTATTTTATAATCATTTCATGATTGTATAATCATCCTTATTTTATAATTATTTTATAATTGTATAATACTCCTTAGTTTATAATCATTTTATAATAGTATAATCATCCTTATTTTATAATCATTTTATAATAGTATAACCATCCTTATTTTATAATCATTTTATAATTGTATAATCCTCCTTATAATATAATCATTTTATAATTGTATAATCATCCTTATTTTATAATTATTTCAAAATTGTATAATCATCCTTATAAAATAATCATTTTATAATTGTATAATCATCCATATTACAATCATTTCATAATTGTATAATCATCCTTATTTATAATCATTTTATAATCGTATAATTATCCTTATTTTATAATCATTTTATAATTGTATAATCATCCTTATTTTATAATAATTGCATGATTGTATAATCATCATTATAATATAATCATTTCATAATTGTATAATAATCCTTATTTATAATCATTTTATAATTGTATAATTATCCTTATTTTATAATCATTTCACAATTGTATAATCATCCTTATTTTATTGTCATTTTATAATTGTATAATCATCCTTATTTCATAATCATTTTATAATCGCATAATCATCCTTATTTATAATCATTTTATAATTGTATAATCATCCTTATTTTATAATCATTTTATAATTGTATAATCATCCTTATTTTATAATCATTTTATAATTGTATAATCATCATTATTTTATAATCATTTCATAAGTGTATAATCATCCCTATGTTATAATCATTTTACAATTGTGTAATCATTCTTATATTATAAACATTTTACAATTGTATAATCATCCTTATTTTATAATCATTTTATAATCATATAATCATCCTTATGTTATAATCGTTTAATAATTGTATAAATATCCTTATTTTATAATCATTTTATAATTGTATAATCATCCTTATTTTATAATACTTTCATAATTGTACAATCATCATTATTTTATAATCATTTTATGATTGTATAATTATTCTTATTTTATAATTATTTTATATTTGTATATTAATCCTTATTTTATAATCATCTTATGATTGTATAATTATCCTTATTTCCTAATCATTTTATGATTGTATAATCATCCTTATTTTATAATCATTTTATGATTATATAATCATCCTTTTTTTATAATCATTTTATAATTGTATAATCATCCTTATTTTATAGTCATTTTATAATTGTACAATCATCCTTATTTTATAGTCAGTTTATAATCGTATAATCATCCTTATTTGATAATCATTTTATAATTGTATAATCATCCTTATTTTATAATCATTTCATAATTGTATAATCATCCGTATTTTAATATCATTTTATAATTGTATAATCATCCTTATTTTATAATCATTTTATAAATGTATAATCATCCTTATTTTATAATCATTTTATGATTGTATAATTATCCTTTTTTATAATAATTTTATGATTGTATAATAATCCTTATTTTATAATCATTTTATAATTGTATAATCATTCTTTTTTTTATAATCATTTCATAATTGTATAATCATCCTTATTTTATAATCATTTTATAATTGTATAAGCATCCTTATTATATAATCATTTCATAATTGTATAATCATCCTTATTTTATAATCATTTCATAATTGTATAATCATCCTTATTTTATAATCATTTTATAATTGGATAATCATCCGTATTTTATAATCATTTTATAATTGTATAATCATCCTTATTTTATAATCATTTCATAATTGTATAATCCTCCTTATTATAATCATTTCATAATTGTATAATCATCCTTATTTTATAATCATTTTATAATTGTATAATCATCCTTATTTTATAATCATTTTAGAATTGTATAATAATCCTTATTTTATAGTCATTTCAGAATTGTATAATCATCCTTATTTTTAATCATTTCATTATCGTATAATCATCCTTATTTTATAATCATTTTATAATTGTATAATCATCCTTATTATATAATCATTTTATAATTGTATAATCCTCCTTATTTTTTAATCATTTCATAATTGTATAATCATCCTTATTTTATAATCATTTTATAATTGTATTATCATCCTTATTTTATAATCATTTTATAATTGTATAATCATCCTTATTTTATTATCATTTTATGATTGTATAATCATCCTTTTTTATAATCATTTTATAATTGTATAATCATCCTTATTTTATAATCATTTTATGATTGTATAATCATCCTTATTTTATGATCATTTTATAATTGTATAATCATCCTTATTTTATAATCATTTCATAAGTGTATAATCATCCATATTTTATAATCATTTTATAATTGTATAATCATCCTTATTATATAATCATTTTATAATTGTATAATCATGCTTATTTTATAATCATTTTATAATTGTATAATCATCCTTATTTTATAATCATTTTATAATTGTATAACCATCCTTATTTTATAATCACTTTATGATTGTATAATCATCCTTATTTTATAATCATTTTATCATTGTATAATCATCCTTATTTTATAATCATTTTATTATTGTATAATCATCCTTATTGTACAATCATTTTATAATTGTATAATCATCCTTATTTTATAATCATTTCATTATTGTATAATCATCCTTATTTATAATCATTTCATTATCGTATAATCATCCTTATTTTATAATCATTTTATAATTGTATAATCATCTTTATTTTATAATCATTTTATAATTGTATAATCATCCTTATTTTTTACGCCCAGCTTATAACTGGGCGTGTAAAATATATTAATTTTTAAGTAACGCGAGCTATTTTCAAAAGCTCAGATATAATGCTTCCGTACAACATCTATATATATATATATATATATATATATATATATATATATATATATATATATGTATATATATGTGCTGCATACGAACTATTTTAAAGGGGAAGGACTTTTTCTTATCAAGTATTTCATAAAGAAAAATTCCAACCGTAATTTTTATATCTAAATTCAGAAATGTAGCTTGTGTTTCTCTTTGTTCACAATATGATTCTAACTTCTTTTAATACATCAGGTGTTTATATATTTTTTAATTCCCTTTCATCATTTATGCATATAAGGTCATCAATTAATATCGCAAAAATATTCATGTTATTTATTCTGGATATATCATCTTTTCATTAATAAGAACATTGTCCTTAGTTTTTCAGCAGTTTTTATTACTGTACTTCCTTTTATACTATCAGCCGCCCCTCTTGATATTCACATTCTATTTTCAAAGTTTTTTGCTGTTGTTCCTAGCGCTTCTACTACTCGTGCTGTTATCCTGTTTTTTTATCCTCTACTGTTTTAGCTATCTGACCAGTTTAATGTATTTTCCCCGTTTCTTGGTCTCTTTTATCCGCACTCCATGGCCTGCTGGGACAGCCAAATCTACGATATAACAGGGATTTTCCTTCTTGTTTACTACTGTGACATCCGGTGGTCTTGCTTGGATGGGTTTCTGCGTGTGTATATCCATGTCACATAGGAGTTTTTGACTTTCATTTTTAAGTAGTGCTGCCAGTTTGTGCTTGTAACATTTAGCTGGATGTTCAAGATTATCTGCATAGTTGCCAGTGTTCGTTCTTCCCCATTTGATTGCATTTATTCTTATATTGTTTTGGGACTAGTTTTCTGCATTTTCGTATTATGTGGTTTATTGTTCTGTCTATTTATCCGCAGAGTCTACATTTGCTGTTTTCTTATGTCTTATCGAGCCTTGCTTTTATGTGGTTGGTTCTAATTACCTTATCTTGTGCGGCTGTAATAAGGAATCCAGTTTCTTTTTTAAAGTCTCCTGTTTGTAGCCATGCCCAAGTGTTTTCGTTAGTCTCATCGTCCATGGAGTTTATCTTCGTATTTTTCTTTTATCGTCTTATCACTTGTTTTGTCTGTTTGTGTTTTGTTTGTTTTGTCAATGTCTTTTGCTGCAGTAATTATCCCTTTAGTGCCCGGCATTACGTATCTTTCTAATGTTTTTTTTTTTGTGTCATATACGCAGTCTTTTATACTAACCAGCCTTCTTCCACCGTCTGTTCTTTTCAAATAGAGTCTGTCAGTATAATTCTTTGGATGAAGTGTATTGTGTATTGTCATGAGTTTCCTGGTCTTCTTGTCAAGATACCTCATTTCCTGTTTGGTTCATATTATAAATAGTCCAGTGTATCTTACTTGTGACACTGATCATGTGTTTATACGTTTAATTAGAATTCTACTATATAGTTTCGTTTCGAGAGGTCTTTCTCTTCTAACATATTCCTTTTTAAGTTCTATTTCATTTCTGTTGTTTAGACATTGTCTGCTTCCGGAACATCCAAATATGTTTAGCTATTATATTCACCTAGTGCCCTCATCTCCGTTTGGTTGGCTAGTATCCTACCTTCCGTTGCATCCGACCTTTCCCATTCCTGATCAGGAGCGCACCCTTTTCAATACCTAATTCTATTCATTAGGTGATTCATTCTTCTATCTGTACTAATTAACTTGTATTTTGTTTGGCATTTTCTTAGAATGTTGTTAAGGGCCATCATAGGTAAGATGAAAATAAGTGCTGATAAAGAATCAACTTTGGAAGATACCTCTGTGTATTTTAATCTCCGTTATGTACTGCCAATCAGCTGTGAATTCACGTCTCCATGTTTTCATTGTATTTTAAATTTGGTCCTGTATATGACCTTACACTATATCAGATGGTTAGACCCCAGCTTGCGGGCTTGGCAGAGTGTCGAGCACCCCTTAATTGCTATTGCTCCCAGGCCCACTCTGAACCGGAGTGGTAGTACCTGTTATGGTCCCAACTATGGGTTAAATAAAAAAAATAATTGAAAAATCAAGTATATCGTATTATTATATTTTTCTTCAAAACCACTGAATTTGGCATTAAATAACATAAAAAGAGTTGATATGCCGTAACACAAAAACCAACCAACCAACCAACTAACCTACTTAGCTATTTGGTCTCACTCTTTTTGTGGGGGAGCAGTGATATGGTAATGGGGGGAGGGTTAGAGAACATATAGATATGTGGCTTCAGTGTCTTAGTTCCGTGTAGCGCTTCATGTTTTGCCTCTGCAGCAGTTTTTCTGTCCGGCTCTTGTTCCTCCTGTATGTTAGTCTCCACATTCAAGAGTTTTTCTTAATATTTCAGCTGTTTTCATTATTGTTGTTCGTTGTATTTTCCAGTTATTCTTTTGATGCCAATTTCTGACAGATTTTCGGGATTGTTCCTAGTGCACCTACTATTATAGGTATTATGTTGATTTTCTTCATTTTTCATATCCCTTTCAGCTCTCTTGCTAACTCTGTGTATTATTATTATTATTATTATTATTATTATTATTATTATTATTATTATTATTGCTGATGTTGTTGCTATTCTTCTTCCACTAATTATCATTATTATTATTATTGTAATTAGCAGTAGTAGAAGTAGTATTACTGATATAAAATCTTACAAGATATTTTCAAACTGCATTAGTATGAACGTAATTATTACTTAGAAAACGGCTCTTACTTTTACAAACGTATTATAGGAGTTCAAATTTGCATTTTTCTTACGTTCATTTGATTAGATGCATATTCAGGTGGATGTTTGGGACAGAATAGTTGTATTATCTTTTTACTTATCTTTGCAAAATTACTTCTTACTTGCAAACTTATTATGACATGCTTTATAGAATTATTATCTGATATTATTCTATGCATTGGGTTTCCTTTAAAAGCATAAAGTAAAAAAAAAAACATAAAACACACAAAAAAATCAGAAATGAACTGAAATGCGAGTATTATCTATTTCTAAATACTTTTTTCTTGTAAGAATCATAAAATTATTCGAGCTGAGATCAAAACCAAAAGCTAAAGACAGTGAGGCAAGTACTATAACCATTAGGCCAGCTTGACACGACTTAAGAAGTTTGTTTCAAACCTACTGATTATTAACCTAATGTGAACAATTCGCGTATGCACAATCGTGTAACAGTTGACAAACAGATAACAATCGGATAACCCATAAGTACTAAATTTTCTAATGTTGCTCCTTAGCAGCCCTTATGTCCTGATGCAAACCGATAAGAAAATTTTTCCACATGTATGTATATATATATATTTTTTTTTACATAGAGGTCACCACTTATCAAGGCTCGGAAGACACTCGGGGATGAGGGTTATTGCGTGTACTGCAATCAATGGGATAATATCGTAGTTATCGTTAGTATTGGAGTTTTGATAAAGTGTCTTACTTAAGGAAAGATTCATCAGGATTTTTTTATATTGGACTTGAAGACATCCAAGTTGTAGTCAGGTGGGAAACAGGCAAACGGAAGAAAGTTCCACAGCCATGCACATCTAAGAAAGAAGCTTTGTTCATGGAATCTACGTTTTGATTTAGGCATAGATAAATAGTGGGGAAAATTATTGACGGTGGTTTAAGCTAGACGGGTGTATAACGTGAAGGATTGGCGAGTATATACATAAACTTTACTATTTCTTCTCTTCTGATAGGAATCATATGGTTTCGAAATGCCATGACCCCAAAAAGATAATATCTTATTCCTTTTAATTTAATAATATAATAATCCTTTTTTTATATCGAATTCTTATTTCTTACTAATATTTACGTCTCAATTTAATATTTTGATAGATTTCTTAAGATTTTAATATTTTTATGGATTCCATAACTAAACGATTTTTGCATCTTTATAATTCGGAATGTTTCTCTTACGGTGATTTACCCTGGACTAATTATTTCTTCAAGGAAATTCCAATAAGTTTTGTTTATATATATATATATATATATATATATATATATATATATATATATATATATATATATATATATAAAAATAAATATATATATACATATATATACACATGCATATGTATATATATAGACATATATATACATGCATATATATATATATATATATATATATATATATATATATATGAGATAAGTTACTTCACAAGTTTAATCTTCTACATACGTTATTCCCGTTAAAAAAGTCTACAACCTTTAAACTAAGAGAAAAATAAAACGAAATAAGACTTTAAGGTTCTAACACCTCTGCCAAATATTATTCGGAATTAGATATTTTCCCGAGCAAAGTTTACTAAAATGAACCCGCTATTTATTTCACAGTTTAATTGTTTTGTTTTAAAGAAACCATTTTGTTTTTCTAATGCTTTCTCTTCAATCATACACTTTCTAGTCTTTTTTTTTAATTTTAGTTCAAAAGTGAAAATTTGCCTGCTGGTAGTTTCGTTTGTGTTTATTCTTACTTTGTTTTATGTCTTTATTTGTGTTTTTTTACAACATATTTTTTTAGAGTGTTTCTCTATTGAGATACATTCAGTTTCAATTATAAAAGATTCATCGGATCGGCCTGTCACGTTAATCTTTCACGTATAAACGCATCAATCTATTAAACACACAAACTAAATAAACTAGTTGGTTACTGCAAAAATAATGTCGTTTTTTTCCGTTAAAATTCAGAAGATCATAACACCTTTCATAACAAACTTTATTAATCGAAATATAAATCATTAGAATTGAGACATTTTTGTCAACGAGAAATAAGTTTATTTATCCCATTATCCCAGAAATCTGGAAGCGAGGACGTACTTTGAAAGCCGAATCGGCATCACCTTGGTTTTTGAAGCATTTTTCGCGCAGGAAGTTTTCATGATGCTTAAAAAAGTGATAATCGGTGGGCGTGAGGTCCGGTAATTATAGCTGATGAGGCAAAATTTCGTAGCCTACTTCGTTCAGCTTCTGAAGGGCCAGTTTAGCAACATGCGGGCGAGCGTTGTCATGAAGAATTGCTCCCTTCATATTGACCAATCTGGGGCACATACGTTGGTGCTTCTGGTGTATATCGTTTCGCCCGGATTCAAGTTCCGCTATTGGATGAGACCGGTCGTAGACCACCAAACAGTCACTATAAACCTTTTTTGTGCAATTTTAGCCCCGGGGAGTGTTGTAGAGCTTATTCAACATCCAACTACTGTGTCAAACGTCGTCGGTCGCCGTAGAGGATCCACTTCTCATCACACGTCACAATCCGCTCGAGAAATGCGCCCTTTTTTGTTGCGCAGAACGAGCGAAAAAACACATCAAAACAACGATGTTTTTGTTACATGTGTTTTGTTAAAATGTATCTGTTGTTATAATTATCATACCACTAGACATTACACGAGTTAGACATGCGTACGTAATATATAAACCTGGCCATGTCATACACAACCCCCGACAATACAACATATTCCTTCTAATGCCGTGTATAAAGCCATGCAGAACCCCAACAACATAACACTTTCAGTTTGATACCGCTTCGGATATGACTTTAATTGCACGTCCAACATACGAGTTGTTGGGAAGACCAAGTCTTAAGAAGGCAACTCAGGTTGCTTGTGATGCATCAGGAAACAAGATACAACTAACTGCTGAGTTAAAATGCAATATCTCTTTTAGAGGAACAATATTTTAAGGTGCGTGTTATGTTTCTGTCGTATCACAGCTGAATCTTCTATGGTTGAACTTTATTGAAGAACTTGATCTTTTCAATGTTCCACTAATCTCAATTTTCAATTCTCTCAATATTAATGCTGCAGCAAATGCTGAAACACATTATAAGAACAGATTTTAAGCAAAGTTTAGCAATGTTTTTTCAAGAAAGTTTTGGATGTCGTTATAAAATTAAACAGAATCTAAAACTGAAGGCAGATGCAAACCAGTCTTCAGACTATATAAGTTAACAAATTTACCGAATTGATTACTATATTGCTCACTTTCTATTGCACACTCTTTAACCCTTATCCTCCAGTGGCCTCTTGGCCTTGATAATGTGTTGATGCCTGTGTAAAAAAAAACAAAAACAAAGACCAAATCATCCAGATCATATGAAGCTTTAGCTATAGGCGAACAAGAATTGGATCGCCTGAACAGGAAGTAATTCATCCTACAAATTATTCTTCCTGTGCAGCACATTGTCATTGTGAAGAAGGCTAATGACAGAGTACGCGTATGGGCGGACTTCAGCACTGGACTAAATGACAGATCTGAGACACATCAGTATAAACTACTTGTATCCGAAGATCTGTTCTCAAAACTCAACGGTGGAATTTATATTGCAAAGTTTTACTTTGCAAATGCATATCTACAAATGAAATTGATGAAGATTCAAAAAATTGATTCAGTATTAACACCCAGAAGAGATTATTTCAATTGAACCGCCTTCCATTTGGAGTCGTCAGTTTCAGCGATATTCCAATAAAGTAGGGATACATTTCTCACAGGATAACCACGCATTTACACCTACATTGATGATATCATCCTTACAGGCACACCCCAAGATGGACTTCTACATCATCTTACTTCCGTGCTGGGTCGAATTGAACAATATGAGTTTCACTTAAGACTAGACAAAGGCAAATTCTTCCAAACTTTTGTGAAATACCTAAGATTCATTTTTGACAAAAATGGTCGAAAACCAGATCCAGACAATATTTAGGCAATAAAACACACGGCAGTCCATAAAGGTGTTGAAATACTACGATCCTTTCCGGGCCTTGTAAGTTATCATAACTGCACAAGGTATGGGGGCATCTGAATACCCTTCTACAAAAAGATACAAAATGGAATTAGTCAAGCACATGAAAATATCATTTGAGAAAATCAAAGACAAAAAAGACATTGCACACACATAAAAGTCGTTAACGCCTACAGAATGAAAGTATAGCCAAATTTAAAAAGACACCCTAGCAATTACTGACGCGGTAATGAAATTTTACAAAATCCTATATGACTGGCATTTTACTCTGATCACAGACCACATGGCCTCAATAAATATTTTTTGTTCTAAGAAATAATTTTTTTTTTTATACAGCAACCCGCTTTTAGATTACGCCTTATCTATGAAATATCAACCAGACTGCAGAATTGGCCAGGCAGGTGATCAGATCTTTTTACATCAAAAATGAATGAAAGACACAGTCATCGTTGTTATAACTGTGAAACTTTAATTTGTCACTACACTGATTTACACAGTGAGAAATGATCCAGGAGGTTACAGCTGCAGACCCATTATTACAATAAGTTCAACATTTTCATCTGACAAATTGGCCATAAACATGCACTGACCAGCAACTTCAACCATTTTTTCAGGGAAAATCTTTATTATCCAAAATCAATGGAACACTTTTCTTTGAATAACGGGTTATTGTCCCATTCAAATCACAGAAAAATTTCTCAAGAACGTCAGAGAATTAATCGGCAGAAAGCCCCTCTCACATAGCTATTTTTATTTGCCAAACATAAACAGCCAGTTAAAAGACTTGTAACAAGTTGTGCCAAATGTCAACTGGTTGCGAAGTCTATTCGGAAAAAAACATTGCATGCATGGCCTACCCCGAAAATGCCTAGGTCACGACTACAGAATACACATGGATTTGTAGAACCATTTAATGGACAACATTACTTAATATTGGGTTATGCTTACAATAATTTGCCAGAAGTCTTACAGATAGAACATATTACCTCAAATGAAATTGTAATCAAACTACAAGAATTTTTCAGCAAATTCAGCCTACCTTAATATTATTTTCTGATAATGGTACTGCATTTCCCCAAGCAGGATATTCTGACTTCTGTACACAAAACAGTATTCAGCATCTCAGATTTCAACATTTCTATTCACAATCAAATGGCCAAGTAGAACATTTTGTCGACACTTTTAAAAGAGCACTCTTGGAGTTTAAAAGAGGAATAAACTACTCGAGAAATCATAGAAATATTTCTAAGCAGCTCTAGAACTACCCATATAAAAATTTCAAAAATGGAAAGTCTCCCGCTTATGGTTGTCTGTTCTCTGTATCTGATTAAAAATTAAAACTTCCCAAATGAATATCGCAAATATTTTTTTCCAAATAACAGTATCTAAAAGTACCCCTCTCAACTCCAGATGTTAGCAAATAAATCAACCCGTGACGCCTGCGTTTAGTAGAAGTAACTCTTAACAGGAGAGTTTACACTGCCTGAAGTCACTCGCCAACTTACGTATTTATAAGAGGTAACGGATAGAGGATAAACCGCCATTTCTACTATACGAAGGATACTTTAATAAGGAAGCCATTTTTATGTAGCACACTTGACATTTTTGTATCTCAAATAGTTCGTGCTTACAATTTAGAATCGAAACAATTCTTATATAATTAATGCATTCATTTTTTATTTTCCCTTATTTAAGATTGTGTGGAGTGAACCTATCGTTCTTCTCTTTAAAAAAGTTTATTTGAACTTTTATTAAGTACAATACTTTGTTTTATCTTTTGAACTTTTAATGGAGAGTCGGCAACGCATTGTGCATGCGTTGTCGACAGCTCCATAACTCCAGCTTCCCTTAATTTGTCCCTAAGTCCTCGTCTCGAATGAGTGATATTTCTGGCTATTGAAGATAAAGAGGCAGAACACTATATCGGTGGATTCTTTGCATGAGTAGTTGCTTGAAATGGAATGTTTTTCTTTTTATTCCTATCTTCATGGTCATGTTACTAATAAGGCTGCTGGATATAAACATTTACACTGAGCTTACGTTATCCGTTTGATAGTCAGGAACTCGAAACTTAGATTAACCTCTAAGGAGGACGTCCTATCAGCAGGTGATAAGTACTGAAGCTGCTGTGCTACCATTTGGTGAATTGATTCCGGACCATGCAGCAGTTTATGATGGAGCTTTTCGATGTCATATTAATAGGTAAAGTTACGGCATTATGTTTTCATGGTCTGAATCTTTTCGCATTTTATCTCCCTTCATTTTCCATTCATACATGCACTAATCACCTCTGCCGCCTTCTTCCACAAATGCTCATATTCAATCATGAAAAGCCGCTAAAACTAAAACAAGAGTAAACCCAGAACTTCGACCTCAAGGTAGACCCCTACTACTATAGCTCCTATTCTAACATCAAGGGTTTAGTTTTTAACCTTCCAGAGGTTGGAATCCCATTACGGAGGCCAAACCAGATGTATTGTTCTTGTGCGTATCCAGCATTGGACTCACTGTTTCCCTACATGACTACGCGATCAAAGAATACATGTAAATCTAACCACGAAGATTGCCATGATCATGGAACATGCACCTACATTAGAGATGGCCTCATATGTTGTGAGGAAATCTCTATAAAAGATCCAAATTTCCCCCATATATACTTCAACGTAGCACTTGCTCACAGTACCATGCTAATATTTGCCCTCTATCGCCCCCACAACAGCGGAGTCAGTATTTTTAAAAGCATCTTTAAGAAAATTGACTCTCTCCTGTCAGCTCACCTTTCGGCTAATATCCACGTCTTTGGGTCGTGGTGGCTTTTATGTTTACAATATTGAATGGCATAGGGGAAGGACTGTCATGATTTCTCCATCGCCATTGACAAAATTCACGATTATTCACGAACGTATCTCCCAGATATTTATCTTACACTTTGCCGAGATATATGCTCATCCTCTGTTCTGTCCCCACCAGTCTGCCAAACACTCGATTGTGTCAGTTAAAATAAAAACAAATTGTTATAAGTCGTCAGATGTACTCCTCCATCGTACGATATTCTGTAGCCGACTGGAATAGCTTCCGTACATTTATATGCAATATTCGCACCATGTTAAATAAACGTGCCCTCTACAGTATCAGGACTGACTGAATGGTTAATAATTGGTATAGATCGCCTCATACCCTCCAAGAACTTTCAGTGAAAAACCCAACAACCAGTCGGCGTTCTTTCCGGAATGTGCCGCTGCCATTGCACAGAAAAATCACTACTTTAACTTATTTCAACGAAATAGATGCCACGAGACAAAATCCGATTTTAGGACTGCCAGCAACCACTGTAAAAGAGCCATAAAGAACGAAAGAGATATGTAAGCTCGAGTTTCGATGATTAACTATCAGGACCTAAAACCGATGCGTGGCTTCTATCACAACCATCATTAATAGGTAATTTCATCAGCATCAGACAAAGCCAAAGTTTTTCTAGAAACTTTACAGCAAATTCTATCCTATGCGATCAGGGCCGTTTACCACACCCCGCATTCTCTCCTGTATCTGAAAACATATTACGCGACATACAAATATCTATGCGTTATGCTGCCCAGGTTTTCAAAAAACTCGATCACAGTAAAGCAATTGGCCACGATGACATTCCAATTATAATGGTTAAAAAGCTTTAACCAGAACTACCCCCTATACTTACAAAGCTGTTTAAACGTTGTCATAAACAGAAATACTTCCCAACACCCTGAAAATCCTTTCAGTTTTCCCCGTATTTGAAAATTCAGGCGATTAGTCATCTCCGTCGCAATACAAACCAATCAACCTCCTGAGTGTCCTGAGTAAACTACTGGAACCTGTGTCAAACAGAGAGGTGATTAACCACCGCAATACAAACAACCTCCTCAGTGATATGCAATATGGCTTCCACTCGTCCAGACCTACACAACCTGTGCTAACAATAATTTCTTACAGAATTAGTGAATCGGCTTCATTTCTAGAGCAATTGCTCTTGACATACCGAGGGCTTTTAGATAGGGTGTGGCATAAAGTCCTGCTACACAAGATCTTTTGCTACGAAATATCTGGAAATGTTTTTTTTTTTCAAATTATTGAATCAGTCCTTTTTGAAAGGTTTGTAAATATAGGTTGATGGGTTGATACAGTTGATGAGCAGAAATCAAAAGCTCACATTGTTATTATTCGGCATCCCTCAGGGTTCCATTATGGACCCAACTCTCTTCTTAATTTTTGTCAATGTTCTCTCAAATCCCACTCTTATGTCATTCCTAAACATTTATTTAGACAGCACTACAATCCATGGCTACACCTCTAAGACGAGAAATTGCCAAGATCTCTTTGATTCTCTCCTATGATTTTAAGCACGCGGTGCAATGGGGAAAATGTGGCTGGTTTATTTTAATGCATCTAAAACAAAACTTCTTTTTTCCGTCATCCACGTTCTTACAAACATTATCCTCTTATTGAAATGAACGGCCCTCACCTTGAGGTCGCTCCATGTTTAGACAAACTGCTTAGTCTGACTTTCAATCTTAATCTGAAATGAAGCCATGGTCACTGGAAAAATAATTGAAATATTATACTGCTTGAGTAGATATCTCATTGCTGAAGCAATTCTCTAATAAGTGCAATACTGCATGCTAATACAGACCTGTTCTATTTAAATATTGACCACTTTACCATAACTTAAGCATACATTCTTTACTAATTTTAATATATTATTATACATACATTTTGGATCTAGAATACTGAGCAGTTTTCATTAAACATGTACTACTCTATTAGTGTAATACTGCACACTATCCACACCTGTTCTAACTAGGGTGTAAAACATTTAGAGCGTATAACACTAACTGCCCTAATGTATTAATGCATAAACATGGTATATCTTTGATGCTTAACACTGCTGGATCCTTATATGCTTATTACGCAATTTTGGATTCCATGTTTATTATTTCTTGCGTATTAATTTAATGAATTTGTACTCATTTAACGTGAATACGCCCGAAAAAACTCAAATAGCAGTGAAATCCCATAATTTAAATGTAGAAGTCACTGGACGCCCGAAGAATAATTATCTAAAAAGCTTCTTTTCTTGGACCGCTTGGAGTTCCTTAACATGTCCTTGTTTCCCTGACTTTACTTAAATGCACGAATAAAAATGTATTGTAAACATATATCTTGTTGCCAAATTTCCTACTTAGTAAATGCCCCTTTCAAATGCAGGTCCTAATGAGATTAGCCCTTATGCTTCAGTGTTAACATGTCTATTTTCGGGTGAGTAAGATTATTAAAACAAGAATTTTTTAAACTTTAATCTCTAGAAGAAAATTTAGTGGCCAATCATAAGCTTGTAATATCATTTTGTTACTTGCGCTTCTTTCTCTCTATTAAAAATATATTGGTCACTCATATACTCTTAATATTGTATTATTTTTCTAATATTCGTTTATCATAAGTTTGAGATGTCATTTTTCGGAATTTCTCTATGCATCCCTACTAGCAGAACCTGTGGAAATTCCACGGCGAATTCTTTCATACGTAATATATTTATGTTGGCATTCTGTAGATGCCCAGTGTAAATGGAGACGCTCTGATGTTTTCGTAGCTTTTCTGTTAAAATTGCAAAAGTATTTATCTAAGCTGGCAGGAACGCCCGACAAAGCCCGGCTGTAAAGTTACGCTTAAATATATTTTAATTCTTGCAGATGTCGTATATATTATTATAGCGTTAATGTTCTGTCGATTTTTATGCATTATAAAGTTGCGATTTACAAAAACAAAAGAAAATATATCCATATAACTTGGGTGCATTAGTTTTAATCGAAACCGAAATAAAAATTTATGAAAAAAATATAGGTATATATTTATAACTTGAGTTCCTTCAGCCATAATCGAAACTGAAACCAAAACTTATGACAAATTCTTGATAAAATTATTTATATAAAAAATAGATAGCTTAAGTGTCATCAGCTATAATCGACACTGAAACCAAAACGTATGAAGAATTCTTGATAAAATTATTTTTGACAACAAATGGAAGTAAATAACGATTAAACGACCTGGATGTAAGCATGACACAGAAAATAATACACACGCTATCGTATGAATATATACATAAGAAAATCCATTGGTCACGCATCAGCTTGAAATGCTATATATTTTCAAACTTGCGTCAATTCATTTATATTTGAAAAATCTATTCCGTACTAATGAGTAGGGCTGTGACATACTTTTTTCTCTCGAGTATATATCCGACACAGTCAGACTTAGCTAATCAATGGAGAACCACATCAGTCTATATAAAAACATATAAAATATTAACGGATATATACTCAAGAGTCAAAACAATGAAAAGAATATGCTGTTGTCACAGCGCTACTCATGAGTTTGAAAAGCCATTTTTAAAACTTGCGTCTAGTCGTCTCTATTTAGAAAAACTATTGACCAGGCATGAGTTTGACATAAAATTTAAATGTTGTTAACCCTAACCCTTGTAAATTCGTACCCTTATTTATACAACAAAAAAAAGACATGCATGAGGTTGAAAACCAATGATTCTCAGCATTTTTTTTATCATGCCTTTCTTTTCTTTTTGATGTATTTTGGTGAAGCCTTATAGCTTATTTTGTTTTTCAGTAATTTAAAGAAAACCAAAGAACATATACCAACAGCTGATCTTGAAGGAAGACTGAACCGATATTAACCTTACATGTACCAAGGGGGTCCACATTTACCCCGGTTGAGAACCATTGGAGGATCTTTGATATTACGAAAGGAGACAAATTCCGCAATGTTAACATCACGTTTAAAATGACTGACGGACAAATCTATATTTGTACATTATTCTCTGGGCCGCGTATAAGTTTTAAATAACATTTCCATCGCTAAACACCATTTAGTTGCGTACAAATAAAACCTCGTCTCGTATTTAAATTTATAGCCTTTCGTTTATTTGTTATTTTTTTTTTGTAATATATCCTACTTATATTTTGTTTCCCTTTTACTCTCTTTATTTTCCTTGGAAATTTTTCCCTTTTTTATCTTTCTTTTTTACACCGGAGAAAATAATAAAAAAGTAAACATAGAAACGAGGCGCCTCCGATTGTTTGTTTAAAATAAAATAAATGCAACATCTATTTAAAAGAGTGGATTTGTTAAATATATTTACAAACACTGTGTAACTGTTCGTCTTTTGTGGACTATTTCTTAGTTTGCTATGTCTATATTTACTGAACGTCGTCCGGCATCACAAATTGAAAGATCATAATATTACTTTTAATAAGGGTAAATATCTTAGAACTATTGACTTTATCGATATTACGTATCGTCTTTATATGTAAAACTGAAGGGAAGTTAGCAATTATGAATTTAATGTAACCATTATTTTACTCTGTATTGTCCGGGTATACAAATTGTTAAGTTGTAGTATCATTTTTGGCAAATACTCTATAGAGATTTCTTCGGACTATTTACTTCATCAATATTACATATTTTCTTAATATGTTTAAACTAGCGGGAGTACCCGGCGTTCCCCGGATGTGGAGGTTTTATGAAAAGAATATTAAGCAAGGAAGCCTAAATTTTTAAAATTAACCTAACTCATTAAAAAATCTAAGTGGCAGCGAGTACCTGCGCGAGCGCAAAAACAATAAAAGTTGCCGTAACCAGGCTCGGACATGTAACGTAAAGGAAGAAAAAGTAAAAAAAAAAGGTCAAAGCCAAGCGTTTAACCCCCGCGCCCACCGCGAAAAACGACGTCGGCGAATTTCGAAATAAGGCTAATCATTTCAAGGCGTATGATGACTTTGCAAAAATGTCGACGAAAATAGTAGCCATTTGTATAAAATGGCAGTGAAAGAAAAATTTTTTTGGTCAATTCTTTTGGATATTTGTCAGCAGAGACACTGAGCTTTTAAACGATTTTTGTCAGAGTTTGTCGCGGTATGGAAAGTTTAATCGCGACACACAAACACACATACACCCACATTAACAGACGTTCGAGATTAATAATATAGATGAAAGAATTTAAATAAATGAGGAATTTTTTGAAAGTTTGTCGGCCAAGAGACTGAGCTTCCAAACAATTCCAATATTATCAGGGTTTTTCGTGTGTGTCAGAAGTTTAAGCGAGACATACAAACACACACACACACACAAACATTAACAGACGTTAGAGATTTATGAAAGTGATATAATGATCGAGCGAGATCGAAACTGTACAACTCATGCTCTCTACCGATTTAAGTGATGACAATCGGACAACTGTCAACTCCCTTAGATGCAAATCCTGATAACAGGGACGTATCCAAGGTGAAGAATACAAAGTCTCTGGTCACGGTTATGGTATTTGGTGCGGATGCAAGTAAGGACCACGTCATGCTACCTCACATCTGTCGGCTTGAAAGTCAACACCAAAGTGTACTTGGATGTACGGAAGAGTGTGGTGATCAAGTAGCCGCTGGTAGACCCACGATGTGCAAACAGAACTCGGCGTCGGCACACAGACTTGGCTTCAGAAGGAGTGCTACCACTTTGGTCCCCTTCCTTCCTCGACCTGGATTCGCTTGACTACTTCGTTTGATCATACATCGAGAACATCAGCAACATGGCCTCCCACAACACTAAAGCCAGCCGAATCGCTGCCATCAGCCGAGTATATACTATGCTCCTGACGGTGCTTGTGAAAAATGCATGATCTCGTTCCGGTCCCTATCGAGGCGGTGATTGATGCAGAATGCGGCTATATTGACTTCTCGTCAGCTCTACTGCATAATCAAGTCACGTAAATTATTTTAAATAAAAGTTTTAAAATAAAGTTGTAGTATTGTTTTCTTTGAAACGACAAATTTATCGTTCCACCTTGTACTTAAATTTAACACTGTCGCATGCATGCAGTCTTTAATATAAAACACATGAACATTCTCAAGTAGTATCTATATTTTTAGGTATTTTTAATTATATGTATATCCTACGTGATCTCGTTAAATTAAGGTCTTGTCGTCCTAAAATAAAAGCTACTTATTAATACTTACAATAAAGACTATATCAATTCTGGCAAATAGACAAGCCTTCTATTTATACAACCTTGTCAGATCAAAGAATAACGCCAGAATATTTAGGGCCACTTTATACTTCCATGTTAAAATGATTTATACTGTGAATGTATTTAATCTGACCCTACAACGTCAACCAAAACTATATTACACAGATATTAATCGTAAAATACAGTCTGCAGATGACTCGAAGGAGATCTTCAGTTATGCATTGCCTTTATTGCCGATTTCAGGTTTCAAATATAATCGACTCAGAGAGCTAACCCGACCTTACTCAGGACGAGCTACGAGTATCGACATTGCAAAATAAATGATGTTTTCACAATCTTTAACAAACGTTAGCAGGCATCAGCCAGTGAGCCGCACTAAATGTGTAGTCGTTAAGGATATAAATATATCTTAATCCCTTTTGAGTGCATCCTTCACCAAATTTCCTTCTAAGTTCTCGACTTAATTAGATAATGGTTCACTTAACATTGGACCGTTGAGTTAAGATATTTATTCGGATTCATACTGAGTAATTCCGCATTCCGATTGACACTCATCCTGCCTGAAACTTAGACAGACTTTGTATTTGATTTTGTCATCTATATGTATTCTATATATACCGTAGTATACCTTTTTTAACGTTGTCGTTTAATGTCTACACACACGGCCAACAGGTACAAAGCCAGTTTCAAGAAAACAAAGACAAATAAAGAATTCGATCTTTTTTCAGTTAAACAAGAGATATTTATTTACATGTAATTTCCAGAATAAAACCTTGTCTTTTGTTCATAAACTTTCTCATACTCCAATGTTCTTTACAAGACTCTGTCGTGTCGAACATGTACTGTGCCTTTGTCTGACCATGGTTACGACGAATCTTTTCCTGTCGCTCTTAACTCACATAGGTAACATGTCAATCTCTGCCATCTCTAACCTGAGGGGGTCCTGGATATGACCTTCAATTATATCCAGTGGTTAGGCCCCAGCTTGTGGGCTTTGGGGAGTGTGGAGCCCCGCGTTAATTACCATTGCTCCCAGGTACACTCTGACCCAGAGTGGTAGTACCTGTTAGGGCCCCAACTATGAGTTAAATAGAAATGGACGTGAAAACAACAAATATATTCTATGAAAAACTTTTTTCTTCAAGATCTTTGGATTCGGCATTAAATAACCCGAAAAGGGTTGATACGCCGTAAAACAAAAACAACCAACCAACTAACCTGAGGGGTCCACGTTATTATTATAATATTCTTCTTTTTGTGCTTTCTCGCCGTGATTTCACCTCTTACACGGCTCAGTATTTGTATGCGTTGTTATTGATGCTGCTGTTCCACGCAGGTCTGTAACATATTAACACAACGAACATTTTTAACTAAATGAGTATTTCGCAGTTGTTCTAAAAATCATCTTGATTCAGACCATGTAATAATTTTCTTGTGATAATTTTCTCTATATCAAAATCACCCAGAATTCAAAAGACGATAATAATATCAATGTTTACTAACATATATTGACCTTCATTTTGGCTAATTTACGCAACTGTTTTATTATATTTCGTGGAAAAAAAATGTCAAAGTAGTAGACATCATCCTGACTTTAAAATACATTAAGAAATGTTTCGATAAGTTGCGTAATGAAACTATCCAATAGAACATGTACCTTCGTGTATATTAACTGTCAGTACCAAGAATGAAGTCCCGCTAATCAAATCGAATAAACTTTTACAATGAAATTCACTCATTAAAAGTATATCACTACCAGAAATGTTCAGCATGATTTTCTACAAGTAAATATCGACAGCGTCTTTTAACCTTAAAGTGAATTATCTGTTTTCGTAGCAGTACATAATTCGCTCTGTTCTTATCACACATTTCGGCCTTTTTCAGATATTTCCTGTAAAACTCGGTAATCTTTCTACCGAAATTGGCATCAGAACGAAATTTCGAACATAATCGTTTATTTAATCAACAGGAATAACATGCACTTGTTCAAGCAGGGATAACGAGATTAAAGGCTTGAATAGTTCGCAATTGTTTTGCCCAACATAGGCAGCCTTGAAAATTGAAATATTAACTTCCAGAAACGTATCACTTTGAACTAGTTTTTACTTAGAACTTTATAACCAGGGCTACCCTGAAGGAGCGAGAGCGTGCTACTCGTATAGATTAGTACAGACTGGGTGCGTCTTACTTTTTCATAAGATATACTTGTTATTTTCACGATGATTGATTTAAATTAATATGTGGAGCAGGAGTAAAGCCATAGAATATTAACCTTAGATGCTGGATTTGCTTACAATCTCCTGAATAAAGGAAACGTTACATATTTAAAGTTAATAACGTTAGTATAATGATGAAGCGAAATACCAAATGCGGTTTAATGGAATATCGAACGAATGTTGCTTTTATCAGGTGTATTATTTGGATTATTCAGACTACTGTTCTCATCCTGTGTGTTATTCACACGTTTCGAATTTGTTTTAAATATTTTCTGTCGAATTCAGTTATCTTTTAACTGACCTTGTTGTAAGTACGAAATTACGAATATAACCGTTTATTTTATCAACGGAGATAACATGTTCCTGTTCTAGCAGCCATAACCAGATTGAAGTCTTTAATATTTCACAATAGCTTTGTTCAATATTGCCAGTCCTGAAGATGAAAACATTAACCTCCAGATGCGTGCCACTTTGCACTAGATTTTACTTATCATTACGCCACTTCTGCCAGGGTAACCCTAAGGGAACGAGGCCATGCTAATCTTCCAGATTCCCTTCGAAATAATGTATAAATTCCTTCGTTTGACAAAATATTCAAGAGGTCGTCAAGATGCCATCGAAGCAGGTCGAACGGTACAACGAGCCAAACGTTTTGAGAATAACACTCACGATTTGAACAGTCGTAATGCACATTATCAATCCTTATCTAAATAAAATTCAGAAACACAATATCAAATCGTCGTGAAGAATCGTGATCAATGATGAGCTTTACTTTGAGAAAGATGGGACCAAGAAACGTCAGATGAGGAAATGTGGAAGTAATATAAAGAATGGGATAATAACTGAAAAATAAATATGTAATGAAAGATTGAAAAGAAAAAAAAAAAGATAATGTAAGGAAAAATGCGATAAAAGATTATATGTGTCAGAAAGAAGAAAAGAAAAAGAAATCAATAAAGAAAAGAAAAAGAGTACATGATAAGAAATAGGAGAAAATAACAATAGAAAAAGAAAATCGTCAGTTCGTTTATTTAGATTCCTGCAAAAATAGTTTAGAAACATAAAATGATCATCGATTGGCTTACACAAATTTGTCTTACAAAAAATATACTCGAAAATCAGAAATCACAGCCTAAAAAAAGGTTATCAAGTTAAAGTCGTATGGAGTTTCTGTCATTTTTTTCTAACCCAGTAGAAGATTTAGAAAATAACAATCTATTTGATCTCGGAGTGAATTTTTCTTTGCTTCGCTTTGATTTTGATGAAAGACATCTAGGCGAATAGATAATAAGTCCTCTTACTTTCAACACGCCGACGGAAAAACTACAAATTCGAAACACTTCATAACGATCTGAGTGTTTTCGTATTGTTTTATGACATTTTATAGCGACCATTTTTTTTGTTTATTGTTTTAGATCCTCTGTGGAATTAAACGAACATCAACGTTGTCTGCCAAAAAATAAAGAACAACAGGGTATTTTAAGTTTGATTACAAACGATAGGCTCAGCATTATATATATCCAAATTACAGTAAAGGAGTTGTATATATATATATATATATATATATATATATATATATGCTTGATACTTTAAGAAATAGGAGTTATTGTATTGCTACGTCTATCTTCCATACGTGAATCTTAAATAACCAAAGTGTACTGATATTTATTTTAGAAATTATTAAAAAGACACAGACGTCCCAATTTTACTAGAATTGAATCAAAAAGTGTACAGGAAAGTTGATCCTGTTAAAGGCCCTTTTGAAGAACCTCTTATAAGAGAAAAGAGTCTACACCCTACCATGTAGATATTCTCCACTGTGAATAGCGAAAGCCACAGCCTACCAAGAGATCAGAACAATTTGCCATCAGCCAGGTGATCTCAGGATTCTATCAGCTGACTCCCCTTGGGTGGATTGTTGCATCTGCTTTATATCTCCATGCCCATATCTACTTATACATTGCACTCTATTTAATGACTCTGAAGGAGTTCTTCAAAGATAATACACAACTGCCTTCTCTGAGAGTATATGCACGGAGGCTGATTACATGAAACACACAAATAATACCATTGTAATAGCAACCGTGAATGCTTGCCTGGAACTCCATTTGCAAGCTGGCGAAGAAGTGAGCAAGATATCTTTTGCCATGGACAGTATCGAGTATAAGCGACTCTGGCCAAGTGTCATACCCCTTGTGTCTGTTGGAGCAGACCATGCATCTGAACACCTGCACAATCTGAATGCAACTATCTTTGGCATCATAAGCATCAACGGTATCAATACCATGCAGATATTTTTCTTGGCCACACCAGAACTTTCACGTCTGTCGAAAGAGTTCAAGAGCGTGGAAGCTGACAGAATCACAGAACAACCTGAGCTGTGATCAAGTGCAGTCATGAGGGTACATGCTACAGTCGACAAGATGAAAAAAGTCATATCCAACCATGAAACCCCCTTTACCACTAAAGGGGACAAGCTGTACAATATGATTACTAATGCATACATCTCAGATGAGTATGTACCACACATTTTGAATATCGACGTCACTGGACAAAAGTTGTATAAGGATTACGTGTCAGATAGAACCAATAGAGGTGTCAGCCTCTGGGTTCCTGTGAAGAAAGAGAACAACAAGATGTTCCTTTCTAGGAACAAGATTACAGTTAAACCCAGAGATAATACTGTGGATTTGAAGGAGACCAAGGACCTGTTTGCAAGGTTGATGGTACTTGCCAAGTCAAGCCAAGACATAAACCAGAAAGGGGCCATATGAAACTCTAGAAGTGTAAGCCATGTTCAATTACAGAACAGTTTCCGGTGGTTCGTTATTTTACACAAATCATGGGAGGTGACTGGTTCGCAGTAGACAGTTCTTCAGTTGGAATCCATAGGGCAAAAGATTCTTTCCCGTGTTGACACAAAGAAAACATATGCGAAATTGCTACAGAAAGGTTCAATATTTATGGAGCAATTCTGGTATCTGATTGGTTGGTAGTAGAACGTGAATTAATTCAATGTGTCATTTCCGAGGAACATCGTTTAGGCATAGAATCTCCCGATTTTGTTAAAGTATTCTTCTGCACTTCGACCACTGCTTCCTTTTGCTATTGTTATTGTTGTTGTTATTTTGCTGTTGCTGTTGTTGTTGTCACCAATTTTTGACATGGGAATATTTTAACATGTTGCCTTTTTTACTGTTATTTCTAACGATATTTTGAAAATTTCGAAACCTTTTTAAAAGGTTTGGATATGGCTGCCTCTGAAAGCTAGATGCCGTTGATCAACAACAGTATGGAATCAGAGGATGTTCCGACAAAAACGTGCACCCCCCCAAAAGTCGATATAAACGTCCTTGATTTCATAGAAAAAGACAAAAATTCCCAACACCTCATTACGAATAAAGAAATCTGTGTGGATTTACCAAGACTGTAAGACCCCCAAATGTCTGATACTCTTCGTTGTTGACCCCAAAACAAAGAAAGTAATTCGTGCACACTTGGAATTGGTCAACAACCTCCTAGCAACCAGGGAATTCGTCCACTACGTCTCATCAATGTAGGGGCCATAATACTTGGAACGTCATTTTTAATATGCGCAAAATTGTCTTTCACTGTCCCAAAAAGAGATAATAACCACTAACCATATTTTCGTACTGATTAAATGGGAAGAAGACGAACCACTGTATCCGTTTTTCACGTACCTCACCACGTGGACGGCAAACACATTGGAGCAGTTATGCTTAAATACGGGGTAATCGTTGCCATCAAATGCGGACAATTTCATGGAGTATGGTATTTTTACCTTCTCCTTAACAAAGAGAACTTCTTCCTAGAAGTGGGTGATTGCAAACTACCTATAATCGTGGCAGGCAGAAAACCCACATGTTGGAACTGTGGGGATATTTATCGTCTCACTACAGATTGCCCTAAAAAAATCCACCTCCAAACCCTAAGTAAAGAGTGGAGAAACATCTGGAAATTGAACTAGCAGTCAAAGTTCCCCCCTCCTGAAGAGACTACCGGCAACAAATTGAAAAGGACCAACCATGGGAGATATCCATCGGAAAACCCCCTGGCCGCCCCTCTCTGGAAAAATCAAGGGAGAAGGCCATGCTGGAATAAGACCCAGGCAAAGTATGTGGATGTCGTTGATCTCAAAAAAGAAATTTGATGCCCAAGAAAACTCTATTTCCAAATCCCCCTGTGAATCTCAATCTCCTTCGCCTAAACAAAGCCCCAAACTGCAGAGACAGATAAACCCCATAACTGACTCCCCTCGCAAACCTAAATCCGAACCCCTGGTAAAATGCTTCCTCCTCTTTCATCTCCAGTCCCTCCAAAACTACCAAAATTGATACCTCTCAGCCCTATTAAAAAACCCTCTCCTGTCCCATCTACCCCTGCCACCACTCGTAATACTCCTTCCATATCTCCTCGTAAAGAGCTCACCCACTACCACAAGGGAATCAGAACAAAAGTCCTTGCCTGGAATAAAGAAACGCCAACAATATTTACCCTGTAAAGACATATATAAGATTAGTGACCCTCAAATCAACAGTTTTGTTTATTTTAGGGGCTCGACCTAGCTAAGTTAAGATACTTCAAGGAGGTAGCTGGCAAGCCAATAGATTACCCTACCAACTTTCTCAACGCTAAAAAGGTTCTAACCGTCATAAGAGAAAAGGAGGAGGAAAAAGATCTATGGGCACTGCTAGAAGAAGCCAATGAGTCGTTTGATCTAGCAGTGCCCATAGCAATTTTTAAAGACTCAAACATAAGAAACCTATTAAAAAGTTGTGTATGGACGGTCCCGGTTAAAATGCACCCCTCCCTGTATAGGATAGAGAAACTAACCTATCCAACGCATGTCGGCGGTATCTCTCGTGATGGACTCATCGACACTGAGATGGGTACGTATTCCCTCACGAGAGACATCGGCACGCTTACATCCGCGATGTTCGTTTCTGGCTCTCAACCCTAAGGCGTTGTGTGCATTTGCGTGATGATAGAAACAGTCGACACTAAGGCCGCGCTAATCAATTTAGATCAGTCCAAAGCCTCCGATAGGGTTGACCATCGGTACTTGGGGCTGTTTTTTCGGCGGCCGGTTTTGGCCTGCAATTTCGCCCGTGGGTTCATCTTCTCTATGCTAATCCCGCGATCATTGTAGAAGTGAATGGGAACAGATCGAGACCCTTCAGTTTGTCACGTTCAATTCGTCAGGGGTGGCGGTTATCACCAATGCTATATGTTCTTGCGATAGAGCTTTTTTTGCGCAGGCTAAGGGTGAATCCGGTCTTGCGCTGAAATTACATTGCCAGCTGCGGATGCCCAGGTAAAGTACTCCGCTGTGTATCAGTATAAACCTTTCATTAAAGGGGAGAGCGGAGGTGTTTAATACCCACATCTATCCAATCTTTATATATCGGTCTATCAGTTCTTTTTATTACGTCAGATACTCTGCTATATTGAATGATACTTCTCCTGCGAGTGCCGGCACGCGCTGAAGTTTCTCTCAATAGTGAAGGAAAGCCTCTCTAACGCTCTGCTGTGGTATCGAAAGGCATTATGTCGGGGTTTAGTGAGCGGATCCGTGAGGGGATCCCGTTGACGAAGGGGAAGCTTCGCTCAATCTGGCCTTGGGCGCCGGGTTGAGATATCTCACTAACAATTAGGCCTCCTTGGCCTAGCTGGTATTTCGAGATGCTCTCTGGGTCGGTAAGAGACTTCACGCAGCTGGTTTGGCGGTTTCGCCTATTTGTAAATTATACGGCGATGAAGTCGAGACTTTATGTCATGCCTTTGTTTATTGTCGCACCGTGGTATCGCTGATTGAGTTTGTTCCAAGTCTCATATTTCGCATACTGAACATATCATCATTAACTTTGGTTCTTTTCAATGTTTGTAGCACTTGGGCGCCGGCAACAGATAGGTATCGAAAACAATTGTGTCTGACACTGCTAGCACTTATGACAGGTTTCATTTGGAACACACGAATGAGAGTGGTTTACCTATGTGAGAACTTCGCTCCCCTAGACCTTATACGAATCTTCCGTTATAATCTGAAGGTTTGTATCAAGGCCGAGCGAGTTAGACTCTCTTCGTCAGACTTTGTTGAAAGGTGGATGTCAGTTGCGCGTGCGTGTCAGGTGAGAGAAGCAAGTCTAGACTGGTTCTTGGATGTTCCTTAGGAAAAAGAATTTTGGGTAGCAGAAATATTTAAACGGTTTAGACTAGAGTAGGGCCATTTTTTAGGCTCCTGTGTTCATAACCTAACTAGCGTGTGATAGTGATCATCAGGCCCCGCCTTAAGTTTCCCCCATTTTTTTTGTTTTCTTTTTCGCCTCATTCCGATCACCAATTAGGTGACAGATCGCTTGATTCGCCAGAGATGCGTGTTCCCTTTCGAAGTTTTTGTAAGAGGCGGTGTTAATAAAGCGTTCGGGCTCGCATCACCCTTTCGACTGGCGAATCAACGTATCTGCCACAGTTTTGTAAGTTATTAACAGTGTATATATTTCATTTTATATTGTATAATAAATTTTTTATATCCCACCCCCTTTTTCTTTCGGGTTTTAATTAGGTTATCATGTTATGATGTTCTTATGGTGAGTGTTGAAGATGTATACGCTGAAGGATGTATACTGTGAATGTGATATTGTGGTGAAAGTAGAATGAAAGTAGGAACTAGTTAGGTTAGATTAGTTAGGTTAGATTAATTAGTACTAGTCAGCAAAGAGCGCCCCTTCCCCCTTCCCATGTTCAGCCTTGTGCCAAAGTTTTCTTTTAATTTGTTTTTGTACATTTTAAATGAAAATAAATATTTACCCCATTACACTATGTGTGATGGGATGTGACTCCTAGCGGCTTCTGCTGCTGCAAAACAGGGTAGAGTACGCATCAAGGATTCGTCCTTGACACTCACCCCGACGTGTAAGGGGCCGGGAACCGGCACAACACCTGTCGGGCTGAGGTACATCTCTTATAATATAGTATCTCATGGTTTCGGCTTCCATTCGTTTTAGAGTGGTCACTTATGCATATAAAAAATAATTTTGGAGTTTCCTTTCGATAAATAATGCTCTGCAAATATGTGTAATGCTTTGCAGCCATCGTACAAGCTTCACTCATTACCAGTGATAGATTTCGATCATCTAAACACTGTATTACTTCCACAAAGACAGTTGCGTTCTACCCCATTACACTTAAAAATATTGTAACAGAAACCATGAATTCACTCCAAGTTTACTGTTTGCTCTTGAAGAACAATTCTGCAATGCCACGATAAGTTCAAGTTAATCCATCTACTTGAGAAGCTGACAAGAGAAAGCACGCCCCTATAAAAATCAGTCACCTCAAGCAAAAACTCCTATTCACCAAGATACAATAGGTACAGTATTTACAGTGCTCACGTCTAATGATCAGTCGTCGGGATATAGCACTAGTGGATGATATGTGTAGAAGTAAAGGTTCTCTCGTAGAGGAAAGGCAACTTTTCTCCAGATCTAACTCAAAGCAGATGAAGATGTTGTCAATGCTCTGCAGAGTCTTATGGATGAAGCAAAAATGACGGAAGGAATGCTGTCAATACTGGAGTATTTCGTATGTGCGGCTTATTTACTCAAAGGTATAAACATCAAGATAATTTATGAACTGCAATGACATCTGTTTTTCAAGCATAAGGCAAAATGTGACAGGATCCCTCCCACACCTGGAGCTGTGAAGCAGCACGTTTTGAGAGCCCATGTCCAAAAAAAAGTATGGACATAAGCCATTGGTCTGCAGATTCCACAGCTGCATCTACTGAAAAAATGGGTTGTTCAAGCAATTGGATGGCATGCTGAAAGCAACGACCACAGAGGTCCTCCCAGTCGCTAAAGCCATCTTGTAGATGGTTAAATGCAAATGTAAATCTGACCGTTCTTCTGGCAGATATTCCTGCAAGGCTGTAATTACCATGCATCAGTGCAGCTTCCAGTGAAAGAACTATGAAGATTCCCAAACCGTGATGCACGAAAGTGATGATGATAAAGATGATGATGATGATGATTATGATGATGATGATGATACAAAGATAATGATAAACTATGTCATAATGTTTAAGATAGTTACACAAACATCCAACATTTACAGTAAAAAAATAAAAAACAATCTAAAAAATATAATTCTAATTATGTGACTGACTGCCTGGGCTGTTCAGTTTTTTTTTACCCATATGGTTGATTATTCAATTCAATGGAGGGTTACAAAATATGAAATGATTACTTGACGCTTAAAATGCAGGTTTAGCATTTAAATCAGTGTTCCAGCTTATATAGATATTATGAAACGGACATTTTACGGCTGCCATTTTGTAAATTAGAATATGGCAGCCTGTACACATCTGAGCAAATGAAAACATTGCTTTTGTGATTCCTTAGACAATAATTGTTCCAAAAATGTATATTTTTGTAAATCTTCAAAAAATTACCATTCATTAAATAATGAAACTGACTATAAATGTACCAGGTCTTTCATAGTATTTGTTGAGATGTATGGGATAAATCTGTTAAAACTTGTCTGTATATAAATTTAATATTTCCTATTCTCCGTACGTTAGATATTAGACTTTTTTTTTAATCTTCGTTCTTTGATGTTTTCAAATTCTGCAGTGTTCTTTTCTTAGTGAGAACATTAGTTATCGGTATATTAAAGTTCAGTGTTTATGTTTTACTAGTCTACTGCGTGTGGGTTTTAAATAAGTAGTGTTTATGATAGTTCGCTTGATTTCCATTTGTTTAGGAACAATGCGTTTTAAATATCTTGCTTGATGTACTATCCTTTGGTGTGTGAATCATAGTCAGCCGATACGTACCATATAGGTGTCATTCGTTGATGATAAACTATTTTTGCAGAGTTATTTCTGCAGTACGATTTAATTCCTAATCTATTTATTGTGTGTGGGTCAATGTCCTTCTATGTCTGTTCGGTTTGTTTAGTGTTAATTCGTGTTTCTCCTGCATTGATTTTTCCTTTAGCACCTGAACTTAGAAAGGATATTTATCTGTGTTTTACCTCCCTGGTTTTTTTCTTACTAAAATTATACGAGCCTCCATCTACAGTATGTCACTCACGCCCTTGATGTTGGTTAATTAGAGGACAACTGCCGATCATGTCACACACAGTTGTTTTTTTTTAAATTTAAATGAGACATATAGTGTGGTTGTGAAAATTTAAATGAGACATATATTGTGTTTGTGACATGGAATTTAAATGAGACATATAAATTTAAATGAGACATATAAATTTAAATGAGACATAAATTTAAATGACGTAAATTTAAATGAGACATATACATTTAAATGATACATATAAATTTAAATGAGACATAAATTTAAATGAGACGTAAATTTAAATGAGACATATAAATTTAAATGAAACATATAAATTTAAATGAGACGTAAATTTAAATGAGACGTAAATTTAAATGAGACATATAAATTTAAATAAGACATATAAATTTAAATGAGACATAAATTTAGATGAGACGTAAATTTAAATGAGACATACATTTAAATGAGAGATATAAATTTAAATGAGACATAAATTTAAATAAGACGTAAATTTAAATGAGACATATAAATTAAAATGAGACATATAAATTTAAATGAGACATACATTTAAATGAGACGTAAATTTAAATGAGACATATAAATTTAAATGAGACATATAAATTTAAATGAGACGTAAATTTAAATGAGACGTAAATTTAAATGAGACATAAATTTAAATGAGACATATAAATTTAAATGAGACATATAAATTTAAATGAGACGTAAATTTAAATGAGACGTAAATTTAAATGACACATATAAATTTAAATGAGACATATAAATTTAAATGAGACGTAAATTTAAATGAGACATAAATTTAAATGAGACATATAAATTTAAATGAGACATATAAATTTAAATGAGACATAAATTTAAATGAGACGTAAATTTAAATGAGACATATAAATTTAAATGATACATATAAATTTAAATGAGACATAAATTTAAATGAGACGTAAATTTAAATGAGACATATAAATTTAAATGAAACATATAAATTTAAATGAGACATAAATTTAAATGAGACATAAATTTAAATGAGACATATAAATTTAAATGAGACATATAAATTTAAATGAGACATAAATTTAAATGAGACGTACAATTAAATGAGACATATAAATTTAAATGATACATATAAATTTAAATGAGACATAAATTTAAATGAGACGTAAATTTAAATGAGACATATAAATTTAAATGATACATAAATTTAAATGAGACATAAATTTAAATGAGACATAAATTTAAATGAGACGTAAATTTAAATGATACATATAAATTTAAATGAGACATAAATTTAAATGATACATATGAATTTAAATGAGACATAAATTTAAATGAGACGTAAATTTAAATGAGACATATAAATTTAAATGATACATATAAATTTAAATGAGACGTAAATTTAAATGAGGCATATAAATTTAAATGATACATATAAATTTAAATGAGACATATAAATTTAAATGAGACGTAAATTTAAATGAGACATAAATTTAAATGAGACGTAAATTTAAATGATACATATGAATTTAAATGAGACGTTAATTTAAATGAGACATAAATTTAAATGATACATAAATTTAAATGAGACATAAATTTAAATGAGACGTAAATTTAAATTAGATATATAAATTTAAATGATACATATAAATTTAAATGAGACATAAATTTAAATGAGACATAAATTTAAATGAGACAAATTTAAATGAGACGTAAATTTAAATGAGACGTAAATTTAAATGAGACGTAAATTTAAATGACACATATCAATTTAAATGAGACATATAAATTTAAATGAGACGTAAATTTAAATGAGACATAAATTTAATTGAGACATATAAATTTAAATGAGACATATAAATTTAAATGAGACATAAATTTAAATGAGACGTAAATTTAAATGAGACATATAAATTTTAATGATACATATAAATTTAAATGAGACATAAATTTAAATGAGACGTAAATTTAAATGAGACATATAAATTTAAATGAAACATATAAATTTAAATGAGACATAAATTTAAATGAGACATAAATTTAAATGAGACATATAAATTTAAATGATACATATAAATTTAAATGAGACATAAATTTAAATGAGACGTAAAATTAAATGAGACATATAAATTTAAATGATACATATCAATTTAAATTAGACATACATTTAAATGAGACGTAAATTTAAATGAGACATATAAATTTAAATGAGACATAAATTTTAATGAGACGTAAATTTAAATGATACATATAAATTTAAATGAGACATAAATTTAAATGATACATATGAATTTAAATGAGACATAAATTTAAATGAGACGTAAATTTAAATGAGAGATATAAATTTAAATGAGACATAAATTTAAATGAGACGTAAATTTAAATGAGACATAAATTTAAATGAGACATAAATTTAAATGAGACATAAATTTAAATGAGACATAAATTTAAATGTGACGTAAATTTAAATAAGACATAAATTTAAATGAGACATAAATTTAAATGATACATATAAATTTAAATGAGACATAAATTTAAATGATACATATAAATGTAAATGAGACATAAATTTAAATGAGACGTAAATTTAAATGAGACATATAAATTTAAATGATACATATAAATTTAAATGAGACGTAAATTTAAATGAGGCATATAAATTTAAATGATACATATAAATTTAAATGAGACATATAAATTTAAATAAGACGTAAATTTAAATGAGACATAAATTTAAATGAGACGTAAATTTAAATGATACATATGAATTTAAATGAGACGTAAATTTTAATGAGACATAAATTTAAATGATACATAAATTTAAATGAGACATAAATTTAAATGAGACGTAAATTTAAATTAGATATATAAATTTAAATGATACATATAAATTTAAATGAGACATAAATTTAAATGAGACATAAATTTAAATGAGACAAATTTAAATGAGACGTAAATTTAAATGAGACGTAAATTTAAATTATACATAAATGTAAATGAGACATATATTGTGTTTGTGACATGAAAAAGTAAAACTCCATTGTGTACTTCTTTATCAAGTTCTTTTATCGATAGCGTAAGATGAACATAAATGAATACAGTATGTCATTTTATGCGTTTTTTTTTAGATTAGAATTGAAAAGTTGATTTTATGTCACATAAAGCCTTGGTGATATTAAGTTGCTATCTTGTCAAGTTGCTTACAGCCTGGCCGTCGAAATCGGTTGTGAGATACTGTTGCCTGATGGCTATCTGGTGGCTCTCATCTCAAGGAGGCATATTTAACTCAGAAGATATAATAGGGTTATATCCATCGCCTCCTGCATTGGGAAATGGGTTGTGTAATCGTTGTCGCACAAGACTACACCTGAGAATGCCAACGGTTCCGTTCACCCCTATTTTTAGAACTGTCCAGATTAACCTTATGCCGCATCACGCATTGGGGAAGCTTTGAATTAATCCTGCTAATTGCTATCTATATTTTATAGTTGCTATATTAATGTGTCTGTCTTTTATTTTCGTTTGTTTATTATTTTCTGGAACCATCCCAAAAGGAGGCGCAGTGCTAATTTTATGTAAGGAGCTATTACTTGGGAAAAATTGCAAAGACGCTATTTAGGGAGATTTGCTAAAAGATGGCTGTTCAAATTACTCTTTAACTTCTGCATTTAAGTACCGTCAGAGAAGCAGGTACCCGCAAAGGTATGCGAAAGTCTAGCAGAAACTATTTGAGTAGAAGTCTTTCCGGCATCTAAAGATCATCACAGTGTAGATGTGAGTATCAACAACATATATATTAGTTACAATCCCTGTTCACTGTGAATATAAAATCTAGGAGTTTAAATGGTCCGAGCTTTCGGACAGAGTATCATTAGCCATGGTTTTCAATTGCTAAGAAATTTTCTAACAAAGATTAGTTTTGGAAGAATTGAATGTTACCATTCAATTATGTTAACAAACTGAGACCTTCCCTTAAGATTTCAGCAAGTTTCTTTACATATGTACTGCTTTTTTTCCCACGCGTCTTTTATAGAGTGTAATTTTATCAGCTAATATAACAAATTTTTAGGAGGCGCATTAATAATTATAAAGAATAATAAAGATTCACGAAGACTACAGACCCGAGAATTAACCCTTGGGGCACACCAGCATTTACGTCATGTTGCTTTGACGTAAGGACATCGAAGATAACCTGGATGTTTATTTATTTAAGAAAAAATTGATTGTTACATATTCCTCTAGTAATAAATTCTCTCAACGGACTCATATATCTGGGGGGACTGCCTTATCCTCCCTTCCTTTTTCCAGTGTATGGTATATACGTTAAGCGATTAAACTTACGATATCTGCAATATGACGGGCTTGCCTAAATCCATAATATTGGTTGGAAAGATATTTAGAACTTTGAGATGGTTAACTAGTTCTTGATTAATTAAGGTCGCAAAGATGTTGAGTGAGAAAACTAATGGAGCGATAAGTCAGTGTGTTTGTTTTTTCCCCCAGAATTCTTGTAATCTGGTGCCACAGGAACAATTTTGCAGCAGTCAGGAAAGCAAGCTTCGGTAAAAAAAAAATGTTAACGAGTTTGCAAAGTACTGGGGATATCTCAAAGGAAGAGTTTTTAATAGAATAACTGTGATGAAATCAAGTCAATATGCCTTTGCGGTGTTTACATTTTTTTCTGATACTACGAACTTGGAAAAGAGTGATTTGAAGATCATCGGGTTTAGTTTCTCTCCACAAAGAGAAAACTTGGGAAGGAGTGGATTGCTGGGTCTTTTTTTACATAGGCATCACCACTCGAGGATAAAGGTTAAAGGGTGTACGGTAGAAATTGGACAATATAATAATCGTTAGTAATGGAAATTAGGTAAATTTGTTAACAAGTGGAACGGCTCATCAAGACCTTGTTTACGTTAGACTAAAATACACCCAAATTGAAGTCAGCTGGAAAGCAGGAAAACGGAAAACAATTCCACAGGCGTGCAGTTCTAAGAAAGAAACTTTGTTCATGGAATATACGTTTAGCTTTAGGAACAGATAACGAGTGGAGGGAATTATTGATAGTGTTTTCAGCTAGACGAGTGTTTCTTGTGAAAGTTTGGCGAGAGGGGACCATAGACTGCAGCTCAGTCGAACACTTTCCATGAAAATAACGATACAGCAGAGACAGACTCGCAACATCTCTTCTGTGAGACAGAGGTTACGGGGAAGAGAAAAGGGTATTTCCTACGTGGCTTCGAAGTCTATTTTAAACTCAATCAAGGCAGGACAAGTCATTTCTAGCAGCTCCTTTCCAGATTTGGCAACAGTATTCCAACCTTGGACGTATCTGACTCTTATATAATAGAGAATTGCATAAACAGTGAGATATCTACTGGATCGATAGAAGGATCCAACCATTTTTCCAGCGGCCTTAGCAACAGATTTGATGTACGTGTTCCATTTAAGATCAGGGGTAGAGGTCAAGCCCAGAAGCTTGTCAAAACTTGAGCCCCCCTAAAGATGAGAGACATTCATTTCAACTGATGCAAGATGGGAGATCAGGGATGGTTGATTACTTCTGTATTTAACACAGATTCCAGCAACTTACTCATGTCGCACAGGAGACTTAATGGCCTGTACCTAGAGGGGGATGAGCGATCACCTGAATTCTTAAATACAGGGCATACTGATGAGATTTTCCAGCGTGATAGGAAGCAATTCTCCCTAAGACAACGTTTAAAAAGTTTTGTAAGTATGGGCGCTAGTTATGGTTGAAGGTTTTTGAGTACTATAATTGGAATACCGTCAAAGCCGGTTGCTTTACTGGAATCAAGGTTCTTAATTAGCTTGGCAACATCACGCACAGATATATGTATATCACATAGCGTGTCTTCTGATATAGGAGAAAATATTGAGGGTTGGCGGCATTGGTCGCAAAGGGTAGAATTAACTGCTAACTTCTTGACAAAGAGTTTGGCTTTGTCTGATGCTGACGAGATGTCCATTGAATATAGTTGGATAGAGCACACGCTTCTGTTCAGGTTTCTGTTTTCTATTTGCCAAAACTAGTGGGAACCAAGCCGCTGCTCAGCTACTTTCGAATTAGCGGACTGAGCATACAACTCTCTTGCGTTCTTTATTACTTTCTTAAAATAGTAGCTGGCAGTTCTGAAAGCGGCTTTAGTTTCTATACATCTATTACGTTGGAAGCAGTGGAAAATTTGATTTCTATGCGCCATGGCAGCAGCACATTCTGGAGAGAATCATGGTTTGCTGTTAGGTTTTAGCTGGAACTTTTTTGAGGGTATGAAACGGTCTATATCTACAATTAACCATTCCGTCAGGTCTGATACTCTAGAGGACACATCCTTTTTAAACCTGGAACGCAGAGGTAGATCCGATATCAATGTGCGGAGGCTATCCCAGTCAGCCATAGTGTATCGATATACTGTACGATGGAGAGGTACATCTGGGGACTTACTACATTTAATTTTTATCTTAATTGATATAAAAGAGTGGTCGGAAGATCCAAGAGGAGACAGAACAGAAACTGAACATAGTTCAGGGCTAGTTGTTAGAAAAAGTCTAGTAGAGTGGTATACTGGCTGTCATTGTCGGGCACACGGGTGGGTTCAAGTACAATCTGAGTGAGGTCATAAACAATGGAGGAATCATGGCAGACCCCCCCCCTCTTCATCGGTCTTTTTTGAGTTGGTCAACCATTCCACGTTGTGAACATTGCAGCCTCCACATACGTGAATATTAGCTGAAGGATAAGCAGATAGGACTCTGTCAATTTTCTCAGATATGCTTTTAAAGATAGTCACTCCGCTATTGTGGGGGCGATAAAGAGTAAATATAAATGCAGTACTGTGAGCTAGTGCAAGCCGGAAGAACATATAGGGTACGTTAGGATCTTCTCTGGAGATGTCCCTACCACAT
The DNA here is from genome assembly GCF_053919585.1 of Euprymna scolopes. Classification (NCBI taxonomy): domain Eukaryota; kingdom Metazoa; phylum Mollusca; class Cephalopoda; order Sepiida; family Sepiolidae; genus Euprymna; species Euprymna scolopes. The sequence continues at coordinate 57,025,051 of NC_136499.1, read as the reverse complement.
GGAAAGCCATCTTTAATATAGGCATATATTCCATGCCCATGGCGATCTTGGGGGTTAGATTTAGAAATTAAGTTAGAGTATCCTTTAATTACGAAATAATCTAGGGAAATAGCCTGCCCAATACCAGTTTCGCTTAAAAATAAAAGGTCAGGTTTAGTCTCCTATAATTGGGGTTCAACCTCTGGAAGTTTAGAACGTAGACCTTGATGTTGGATAAGGAGACATGGTAGTGGGGGTCTGAGTTGGAAGATGGATCCGGGTTTATTCGTGTATTTTTGCTTTAAACTTGTCATGATGGAATTTTGGAATTTGTGGACTAGGTCGTCAGACTTCCTTAGAGCAGGACAGAGAGGAGAATCTAAGAGAGAAAAAGAAACGAAGAACTTTTTTTTGTAGAACATAATACAGTTTTTTTTTATTAATTTAAGAAGAAAAAACAAACTTCATTCAAAGTAATCCAGTATCATTAAAAAAAAGGAAACACTACGATTTAAGAAACTATATTGAATTTTGTAGAAAATCTGAAAATATCAGTGAAATAACAAATCATTCTAAACTGATATTAAATCAATTAGAGATGTAAAAGATTTTAAATTCTACATCTATCTTACTTGACTCAAAAAAAATTTAATTTGGGGAAGTAGACAGTTTTGGTTTAAAAAATTAATTGAAATCATAAAAATCGAATTTTTTTCGTCGAATCATTATATTAGAAGTATTGATGAAACTTACTATTCTAATGTAAACTATTTTCTTCTTAATTATACACTCATTTTATATATATGTTCATGCTGTAAAGCAATTATTTGAGTTTAAAATGAATACATTTTAAGATTCACTAATTTACAGCAGGATAGTTTAACATTTTCAGTATTTAAATGAAGATTTTTTTGAATTTGTACATGATTTCAACTAATTTTTTTAAAAACTAAAATGTTCTCCCTTTTTAGAATATGGGTCTAAAGTACAGTTTAAAGTAGACCATCAGTTGCCGGGCAAGAAAAGTTGATAGAGCATGAGGGAATTGTTGCGTTCCCATTATTTACTTCACTAATAATTTTTTTCAAGAAATTGCGAGTTCCTAATTTCTGCAATTCAATACATTACTGGTCGTTTCGGTATGTCTTCTCTTAATTGTGGCTATTTCGTCCCTACGGTTACTTTTTATTTCTTAAATATATTCGTCTATTTTTAGTAGCGTTGTTCGATAAATCTCTGCAGTGCATGCTCCCTTTGAGCAATGCCAGGTGCACAAGTAGAAGTGAACCATTGGGAGATTGGCGTTTGCTATAGAATCATTCAGTAGCTCGATTTGCGCACTGTTCCGTAAGTAAGGAACATATTTTCTCCATAAAGCAGCTCTAATGTGATCCATAAACGCTTCCCAGTTTATCCTCTTGAGGTCCATTGTCATTTTAGGGAATTGCTCTCCAATTGAAGTCAAGAATTTATAGTGATGACTGTCATTATTACAATATGATCCGCATTCCCGAGCAGGCAATGAACATTTGTTAGACAATCCTTAGGTACTGTGGTAATAAAAAGTTTAGAAATTAAGCTTGCTGATCCTAGCGATCCGAAAGCCGAGTCGAGATCGTTACTGTCTGTCAGTAAATAGTGTGTGGAAAAATGATGTGATGATACCAGCTGCATCTGCGTAACTAGAGAAACCGAGCTATTAGGTTGGTGCACAAATAATGTCGTTTTTGGACATGAAGAGCGTCAGAAAACTGCCAGTTATTGTGTTTGATATTAAAGTCACTATATAAATGCTGCTATGCGTTGATATCTAGGGAAAGTTCTACATGTATGCTGTCAGAGACATTGTTGATTAAAGTACGGTCCTGGACGAGGGAGAACGATAAAAGGAGTACAAGTAAGTAACGTCTATGTTGCACTTAATACTTGTTTGAATTCTTCGTTATTATTTTCTCTGTTAACCCCGATAGTCAGATAAAAGAACAACACATCTATAGTAATTTCTGGAAAAATTGTATTTAATCTGTTATGTTTTGTTTTGGTAAAACAGTGGTTGGTAAATGCCGGACTCTGTAAGCTATAAATAAGCCGGTATACGATAAGGGTACATTTCTATTTCACTAAATTGATTTAAGAAAACACTTTACAACTCTAAACCTTGTTAAAAAAAGGTTTGAATGTGTGACATTTCTAACAATAGTCAGGAAAACATGAAATGGGTCAAAATACACAGAAACAAATAAATGTTACCAAAGGCAACCTGAATTACACTTTTCGTTACTTATAACAGTATTCTGGTGGTTTAACTTATTTCAAAAAGTGCATCGTGTTGTACATGCAGCCAGTGTTATTTTTGTAAAGTTAAAGCTCTAAGAAAACCGCTGACATTATGCGTTCATATGAGGTTTCTATAATTTCTGAGAAATCGATAATTACAGATAACAACAGATAGTATTCCACGTGACCATCTAATGTCAGCCATATTTTTATCGTTCTAACCTAACAGGATTGCCATTTGTTTAGTATTAAATTAACGCGCTAAAGTAAGTCTAAACACAAACACTTATTCAAGTATGTAGTAGAGTCACGTATATTAAGTTTGGTAATATTTTTGGTTGTGTTTTTGTTTTTCCTTATATTTTCTCTTCGTTGGCTATTGGTAAAAATGTTTGAAATAAACTTCAAAACATCTACTTTCAAAATAAAGTTAGTGAATATATGGTTACCTTGAAATAAACGGGTGTTTTATGTAAGCGATACCTCAAACAGTTTATTTCGAATGACATGGTTACTATTGGCATGAAAGAATATTTAAGACAAATCTAAGTACTTGTAATTATTTTATTATAAACTCAGTGTCTATTTTCAATTTTATCTTAGTAAAAGTAATATACTTTTGGATAACATCATCCCTGTTAAAAATCCGCCATGATAAATCTATTGATGTTGAACTCAGAATGCAACCTTTATCCATAAAAAAGGATACAAGAATGTATCATTTGTTTTACGTCATTTCCGGAGGGTTTGAAGGTAAACTTAGTTCAAGTCAGTGAAAAGAAAATAAGAAAACAAAACACTTTCCGTTAGAAACTGATTTGTTGGCGAAACGGTGAAGATACATTCTTATGTCTGCTATTTGTTCGGTTTTTCGAAAGTTAATTGTATTTTTCTTATCATTTGTTTTTTTTGCTTTTTATCTTCAATCGTCAAATTTCGTTTTGGTTCGTTTGTTTACTGCTATTAATTGAATGTATTCCCGCTCTACTTGTGGCTTTATTAAAACGCAAGTATTAATAAAATATTTCGGAAATGTTCTTGAACCAATTCATCCCTTAAAAGAAGAAAAATGCACTAACCTTTTGAGAAAGAAGACATAAAATCGACTGTGAAAGTATATTTTGATTTTCCCTCTATCCTATTCAACCTTACTTTCGTTGTCAGTTTTAACGAGAATATAATATTTTGGAAATACAATGATAAACGATTCTAATTAATAGATGGACGGAAAGGGATCGGTGGATATCAACATGATACTAAAACAAACAAAAATAGTTGTTCGATATATATTCGGGTTAATATTGTTTACAAATGTTTGCATGTTAGTACACACACACACACGCACACATACACACACGCACCCCCCCCCACACACACATATATATATATATATATATATATATATATATATATATATATATATATACATACGCATTTCAGGCTGGCGTTGTCCGGGTGTTTGGATGTGTGTGGAGAGCAAAAAAAAAAAAAAGTGGTAGTCGGAAGGCAGACTCGAACCCGTACCATGAAGGAGGAAAACAACGGAAAAACGCGACATCTTTTCTGTTACGACCATCAGCAAACAGGTAGTGACGTAGGTTTACATTAAGGCTAGAAAATGGATACAAGGGGACGAATGTCGAAAATATCGGCGAAAAAAGCGACCCCCCTGTAGAAAGCGCCATGATGTATGTGAAAATATAATTTTATTTAGCTAATTTTTTGATATTTGTCATCAGAAAGGTCGCCCTTCAAAACGACACTGATCTTGTGAACATCTGTCGCCTCGGTCGAGAGTTTTAGGCAAGCATGCAAATATCCACACATACATACATACATACATTTATATATTGGTGATTCAAATTTTCGAGCACAACCGATTAGATAGCTTGCCCTGTCTCTAAATACCCTTTATGTCAAATTTCAGATGTTTAGACCAGAAATTGTCGGAGTAATTTGGTAGAGAACGCCGAAGTCAATTTTTTTTTAAAAGTTCGATCCCCATTATGACCCCTTAACATTTATTATGTTGGGACCAAATACAATTATTAACTTAGATCCATGTCCAAAATTAACTTAGATCCTATATCCAAAATTTCAATTGTTTATACCTAAAATTGTCGAAGAAGTTAGGTAGAGTTTTCAAAAGTCAAATCGTTGAACTTTGATCCTTTAAGAGCCAAATTTCTGGCCGAAAACGGATTAAAAGGATTTCCCCAAATCTCAGTACCCGGTATATAAAATTTCGAGTCTGTAGACGGAAAATTGATAGAGTTATTGTGTAGGGAAAAAGATACAGATCCACAGTCACACAGACACGCATACACAGACAGACAGACACTTTCACTTTTATAGATATAATTTTGTGAAAGTAGTTTTCTTATCATTTTTAATATCCATATATATATATATATATATATATATATATATATATATATATACTGTGTAAGCAAAAACAAGACTGCAATACAAGGTGTTGGTGGCAACAAAAAGTGTATTTCAATTTACGTTACAATTGTTTCCATGTCCAGTTCGACAATTTCAAGCATTATGTCGTTTGAAAATTTTCAAAACAAGCATTTCTTCAGACTTTATGAATAAGCACACTTTTGGCAATGGAGCCTTTTTTTTAGAGAAGGAAAGAAGGAAGGGGAAATCCCTAGCTGGAAAGGCATGTGAGAAGCATCTACCTTTGTTGTGGTTACGGAAAATCCCATTTAAATATTAATATATCGCCCAATTTTCGTATCCTTATCAAAGAGCAGAGTCATGACAAGTTGCTACAGAGAGCCTTAAGCCGTTAATTTTTTTTTTAATATATCCTATTCGTTGGGTTCCTAAATAAGATCTTGTTATTTCTTTGTTACCCAATACTTAATTTTTTAACTTTTTGTTTCGATACTATGGCCGTAACCGCCTTGCAAAAACGTTACGGTTAGTTTTAGTTTCGTATTAGTGGCAGGTAATGTTTATAGATTATCGTAATATTTGTGCTCGGATTTTATACCCTTTTAGTTTCAAAGTTTAATTGAATTCGAGAGTAAATAAAATGGGTGTATTAAAGATATATATAAAAATCATTGTATAATATTACGGGTGAAGTATTCTAATCTATTTATTGTTGTTTAATGTTTTAAGATTCATTGTTATTCTACTTGAAAAATGTTTTCGTAACAAAATTAACTAACAATACTTAACAATATAATTGGATTATCTCCCTACAATTTTCAAGTAGAATAACAATGAATCTTAAAACATTAAATAACAATAAATAGATTAGAATACTTCACTTACGTGGTGGATGACTAAGAGTACTGTAATTAGCTTACTATGAGCGATATGTGCGTGGGATAAACTTAAGTTATGTATTTAAAAGCGTTGAATGTCAGAAATAATCGCTCAGCACTAACCGTGACCCCACGTAGCCTGAACATAGTATCATATAACCACAGTGATGTAGTTAGAAGTCGGTATTTACATGCTGCTCAAATCATCATGATGTGGCACAAGGTCAGAAATAAGGATGCACAGTCAGCGCCCCTAAAGCAGGAGCACTTTGGCGTAGCAAAAATGTTCTGTTATTCTTCAATAACAGCGCCTCAAACAACAAGTGATAAGCTTGCCCCATCCGAAAGCCGGGTGGCAAAACCTGTAAGGGTGGACCTCTTGGGAAATACCCAGGCGGCGTACTTCACTTGAACAGGTACTGTGTCAGTTCCTGGTCCCACATCCGTCAGGATAATTTTAAAAAAAGTAATTCTTGACGACTACTTTTACCCATTCTCTAAGCAGAGGGTTTATTTGTAAGTGTGCTATTCGGTACGAGCGCAATAGTCCGATGATTACTTGAACTATGTCTTTGTTCAGAAGTTAAGGTTTTAGCTAAGAGAAGCGTGGGAGTGTCTGCCCGGAAATCTGTGCCGAGAGTATTCAGAGCTTTGAGCGAATCAGTATAATAGAGCAAGTACCTTGTTAAGAATGGAACCGGCTATTTCACACACTGTAAGTAGGGTTTTCTGTTTCAACCCAGTTATGAGATTCAAGAGTGCATGAGTGTCCGTAGTGTGTGGGGTTGATTGTCGATGCATATGGAGGATAAAGATCAGCTAACCGATAAGACAATGGTTCGTCAATAGTTGACTAGTTGTTTTGAAGATGTTGTGATAAAAGGGAGATGATCGGCTCTGGTGTTGAATAGCGAGAGATGACTGTACGGAACAACCGGCATTGATCAGTCTAGTGGTTTCACTCACATGCATGGAGCGGCCATAGATTATATCTGGTTGAACTATAACTGGGATCGGTGAGTACGCATCGAATTTTTAAAAATGTGTAGAGTCGAAGAAAATGAAGGGAGGAAGCGCCCACGTGTCTGCTCGTCATGCCTTACCTTGGAACGCTCCTACGGTGTGCGTACGTGCATGGCCGAAATAGCTTAAAGCCGTTTCACAAGTAAGTCGGATTCTACCTTTTTAGGCGACTACGTGTGAAAAGAAAGAAGAGGCTTGAAGTTTTGTTCCAAGTTCTGCAGAAGGGCAGGTCATGTAGAATCAGCAGTATCTATGTATATATACAGTATCTGATGTTTATCTGTCCGTGGTGTGTTAACAAATCTTAGATTATTTTTAAAATTTTTATAAGGAAAGAAGAATTGTTGTATAATGGAACCTCATGTAAGCAGCTTGGAAGTTTTTACTAGTATTAGGTTGGGGCAAAAATAATGTCGTTTATTTAAAATAAGTTCAACGTCAAAATTAAAAACGATATTATTTTTGAACCAACCTAATAAGATCTAGATTTTTGTAACATTCATGCATAGTTTTTATTTGAAAGCTATTGAGTTCAGAAACCAGAATATAGCCGCAGCTGCGTGACAGAAAATATGAAAGAATAGCGTTAGCTTAGACGACTGCATTGCATTCGGTTGACACATGGAGTGATTTTTCGTCGGATTGTGACGTCACGGGACCAGGTGCGTAGAAGCGAAAATTGGCAAGAGTTGTACAAGATGAAGTTTCTAAAGTTGAGATTGAAAAGAGAGCTAAAGTTAGAGGTTGCTTTTGATGAAACTAAATAACAAAATTAATAAACCTTCGATAAACTCTAACTAAAATAACAAAAATACATGCCCATTTGCAAGGTAACTGTAAAAAGAAGTGCAATTTACAATTGCACAGTAATTAAACCCCAACCAAAAAATTATTTTAAAAATAATCAAGAACAAGTGACAAACAATACTAAACGAAACAATAATAATTACCCTCGGGCAGAGATTAGCACTAATACACAATCCATAGACAATATAACCTCCATAAGTGTGCCTACGAATGTAGCAAACAGCAAAGTTTGCGTAATAAAGCGACAACCAGTCAAAGTCAAAACAAATATTATAATTCTATAAAATCTAAAGCGATATACATTGGATCAACATCAAACATGGAATCTCTACACCCAAACACGCTTAATGATAGATCATTGAAAAACGAAACAGTCCTTACAAAATACCTATCGTACCAAAAAGATATGCAAATTACCTTTAATATAAGATAGGAAACATTAAGCTCCTCAAGAACATATACACTTTTAAATGTTGTACTCTCTGTGAATTTGTATATCTCGCTATACTTAAATTCAATTACCCCCAATCAACATCTTAAAATCTAATAGAAGAAGCATTATTGAGATGCATAGGTAAGAGATGGTCAAAATTTAATCGTTTTGAACCATTCTTATAAAACAAATAAACGAGTTAAAAAAATTGCCTAAAAAAATGAATCAGTAAATAATAAACTTAGATTATATTAACAGACAATAATCACTTCTAAAAAGCTAGATTACTTTGGTGTATTTCCCAATCTTAACTACATTTGTACTGACGAGGAGACGATATCTAAGTATATTTTATATCTCAATATTTTATTTGGAATATTAAATGAATAAATTGATATGGTTTCCGAAACGATCGTACACATAAATTGATTTTGTTATGCTTCTCCCAATGGAGCAGATTAGTAATTTCACAATAGTTAATCTTTCATGTTATCTCTTTCCCCTCTCCCTCTTTTTCTCTCTATCTATCCTGCTCTCTCTCTCTCTCTCTCTCTCTCTATATATATATATATATGTGTGTGTGCGTATACGTATATATCTATAAAAGTGAACGTGTCTGTGTGTCTGTCTGTGTACATTTCCCTACGCAATAACTCTGTCGATTTTCAGTCTACAGACTCGAAATTTGATATATATGGTACTGAGATTTGTGAAAATCTTCGTAATCCGTTTTCGGTCAGAGATTTTGCTGTTAAGTTCAACGATTTGACCTTTGAAAACTCTACCAAACTCTTTCGTCAATTTGTGCTATAAACAATTGAAATTTTAGATATAAATTCCTTGCACATGGATCTAACTTATTAATTTGATTTGAGATAAAAACAATAAATGTTAAGGGGCCATAATAGAGGTCAAATTTAAAATAAAATTGACCGCTGCGGTCTCTTCGAAATTACTCAGACAATTTCTGGTCTAAACATTTGAAATTTTACATAAAGGGTATTCAGAGATAGGGCAAGCTTTTCAATCGGTTTGGGTCGAACTTAGAGCTACCAATAGATAAATGTAGGTATGTTTATTTGCATGTCTGCCTAACTTTCGACAGAGGCGATGGATCTTCACTAAATCAGTATCGTTTTTAAGCTCGACCTTTCAAACGACAAATACCGAAAAATTGGCTAAAAACATTAATTTATTCAGCCTCAACTGGCCACTTTTCTACAGGGAGAGGTCGCTTTTTTTACCGATATTTTCGAAAGTCATCCTCTCTTTTCAATTGTCTAGCCTTAATTTTAACCTACATCACTCCCGGCTTGATGGTGGTCGTAACAGCAAAGACGTCACGGTTTTCTCGTTCTTTTCCTCTTTCGCGGTACGGCTTTGAGCCTGCCTTCCTACTACCACTTTTTTTTTTGCCCAACACACACTTCCAAACACTCGGGCATCCAAGTTGTATATGTATAAAAAGTGAACGTATCTGTCTGCCTGTGTGTATGTCTATGTGTCTGTGTACAATTCCGTATGCAATAACTCAGTCAATTTTCAGTCTACAGACTTGAAATGTGATATACAGAGTACGAAGATTAGGGAAAATCTTCGTAACACGTTTTCAGTCTGAAAGTTAACTGTTAAGGGGTCAAAATTCAACGACTGACCTTTGAGAACTCTACCAAACTCCTTCGCCAATTTTTGGTCCAAACACTTGAAATGTGAAGTATAGGATCCTTGGACATGGATCTAACTTAATAACTTCATTTGAGACCAAAACAATAAATATTAAGGGGTCATAATAGAGGTCAAATTTAAAATAAAATTGACCGCTGCGATCTCTTCAAAATTACTCAGACAATTTCTGGTCTAAACATTTGAAATTTGCATGACTGGTATTCAGAGATAGGACAAGCTTTGTAATCGGTTCGGGTCAAAATTTGAGGTACCAATAAATAAATGTAGGTATGTATGTTTGCATGTCTGCCCTCGCGGTACGGGTTAGAGCCTGCCTTCCTACTACCACTTTTTTTGGGCTCAACATACACCTCCAAACACCCGGGAACGCCGCGCTAAAATGCTAGTATATCTATAAAAGTGAACGTTTCTGTCTGTGTGTATGTCTGTGTGTCTGTTTACATTTCCCTTACGGAATAACTCTATAATTTTTTAGTCTACAGACTCGAAAATTGATATACAGGGTACTGAGATTTGCGACAATCTTTGTAATCCGTTTTCCGCCAGAAATTTGGCTGTTAAGGGGTCAAAGCTCGACGATTTAACCTTTAAAGTATAAACAATTGAAATTTTAGATATAGGTTCCTTGGGCATGGATCTAACTTGATAACGTGATTTGAGCTAAAAACAATAAATGTTAAAGGATCATAATAGGGGACAAATTAAAAAAAAATAGACCGCTTTTTCTTTTTTCTTTTTTTGCTCAACATTAACATCCAAACACTCGGGCAACGTCGAGCTGAAATGCTAGTAGTTAATAAAAATAAGTTGAGAACATAATCTTCCTCTTTCCAATTAACTATTTAATTTCTTGTCGTCTCTTTGTCGTAGTAGATTACAAGACGAAAATTCATCTAGCACCAAGCCCGCACCGAAGGTGTTGTAAATATCATAGATCAAATTGACCTGCCAGCTATATTAGTAACCAATTGTTCTTAATTCGGAAGAAGCAGATTCATGGCTAGAATATGTGAGGCTAGTGTAATTAGATTTTGCACTGATGTGTGTTCTAATTAGATGAGTTTTCGTACTAAAGTCAACTTAATAAAACAAGACTAAAAAAAATAATGTAGCCTGTGCGGGTTGTTATTTTTTTCGCTTTAATATGCGACATTATCGGCGTTGCCTAGATATTAGTAAAACTTAAGAAATTCACACAATCACGTTTGAACGTAACGCAATAATTATAATAATAAATATAACAATAGGAAAAATCGAAAATATTAATAATACTAATAATGGCATAAAATATAAATACTATAACTTAATACTACTACTACTACTACTACTAATAATAATAATAATAATAAAAGTGGGGGTGATGATGATTATGATGATGATCATGATGATCATGATGTATAATTATTTATAATGTGCGTTAATCGTGAATAGTGTCCAATGGTAAACAGTATTACCACGAAAATCAATACTACTAAAATTGTTAGTGCTACTGGTACAATTCATACAAGAACAAAAACAAATAATAATAATAATAATAATAATAATAATAATAATAATAATAATAATAATAACAACAACAATAATAATAACAACAATAACAATATAATAACAAAATTAATAATAATAATAACAATAATAATAACAACAATAATAATAATAGTAATAACAATAATAACAATATTAATAATAATAACAATAATAATAACAATAACAACAACAACAATAATAATAATAAAATAACAGCAACAACAATAATAATAATAATAATAATAATAATAATAATAATAATAACAGTAATAATAATAATAACAATAATAACAATAACAATAATAACAATAACAACAACAACAATAATAATAATAATAATAATAATAATAATAATAATAATAATAATAATAATAATAATAATAATAATAACATTTAATCCTATCTTTAAAAGAGTTAATTATATTGTTTGATACACCGGGGTACATATCGATTACTTCAGAATCAAGTCGGGAATTTAACGAACAAAATTAATACTTGCGAAACAGTGTTAATTATTTTTTGACATTTGAAATCTGAAAGAAATTTTAAAGCATTCAAACAGTCATTTCTGCTAGCTCAGATTTTGTTAACAAATTATCAATTAATAGAAGCGATCGGAAGTTTTACAAATCTAGATACGTGCATTCATTCTAAAACTAGAGTTTAAATCATCACGTTAACAAAAATTAACTTCTTGCGTCAATTAATTATTTAATGATCACATCATTAAAATAAACTTTTGTTATCAAATTCATTAATAACCAGCTGTACCCTGCCATGCGTGGTCGTGGCTCAGTTTGTTTAAATGGAAAACTAACAAAAATCCCCAAAAGATAAAATGTATATTATGTTTATAGTTTGAATACTAGTGTATGCACAGCGTGTTAAGAACGGTTATTGCAAACGGAAGCAGAATTGTGAAGTGTAATGTCTTTAATGAAAATGGTGTATCCGTTGAAGCAAGTCAGTGCACGTTCCATCCCCATTATTGCTTTCACTGATAGAGGGGAAAACATGAGGGTTTACTTTCACTATAGACATGTATGTGAGCACGCTGTCGTAAGAGGAATGTCGTAAATTCGAACATTTTAGCCTAATTTCTTTTTGTATGAAAGAATAGTGTTTTACCACTATATATAAAACGAGTAAAAACCCAACAGAAAACTGTTCAAAGATCAAACTAATAAAGTAAGTTGGAGACCGATGATAATTATGACGGAGGAAACGAACGAGAAAAGAATGTAAAAATGTTGTAGAGTCAGTTTAAAAAAATTAATTAGTTTTGTAAACTGTTTTTTTTTAAATTTTAAAACATATTTTTGAAAGAAATACGGCATTCAATATACATAAAGAGAATAGCCATACACGTTTTTCTAGCGAAATTCGGAAATCGATATACGATGCTCAAGTGTAAGCAAGAAGATGTAATTTATTATTTATTATATAGGAAAGAGCAAAAACTCACGGGTGAAAAACAATACGGTTTAAATGAATTAATAAAGAAAATAGAAGAAATTAGAAATGTTAGCTATTTACAGCGTGTTTACGGCACATGTCAGGCGACAATAACGTAGTCAGAATCATTTTTCGTTGAATCTTTGAGGACGTAACCAAATGCGATATGATAATCAGGTAAGTAACCTTTGTGTCAGTTTTTGACAATTTTTTTTTTCAACGATATGCGTTTTTGTTTGTACTTGAGACACATGTTAAACCGAACACACGGAGAAAACAACACGCAAGTGAAATACCGCAGTGATATATATATATATATATATATATATATATATATATATATATATATATATATATATATATATATATAGATAGATAGATAGATAGATAGATATAGAGAGAGAGAGAGTGGTGGAAGAATAACTTTTGTCACGTGACCAAAACAAACATAGTCGAAATCAGTTTTCTCTTGAATCGTTGAAGAAGTAACTAAATGCAGAATGAAAATTTCGTAGATAACATTTTGGGTTTTTTTTTTTTTTGCAATTTTTGTATCAACGAAACTTGTTTTTTTTTAATTTGAGACGGATGTTCAACCGAGCACACGGACACAAACACACACAAAGGAAATACGCTCAGTAAAAGATATTAGGATAAAGAGAGGGGTAGAATACCCTTTTTACAAAGAGTTGATTCCGTAGAATAATAATAATGAAATCTGGGGAGACCTGTCACTCGGACTCCTGAAAACACCACAAATTGTTACCAAAAAGAAATTATTGATGAAGGTCTGTGTAACTATTCCTAGTTAGTAAATAATAATAATAATAATAATAATAATAATAATAATAATAATAATAATAATAATAATAAGTAGAAGAAGAAGAAGAAGAAGAAAAAAGTAGAAATCGCATTTATGAAAATGACAGATGATATAGTGCAAAAAAGGGATAGCTTACTATTGTATTAATATATAGATAATAATAATAATAGTAATAATAATAATGATAATATTAATAATAAATATAAATATAATTATAACAACAACAACAATAACAACAACAACAATAATAATAATAATAATAATAATAATAATAAGAAGAAGAAGAAGAAATGACATGGGAATGATAGATGATATAGTGCAAAAAAAGGGATAGATTACTATCGTATTAATATATAGATAATAATTCTGATTTCGCTTATGAACGTCTCTCTGGAAAGGGATGGGATTCATTTCCAGAGGATTTCCATTAATCCCGACTTCAAACCAGGAGCTTCAAATATCAAGGGTTTCCTAAGGATGTTGGTGTTAACTATAATTGCAGAGGTTTGAAGGCCGCCGAAAACATCGGGAGTTTGTAGTTTTTTCTATTGTCCTTCAAGACGACTTGATACTACTCCTAGTGTACCAACTACGACCGGGATTATTTGTGCTTTAACCCCGTATATACTCCTTATCTCCAAGGCCAATGGAGCATCATAGCTCCACTTCTCATTCTCCTTCTCTCTCACATTCCTGTCTCGGGGTACTGAGAGGTCTACAATCTGCCAGTTTTTGGAGACCTTGTCAATGACGACCAAATCCGGACGATTATGTTCTAATTGCTTGGTCGTTATGACACTTTTGTCATCATACCTCTACTTTGCCATCCTCACTTGTTCTCACTTCATCAGGCACCTCCTCAAACCATTTTCCAGCACACTCCCCCCTCCAACACACCTCCCAATATATCCGGAGTCTCATGCGATCGTGTCTTTTGCGGTACTCTCTCTGGGCCAGTCCTGTACAGCCTTCTGCAAGGTGCGCAATTGACTCTGAGGTCTTACCACAAATCCGGCATTCTGCAGCAATTTCCTCTCCTAGAACCACTTTTTTGAACAATCGTGTTCCTAATGCCTGCTCTTGTGCTGCACAAACGAAAGCTTCAGTACTCTTAGCCAGATACCCATCTCTAAGCCATTGCCATGATCTTTCATCAGCCACTTCTGATATATTCTGGAAACACCTTCCATGCATTTTCTTCCTAGCCAGTTCCTCTGCTCTTTCTCTATCCATACGTTTCACATAATCAGCCTTTGTCTCACATACCTCCAATGCATTGGCCATAACCTTAAGCATCCACTCCCCATATGCTCCGTCAACGACATATCCTCGGTTCTAACACAATCTTTTACACTTTTTAATCCTCTCCCACCATCTTTCCTCTTTTGATACAGTCTTGCTACGCTACTTTGAATGTGAAATATACCAAACATTGCTCAAACTTTTCTTGTTTTGATATCTATGGCATGCAAATCCTTGTCAGATCATACTAAAATTCCCGCAATGTATCGCAAAACACTGACTGGCCATGCATTTACTGCTTTCATTAGATTTCCTTCATATAGTTTCGACTTTGCAATTAGTTTCACTCTTCTAAGATACTCCTTCCTGACCTTTTCTTTAATTTCTCTGCTCATGGTGCCTACACGCTCCAGTACTCCCAAATACTTATATCCTGTATCTTCTATTTCTTTCATGAGTTCTCCATTTTGCAACACTATTCCATTCGAATGAACCTTTACTCATCTTTTCATCACCAGCACCGCACATTTACTAATCCCAAACTCCATCCCAATGTCTTCTGAGTATGCCCCCACAAGTTTTACCAGTTTCTCAATTTCCTTTTCATTTCTACCGAATATTTTTAAATCATCCATAAACAGTAGGTGCTTGAGCCGTCTGTCACCAGATCCACAGTTATACCCCAGATTTTCTCTCTTCAATAGGATGCTCAGTGGCATCATTGTCATTATAAAAAGAAGTGGAGATAACGAATCTCCTTGAAATATCCACGTTTAATGTCAACCTGCCCTATCTCCCCTCTGTTTGCTGTCAGCACCGTTTTCCATTGAACTATACTTGTCCCCAAAAGCCTTTCCACATTCTCAGCAATCTTCATCATCAATAGTGTTTCACGTATCCATGAATGAGGAACCATGTCATAAGCCTTTCTGTAATCGATCCATTCTACACTCAGATTCCACTACTTCTTCTTCGCATCCTGCATTATTGCTTTATCAATTAGTAGTTGCTCTTTAGTACCTCTCGAGCCTTTCCGGCACCCCTTTTGTTCGTCAGGAAAAACACCATTACTCTCTAGATGTTCATAAATTTCCTCCGCAAATATTTCAGTCAACAGTTTCCACATCAATGGCAGACATGTAATTGATCTATAATTATTGGCATATGTTCCTTTTGCAGGATCTATCCTAATCAATGTTGTTCTTCCCTTCACAAGCCAATCAGGGACATCTCCTGACTCTACAACCCTTTACAGAGCAGTAGCTATAGGTGGATAAAGGCATGGAAACTGTTTAAACCAGAAGCCCATAACTCCATCTGGACCAGGTGCCTTCCAGTTTTCATCCTTAACGTCACCGATGGTTATCTCAACGTTCTTCATCTGCTGCATTTCTGGTAGCCTTTCTCTGAACTCTCCCAACCAGCTAGTCTTCTCATTATATCGCCCTTGGACAGACCAAATCCCACTCCAGAACATACTTGCATCTTTTGCATTTGGAGTGTTGTTATTTCCCGCCGGTTTACTACCATTTAATTCTTTATACAGCTGAGACTGATTGTTCCGGAAAAGGTTGTTCTACCGAAATGCAACACTTTTTCCAACAAAGTTCCTAATTTTTATACCACCAGCATGGACTTTCTCTTTCAAAATTGTTAGAACGTTCATCGTTCCTTTTTCTAGCAATCTATACCTCCTTTCAATCACTTCCTTGCCCTTCTCTCCTAGTTTAACTCCTTTATTTTTTTCTTGGATTCTAGCAATGTCTTTCTGCCACTGTTTAATACTTTCTTCAAGCCGCCTCTGCCAGTGTGGCCCTCTATCCTTCATTTTTCCCTTTTCTTCTGTAATAACCAAGGCGATTCGCAATAACGTATGATGCTGCATACAGAAGTCTGTGAAGTTCCGTAATCGATATGTTCTTTCTTATGATGTTGTGAATTACTCCTTGAATTATTTATACCTCGTTTTTCGCCTTCTGCCTATCACTACTCTTCATACTTGGAATCTCTATGATATCGTCTCTAAGAAGAACCTCTCTTAACTTCTGAAGTACTTCTTTTTCTACAGAAGTCAAAGTTCGAACTTCATCACCACTTCTCTATACATCTGCTCCTTCCACTTTTTCCATTGTCTCAGAGTCAATGATCTCATTTGCCTTAGATCCTTCAAACTCTTTGTCATTACTTCCCCTAACCATAGTATTCCATACCTCCTCAGTTGTCCGCCTCCCATCATCGCTTACATTTCCCTTCTGCACTTCCACTCTCTCAGTTCTTTCATCAGAGCTAGTTTGATCAATTTTACTTTCGTTATTCATTTCATTCCTAACCATCCATTCAATCTCTTCTCTTGCAATCACTGAAAGTAGGTTGTTATTTTTAATTTGTTTTAACTGGGATACCAAAATCGCGACACTTCTAGTTCCTCCTCCTCTTGATACCCATTCTTCCTTCACTTTTCGGATATATCCACCAGATTTGGTACTTCCACTTCTTACAAAGCATTCCCACAGTAATCTTCTTTCCTCATCCGTCCACGTTTTCTTTTTACATTTTCTCTTCCAACTCCCTTCGTGTCTTGGGACACTCTCTGGCAATTCTCACTCCCCCTATATTCAGCCACATCCTCAGAATTTCGAACAGTTGTATGATGACGACAGGACCCACCCTGTTGACCAGTGGGAGACCCACCTGATGTGAGACCATCACAAGATGTCCTAGCCTCATTCACATCGTTATTTTCAATATTTAATAATAATAATAATAATAATAATAATGATGATGATGATGATGATGATGATGATAATAATAATAATAATAATAGTAATAATAATAGTAATAATAATAATAATAATAATAATAATAATAACAACAACAACAACAACAACAAGAAGCAGAAGAAGATGGAAAAGGTAGAAATGACATTTATGGGAATGATAGATTATATAGTGGAAAAGAAGGGGATAGCTTACTATCGTATTAATATATAGATAATAATAATAATAATAATAATAATAATAATAATAATAATAATAATAATAATAATAATAATAAACAAGTGAATAACACGTCATCAGCACCTCAAACGTGGTAGTTTCGGCATAGATTGTCACCACAGAAAATAGTCGTTAAGTGACAAGGAAAATGAAAAGACCGAGCTGAGATATAACTACGTAGATCTCAACGGAATGAAAATGTGTTAAAGTTTCCCATTAAGTTTACATATATTAAGTTTTCGGAAGTGTTTCACATCATAATGTTAATTGTATAATGATTATTCAAAATGCTAGAGAAACGGAAGGTCAAAACTGTCTTTGGACACCAGAGTGATCGAATTTCACTCTAAGCAATATCGTTATGCAAGTAAATCGAGTGCTTATAAACATCACTTTATATTCCTAAATTGTCACCTCTATAAATACTGACCAGGGTCATCGTCGGCAATCTACTTCAAAACTTCGAAGGACACGCCATCATCTTAATTGAACAAGGGCTTCAGAGTTCCGAAGGCCATGATGATTCTCCATTGTAAATCGTGCCCTTTCAAGTGTGCTCGAATCTAACGTGCTGGAAGTGATACATTAAGGGTCTCTTGGAAAGCTTAAATAACACCATTCCCTTCTCGACTTGCTAATCATATGGAAATAAGAAACAAACTTTCTCAGATCTTTAAATTCAATACTCACATCTAACGACAGAAATGTTGATTCAATTTCAAGTGTGACTGACTAAGAAAATGTTATTTCTAGTTTAAACGATAAGGATTGAGAAAAGCTCTATTTTAAAGTAAGCGAAATGTATTGTCCGATCAAGCAAAAGTGTATAGAGCTTCCTCAAGTATCTTAAACTACACTTCGTCCATTATGTATTTTTATAGAAATAACTTCAGACAAGACGTGAAGCCACTTAACGTAAAGAGCTAACAAGAACGAAAAATTATATAGAAAAGGCAGAAGATGCTAATTGAGCTGAACTTTGAAAAAAAAAAGCAACAAACAAACTAAGTAATAGGTCGAAGGAAAACAGTTTGCATATAGAGATTTACCTAAGCTCATGGTTCTTGAAAAGAACTTACTGGAATAGGAAGCTATATTACGATGAGGTATCAATGCAATGAATTGATGGGAATTTACGAGTGAAAAAGGTAGGACGAAAATGGGATGAATAGATTAGAAAATTACAAAAGTATTCATGGAAAGGATTGAGACTAGCAACATCACGTCCGTGGGATGGGGATTTTAGAGACTAAAGAAAGAGCGGACTCAATGAAAGTGCAGGTACGTTCTGCACATTATCAATAAACTTTTAATAAGACACAGATTTACCGGTCAAACCATGATAAAAATACTGTATGCATAGTGTGTATAATAGTAGATTTGTTTGTAGAGAATATCTTCAGGTGTGAGAAAGCGTTTAGGGCTATAGCGAGAACGTAATTTACGTGATGTGAAATGAGAATTGATCCAATAGATCGACTCCAAAGTTATTTGACAAAAAACAAAAATAAAAAAAAAACACTAAATGAAATTAAAATACCCAACTATTTTCCACTGTAAACTTATAGATTAGAAGTAATAACACTATTGGAAACTGAAACGTGACAAAATAATTGAGCAATAAACAAAGTAACGTATGTATCGTAGTTGTTACATGTCAACACTGGGACCTACACGCTGTATGTAGACAGTCGCAATGATAAAAGGCAAAGAAATAATTCGACCCACTCTTTTCAGTTGAAACAGCATATATTTATTAACAGGTACTTTTAGAATAACGCCATGTCTGTAGTTACAAATGTTTTTCCGTACTCTAATGTGTATAAAAACAAACTACGACTTGTCCAACACGTACTACTCTGTTTTTGTCCGTGACTGTTTAAGGCACATCTTTCCCTATCGCAATCGGGTCACGTGTGTAAGACGCCTATTTCCGTCTTTCTCGATTTATGTTTTCCTTTTTTATAATCTGTCTTCTTTCTTTCTTCGTTGCTGTGACGTAACTTCGCACCCGGCTCGCTTATTTGAATACGTTAGCTATCGTACAGCTATTGCTGCTGCTGTCATATGCGTGCACGCGCTCTGTTACACATATTTTGACTGCTTTTATAATAAATAATAATAAGAAAAACGTTTTTTAGAGTTTTTAGGAAGAGATATTATATGAGAAACCCAAATGACATAACGTGTTCAAATCTCACTTTAACAAGACAAAATTTTTATATGTTTTTAAACGAAAGTCTATATTGATAAGAAAACAGAATGTGTGTTTTATATTTTAGTATCCCTGCAGAACAAGTTAATTCATTAGTTGACATATCTAAAAAAAAGTCTGTCAATAATTTAAAGTCTGTGAATTATCCACATAATCTTAATCCATCTATACTTCTATAAATATGTTTTTTGTATGTGTAATGCTATTCATATTAAAACCCCTTTATTCTATTTATTAAATAGATAAAATACAACTTTCATATATCTGCAAAAGATGTAGCTAATTTACACATTATTTCAAGCATCCGTTTCAGTTAATTCCTTATTAGTTTTTGGGGTACCTAATGGGATGATAATGTTCAGTTAACTATCACGTGTAATTCTATTAATGCAGATATTCTACATGATTTATACGTGCGTAATATTTGCGTAAATATGTTATAGTAAACAGAAATCTGTATATATATATCTACATACATATATATATATGTCTATAAATATTTGTTTAAAAAAATCCTACCAAACTCCTCTGTAGGTTTTTGGTGTGGAAACATGAAACTTGATACATAGGGTATTCGAAATAAAAAAATCATATATGGGGTATTCGATATATTGGCCACGTTTTTAAACGATGTTTTCTCTCTCATGGCTTACGGTAACCTTGAAAAGGGTCGGGTGAAAGACGTCTCGACGGGTATTTACACCTTTGATATAATTTATGCTTAGATGAAATATACGTTAGAACTGTATTTTGGTCTTCTTTTCGAAAGTTTTTTTTAAATGGTTTATGTTTAAACTATAGAAAATCATGAACCCTCAGCAATTAATTATGACACTACGTTCGGTGTTCTTCAAAAGTGGTTATATATATATATATATATATATATATATATATATATATATATGTATATATATATATATAATCAAGTAAAATATTTGTTTATTTTAATTTCGAACAAGTAAAATATTGTGTATTTTTTGTGATGTGATTTTGCTTTCTAAACATATATGGTACGCACCGTTACGGCATTTCAAAATACAACCGCTGAGACACCATGCCCTTTTTTCTATAACTGAACAAGATGCAAAGAAAGAAGAGGAAAACAATTCTGGAGAGTGAAATGCTCCAAAATATATGAATTTATTTTAATGTCAGACAAGTAAAACATTGTTTTTTCTGCATTGTGATTTTGCTTTTGAAAGTGACATGATATTATATATATATATATATATATATATATATATATATATGTATATATATATATGATATTATATATATATGATATTATATATATATATATATATATATATATATATATATATATACATATACGGTACAATCATCAGTTCGCGCTAGATCACTGAAGTTAAGCAACGTGGAACCTGGACAATACGAGATGGATGACAATTTGGGAAGGTTAAGCGCTGTATGTACCGCGCCGGGTTGTAGAAAATTTCAGGCTGGTATCGGGGCACGTTATTTTACTGGAGAGATACACCCTAATATTCGTTAACACATGCATATAGGAGAAGGAAACTCTGATATGAAAACCTGCAATATACTATCTACCCGGTCCTTTGGCAGTCATCTGCCCCGACTAATGTTAGAAGTAATAGCAAAAAGTGTGGCTGGTTCTACACAAAGCCTTCACCACTATACACAACAAATCTGTGTGGATTTTCTAGCAACTTAGTGGTTGTGTCAGAACCTCATACGTCGAAATTGACGGGAAGAATGTCCATTATATATATATATATATATATATATATATATATATATATATATATATATATATATATATATATACTCAGAGTTTTTTTATTCAAAAGTAATGGACTAGTGAATTCAACGAGGTTGTTAGATAGTGCTCAATATATAGGCTTGTATCGTGATGATGGACTGATGATCATTAAGGAACCCAACGGCCCTAAATGTGAAAGAACCAAAAAGATTATCTTAAATGAATTCCGTAGAATTAAGTTAAAAGTTGATATTGTATCAGATGTTAAAACTGTAAATTTTTTGGATGTGAACTTTGATTTAAGGAAAGGCATCTACCAACCATATAGGAAGGAAAACTTAAACCCAATTTATGTACACCCCTTATCAAATCACCCAAAATCTATCAAAAGGCATATCCCCAAATCAATTAGTAGAAGAATCAGTGACAATTCTTCCAATCTTGAAACATTTAATAAACATAAATATTTCTATAACAGGGCCCTTAAGGATAGTGGATACAAAAACATGCAAATTGAGTTCATAGAACCAACACACCCAAACACAAGTACAAATAGAAACCGTAAGAGAAAAAATCCTGTGGTACAATCCCCCTTTTAATTTGAAACTTAAAACAAACCTAGGAATGAAACTCTTAAACTTAATTAAAAAGCACTTCCCTATTAGTAACATACTACATAAAATTTGCAATAAAAATACAATAAAACTTAGTTATAGCTGTAGTAAAAACCTTGAAAAAATAATTAAAAAGCATAATAACAAAATATTAAACAAAAATAGTACACTCATTGCTACCGAAGGGTGTAACTGTAGAACTAAACCGAAATGCCCTCTTAAAGGAAATTGTCAAATTACTTCTGTAGTGTACCAAGCAACTATTTCTACTAAGGAAAATCCGAATGAAAAAAAATATTACAAAGGAATGAAAAATAACAAATTTAAAAAAAGATTTACCGGTCACAAGTGCTCTTTTGAAAATAATGAGTACAAAAATAGAACTTCCTTGTCTAAATATTACAATGAACTAGTAGAGCAAGGTTACTCCCCAGTAGTAAATTGGAAAAATTTAAAGAAATCTAAAACCTGTTCATCTTTAAACTCACCTTGCTACCTATGTCTTTTTGAGAAATTGTTTATACTTACTTTTAGAGAAAGAGATAAATTATTAAATAAGAAGCACGAAAATTCAATTAATTGCAAACACTATAAAAGCCATCTTTTAAGTAATTTATTTTAGATATAAAATTTAAATAAATTTAAAATTGTCATTGATTTCTATAATTTATTAATATACTTTCTCCTCACCTGATTTCATTCATAATTTCCCCTATCTTATACACCTGTGTGTGTATATGTGGATATGTAAGTGTTTATGTGTTTATTTTATGACCGTGTGTACTTATGTATATATATTTTTGTTACTTTGTACACCTTCCTTTGTTGTGTACTCCCATAATGTTTATTCAATCCATTTGTATGCTTTTATGTGTGTATGCATCTACCTATACTCTTGTCAAATAATTTTTATTCGTATGTATTTTTATATATAGTTTATGTGAATTAGCCATATTTATATGTGCATATATATATATGTGTGTGTGTGTGTCCTTTGTTGTATATTAGTATATGAGTGAGCATATATTTGTGTACTTTTATGTATGTATGTGTATACATGAAATTATATATATATATATAGGTATATTTGTATGTCTGTTGGTTCTTTGTGGGTATATACATATGTATTTTATCATTTTTAATTTTGTTACTATCTACCTGTGTGTTGTTACTTTTGAGTATTTTGTCGATTTAATTACTTCTTTTGCCTGAATATATTTATATATTTATATGTTAGTGTACTTGTATCTATGTTCTTAGTAATACTGTCTTGAATGTGTTAATTTGTGATTTATTATGATTTATATTTATACTTAACTAGCTTAAACTTTCAACTTAATAGTAAAGAGTTACACTTTTATTTATATACATACATACAGGCATGCGTGTTTGTATATATATATATATATATATATATATATATATATATATATATATATATATATATATATATATACAGTGATGATCATATTTATTGGCACGGTAAAGTAAATGTTAAATTTTGTCTAATAAATTCTAAAAAAGGGATTAAATTAAAGAAAATAACAAAGTATATTATGTATTTTTAACTGGCCTTTCCGATGCAGCAATCGGATTTTAGAAAAAATAAATAACAAAGGAACAACAAACATAATTGCAAAAAACCCTTGTTCAAAATTATTGGCACGATTTATTTAATAATCAATTGTATAGCCTTTGGCCTTGATTACCTTCCTCAGTCGCTTTTCATAGTTTACAACCAAGTTGTTGCACTCTTCAGTAGTAATTTTAGCCCACTCTTCTTGACAATAATCCTCCAATTGAATAAGATTCTTAGGCTTCCTTTGCATTACCCTCAATTTTAATGTTCTCCATAAATTTTCAATTGGATTAAGGTCTGGGCTTTGTGATGGCCACTACAAAACATTAACATGATTGTCCTCAAGCCATTTCTTAGTCAGTTTAGCCGAATGCTTTTGGTCATTATCTTGCATGAACCACTAACGACGACCAAGTGAGAGCTCTTTAGCAGAGTCTTTCAGGTTTTCATCCAATATTTTAACATAATCTTCCTTTTTTATGCTACCTGTGACCTTAACAAGTCGCACTGGTCCAGAGGCAGCAAAGGATCCCCAAAACATCAAACTGCCTCCACCGTGCTTCACTGTGGGTATGGTGTTCTTAGGCAGGAAAGCTTCGCCAGATTTTCTGTAAATATAAGACACTTTATTATGGCCAAATAACTCTATTTTCGTTTCGTCAGTCCATAGGACACGTTTCCAGAATGCAACATCTTTATCAATATGACGTTTTGCAAAGGCTAGCCTTGCTTTCAGGTGCATAGGCTTCAATAAGGGAGTCTTTCTCGGACGACATGCTTTTAAACCAGCTCTCTTCAAAACTCTACCAACTGTATGTCGAGATACATTCACTCCAGAGGTGCTCTGTTCATCAACAATCTCCCCAACAGAGATCCTTGGGTTTTGTTTTACTTGTCGAACAATTTTCCGTTCATCTCTTGGGGAAAGAATGCTTTTTCTTTCTCTACCCTCTAAACTCATAACGTGGCCTTGCGATTTGAACTTGTTTATTATGGCTCTAACAGTGGATTTGGGAAGGTTTAGCTTCTTTGAAATCTTATCATAGCCCTCCCCATTGGTATGGCATGCTACAACAAGCTTCCTGACGTCTTCGCTGTGTTCCTTAGTTTTAACCATGGCGATTGAAAATTATAATTTAGTCACTTATAATAGTTTAAATAAATCGCTATCTAAAAATTATCTGAAAAAAAGTATTCACTGAATTAGCGTTAAACAAGCATAATATGGCTATAAAAAAGTTCATAAAGCACGTAAACCGGAAATTGATTGATATTATACTGATACTAAAAGAAAAACAAAGCCGTGCCAATAATTTTGAACAAGGGTTTTTTGCAATTATGTTTGTTGTTCCTTTGTTATTTATTTTTTCTAAAATCCGATTGCTGCATCGGAAAGGCCAGTTAAAAATACATAATATACTTTGTTATTTTCTTTAATTTAATCCCTTTTTTAGAATTTATTAGACAAAATTTAACTTTTATTTTACCGTGCCAATAAATATGATCATCACTGTATATATATATATATATATATATATATATATATATATATATATATATATATATATATATATATATATATATATATATGCGTATGTATGTATGTATTGTATTCTTTTTATATGCATACATATTAGTAGATTATTCTTTATAATTTTTAGTCCTATTTACTTTCTTCAATCCCCTCTTATGGCTAAATATGTTATATATAAAAGATAATAAATATTAACTTTATTCTGTTTTATTATTATTATTATTACTATTACTATTATTTTTATTATTACTATTATTATTATTATCAATAATTTTAACATTATTTTTATATATTTATTTAATAAAAACGCGAAAACTTTAAACTTATATCATTTAGTATAAAGGGCTTAATTAATTGTAGACGTATGTTTAAACTGCGTGGATATTACTCGTGGACGTATGTGAGATGATAAATATGTGTGCTACTTACATTCGCTGTCACCTTTGACATATAGACCTTAACGCTAAGATTGTATTTTCTCTTGGTGTTATAATAACGTGCCTCGTTACTGAAATGTATAATTGTTCATAAATTAGTTGACAGGCAGATTTTTTTTCCTTTTCTATATCCTCTAAATATTTTAAGATTCCCTTCCTATTAATTCTTACTTCCTCTCTTTCTCTCTTAAACTATATTACATCATTCTTTCTTTCTCTTCTAGCCTTTGTTTTCTTTATGATAACCCCTTATCTGTTTCTCTTTTTCTTCTCCATATTATATTTTCTTCTCTATTTTCTTTCTCTATTTTCTTTCTCTATATATTTTTTTTCTCTTCCGAATCATTCTCTCTCCATTATATATTTTTTTAGTTTTCTTTAGATTGCCCCTCCCTCTTTACATCTTATAATTAAAGTTCTGTGTTTTAAAGCTTTTTTAACTCCAACTTTTAAAGAGTTCCTACCCAAAATAAAATAAAAATCCATTATCCATTGAACATTGGAATAGTCAAGTCGCTGCCTGATGATATCTGTTGTTTGATTGAAACAAGTGACTGTTTGTAGCAGCGGGACATAAACATGTTTATATAACAATAAACAAGTATATATATATATATATATATATATATATATATATATATATATATATATATATATATATACTATCATTGCAGCCCGGCGTTGCCTGGGTGTTTGGATGTGTATGTTTATAAAAAAAAGTGGTAGTAGGAAGGCAGGCCCGAACCCGTACCGCAAAGGAGGAAAATAACGGGTAAAAACCATGACGTCTTTGCTGTTACGACCACCACCCTATTATGTCCTCTTAACATTTATTGTTTGGGCTCAAATCAAGTTATTAAGATAGATCCATGTCCAAGGAACCTATATCTAAAATTTCAAATGTTTAGACCAAAAATTGTCGTTGAGTTCTCAAAGTTCAAATCGTTAAACTTTGACCGCTTAACCGCCAAAATTCTTGCTGATAACCGATCACAAAGATTTTCCAAATCTCAGTACCTTGTATATCGAATTTAGAGTCTATAGACTAAAATTTACAGAGTTATTTCGTAGGGAAATGCACACAGACACAGCCACAGACACGTTCACTTATATATATATATATATATATATATATATATATATATATATATATATATATATATATATATATATATATATGCTAGCAGTTGCGCCCGGATTTACTCGGACCCTATGTAGTGTTCATAAGGTAATGTGCATATGTATATATTAGAAAGTGTTAAGATGTAAAGTAATGCCTTTCTGTATAATAATCTTCCTTAACTACCATAGAGAAAAGACAGACAGACATTTTCACTTTTATAGATATATAGATAGCTATAGAGATAGGTTTATAGATTGGATGATATGTTTGTTAATGATTTAAAAAGTATAACCAAAATAGATTCATGCGCGACCACCGAGAATCGAAACCATAACTTTCAGTTCACGATTCATTTTGCCTCTGTCGTCAATGACTGGGCTTTGAAAACATGTTTACCGGAAGGCTAAAAATTAAAACAGGAACCAATAGCTACTACGTTATGCATTCGTTCGACCTTCACCTAACAAATTTCATTTTTTTTTTAATTTTCACACGTTTTCATCGATTTTTTTGGACTAAAATCCAAATATAAAGTTTTGCATGGATTGAAATACCTTATATATGAAGTTTCATGTCCGTAGACGTAGAGGGAGTTTGGTAAGCAAAATTTGTTAAACAAAATTATATACGTAGACATAAATATATTTGAAAACAATTTTGTGTTTACTATAAACTTTTACGCAAATATTATGCAAGTATAAATCATGTAGAATATCTGACTGAATGTAATTAGACGTAAACATTAACTATAGATGATTATCCCATTAGAAAACCGAAGCAACTAATAGGGAATTAATTAAAATAAATGTTTTAAAGAATATGAAAATTATCTAGATCTTATGCTATTGAATGCAATTCCACACTTATATACAAGAAAATTATATTATATTTTTAAATAAATAGAAAAGATGGTTTTTAATATGAATATCAATACACACGAAAGAAAAAAGACTTTGCAGGAGTATATATATATATATATATATATATATATATATATATATATATATATATATATACACTAGCATTATAGCCCGGCGTTGCCCGGGTATTTGGATGTGTATGTTGAGCAAAAAAAAAAGGGGTAGTAGGAATGCAGGCTCGAACCCGTATCGCAAAGGAGGAAAAGAACGACATAAAACCTAACGTTTATGCTGTTACGACCGCCGCCACACGCGAAGCGATATTTCTTAATATTAAGGCAAGACAATCTAAAGGAGATGATAACTTTACAAAATATCGGCGAAAAAAGTGACCCTCCCGTGTAGAAAAGTATTAATATTAATGTTTTTATCCAATTTTTTTATATTTGTCGTATGAAAGGTCAAACTTCCAAACGATACTGATCTTTGTAAAATCCGTCGCCTCTATTGAAAGTTTAAGGCAGACATGCAAACAGACATACATACACACATTTATATATAGGTAACAAAAAATTTTCGACCCAAACTGAGGAAAAAGCTTGCCCTATCTCTGAATACCTTTACGTAAAATTTCAAATATTTAGACCAGAAATTGTCTGAGTAATTTGGTAGAGACCGCACATGTTAATATTTTAAAAACTTTGACCTATATTATGACCCCTTAAATTGTATTGTTTTGCGCTCAAATCAAGTTATTAAATTAGATCCATGTCCAAAGAACCTATATCTAAAATTTCAAGTGCGTAGACTCAAAATTGTCGGAGGAGTTTGGTAGAGTTCTCAAAGGTAAAATCGTTGAACTTTGGCCCCTTAATCGCCAAATTTCTGGCCCCAAACCGATCACATCGATTTTCCCAAATCTCAGTACCCTGTATATCAAATTTCGAGTCTGTAGACTAAAGATTGACAGAGTTATTGCGTAAGGAAATGTAAAACAGACACACTCACGGACACATACACAGGCACGTTCACTTTTATAGATATACTAGCATGGGTGCCCGGCGTTGCCCGGGTGTTTTGAGGTGTATGCTGAGCAAAAAAAAAAAAAGAAAAAGTCAATTTTTTTTAAATTTACCCCCGTTATCATCTCTTAAAATTAATTGTTTTGGGTTTTAATCAAGTTATTAATTTAGATCCATGTCCAAGGAACCTATATCTAAAATTTCAAGTGTTTAGAACGAAAAATGTCGGAGGAGTTTGGTAGAGTTCTCAAAAATCAAATCATTAAACTTTGACCCTTTAGCAGCCGAATTTCTGTCCAAAACCGATCACATCGATTTTCCCAATCTCAATACCCTGCATATCAAATTTCCAGTCTGTAGACCAAAAATTGACAGAGTTATTGCGTAGGGAAATGTACACAAAAACACAGGCACGTTAACTTATATATATATATATATATATATATATATATATATATATATATATATATTTATCAAGTAGAGTTTAGTTTCCTAGAAGTACATCCAATTAAACAACATGTGTCTATCAAAGAGTGCTCAATGAGTGACCAGAGCAGGTATATTAAATTTATTAATACAAACATTGATGGCTACATATGTGCATACTTGTTTCTGTAATCACCAGCGTTGGGGGATTACGTCTGCAGGTTAAGAATTATCGCCGAGAAGTGATATTTCGAACAAAAACATTTTCTTATTTCTTTTACAAAGTTAGAATGTAACATGGTTGGGGGTTATGAGTGGGGAGAGGATAAGTAAGGTCTTTGAAAATAATAAACCTCTTCTTTTTTACTTCCCTTTTTTATATTCACTTTTTAAATTTATATATCGACTCTTTTGGTTTAGTTAGAGAAGATAAAGTATCTAGGATAGAATGGAAGATTATCTGAAGGGACAATACTTACCACTCATTAAACTCACCATGCCCATTATGTTTATCAGAAAAAACTTGAGATAACAAGGTTTAAGGATAGGGATAAACTGTTAAATATTAAACAAGACATTGTTATATTCTGCAAACATTTCAGAATACATGCACTTAAAGAACTCTAAGAAGATCAGAACAACCACGATTACAACAACCACGATTACAATACGCACATCCAATAAACCCCCCAAAGAGGATGAGTGAGGTCGTAACTATGATCCTACCCGTATTGATTACATAAGTCGCTTAATATTCTATTTTCTCAAGCAGTTATTATATTACAAACCTAAATAAATACCTGTATGATAGTATATCTGAACCAAACGGGGAATAGATTGTTGGGTGAACTTCGAAATAATGTATGCATGTGGATATTCTTGGGTGTGTGCATATATGTGTATATGATCTGTATGTATATGTATATATACATGAGTAAAAAAAGTAAGTAATCCAATATATAAACCTTCCTATTCCGTTTGTATAGCTTAAATGCTCTGAAGTTTTTGTCATACGTTATTATATATTATTATTATATCGTTATATATATTATGCATAGCTGTGTAAACATTGAAGGAGTTTTTGCTAAATCTGAGGATAGACCTATGGACTTCAAGCTGAATTCACTATAAATTTTTACATAGTAAAAGAACGTACAACTTGTGAATAAGTAACAAGCGAGTACGGGCGGGTAATATAAATATGCGTGTGTGGTTTGGTAAAAAGAATTATGTAGTAAATGAGTTCATTTCTATTTCTATTTTAGATGTATCATGTTGTGGCAGTGTACATATATATTTTTGTATTTTCTTTTTTTTACATGGAGTTCATCACTTATCAAGGCCCAATTGTGTGTACAGTAATCAAAGGGATAGTGTAGCAATAGTACTGGAGAATTGGTAAGGTGTCATTAATTAGGGGGCGGTTCATCAGAAACTTGTTTGTGTTGGACTTGAAGACATCCAGGTTGAAGTCGCGATGGAAATAGGCAAGCGGAACAGCATTCCACAGACGTGCAGTTCTAAGAAAGAAGCTTTGTTCATGGAATCTACGTTTTGATTTATATTTAGGTATTTTGTGTAAATATGTATGTATGTATGTATATATGTATGTATGTGTGTATGTATGTGTATGTGTATATGTGTGTATATGTGTATGTGTGTCTATGTATGTATATATGTGTATATATGTGTGGGTATGTGTATATATATGTATATATATGTGTATGTGTATATATGTGTATATATGTGTATATGCATAAGTATATATATATATATATATATATATATATATATATATATATATATATATGAACTATTTAAATAGGCTGTTTCGTATACGATGATTATAATAATAATGTATATTACCAGAATGTATGGGTGTCTGGGTATATATGTATGTATGGTATGCATGTATATATACGCCTGTGTAAACTATAATAATACGCTGTTTCATATAAAGAGGTACCACACTGAAGTTAAAAGGTATCTTATTATTAAAAAAGGTTTTTGTATTTGTGCATTTATTGCTGTGTATTTATGCGTTGTAGGTGACCGAGTATCTGTGTGTCCATGTGTGTATACATATGTAAGTATATACGTGAGTATATTGATATCTATATGTCTATGTGTTTCGTATATATCTGTGGGGATTTGGTGACAAGTATGGATGGGGAGATGTGTCTGCTACTGCGGATAGCTGACTGTGTGTCTATATATTGTGTGTATGCTAGTATGCGTGTATATATATATATATATATTAATCTTAATATTGTTATTATTTTTTATATTGTTAGTGTTATTAATATTATTTATATTATAAAAAATATTATTATTAGGATTGTTAGTGGGATAAATATTATTAGTTTTGGCATAATAACAGTCATAATATATAATATGCGGGTGTGTACATGGTTGTCTATGTTAGAGGGTCTGTGCATCGATATAACTGTATATGTGAGTATAAATATCAACATGTTATAACTGTATGTGAGTGTTATGTAAATATGTGTGTATATATGTATATATATACACGGATGTATCAAAGTGTGGGTGCTTATACGTGTATTTCTATATATGTATGCATGAGGAGGTTGATAACTTTCGGGGTTTTATATTTATTTTTATTTATTTGTTTATTTATTTTTATTTTATTTTATTTTTATTCTTGTGTATCTTTATAGTTATTGCCTGTTTTCAGTGCGTGTGTGTGTGAGTAATATACAGCGAGCGGTGTATATCCACTCCTGAGTATAGGTATATGCGTATGTTTGCTTCTAGAGTGTGTGTGTGTGTGTGTGTGTGTGTGTGTGTGTGTGTGTGTGTGTGAATTAAAACACATCGGTCAGCACGTAATAGCCATGAGGAATGTTTTTTAATTATTGACCGCAAGACAAAAATACTAAATTCTCAAGTACCTTATACCGTAAAAACCAAAAGACATTACTTATCCTCTCCCCATTCATAACCCCAACGATGTTACATTCTTACTTTGTAAACGAAATAAGAAAAAGTCTTTTTTGAAATATCAGTCCTCGACGGTAATTCTTAGCCTGAAGACGTAATCCCCCAACGCGGGTGATTACAGAAACATGTATGCACATATTTAGCCATCAATGTTTGCATAAATAAATTCAATATATATACACATATACATATACATATATATATACATATATATATATATATATATATATATATGTATATCCGATATTACATTTATCATGTATGTTTTCATGTAGCTATCCAGTTTTATAACAAGATTTTGCTATACAATGTCTCTCTCTCTTTCTCTCTATCTATCTCTCTCTGTATATATATAATATATATATATATAATATATAATATATATATATATATATATATATATATATATATATATATATATATATATAAACTTAAATGAGAACGGTCACCAACAATTGGTATGCATTTTATAACACTATTTTATTATTCCGTGTTTAAATTTTTAATTTTAAAAACGTAATATATTCAGATCATTTTAATAATAATGTTTCTAAATCATTAAAATAGTTGTTTACGCGTTTCATACGTTCTGTGAAGCGTCCTCTTCAGAAAGTATTCAAAATGTAAAATATTTAAAATATATTTAAAATGAGTTCAGAATGTATAAAAGTATTTTTGCAGTCTAATTTGGTGACAAGTTCCCGAGCGGTGGAAATGTCTGTAAATTCACATGTATGTTTTCTGGTATAATTATACATACATACATACATACATACATACATACATGCATACATGATGATTGCAACGTCTTGTCAGACGAGTGCCACTCCCTCAGGCACTTAAAAGTCCATGAGCCCAAAAATGACTTCCATCGCCACGGGAACATTTTAATGCCTGAGAGAGTATGTATAAACAGACGATGTTATAGAGTCTTAGCTTTGTACGACAGCTAAGTCTCTCTCTCGGTTCAAAATGTTTAGATCCAGCAACAAGCAAGAGCAAGATAGCCAGCAACAAGTTAAACTGCAGACCAGCTTAATGCGGGTACTGGTCTCCCGCTTTATGGTTTTTTAAATCAGAGATTTGCTTCTCCTAGAAAGGTTGCCTTCACCACAGCTTACATGAGCCCTCTCCAACCCAACACACACATACATACACACAAACACACACGGTGCTAGTTGGCTGTTGACCCCGAAAAAGGGTTCATTCGCCCTTCGGAAGGTCTTGTTTTTAATCCTTCGGGGAGACTAGCCACCCTCCTCACCAAACAAGTTTGGTGGGGAACCAGTTTAGTCGCTGGTGACCCGACCATGAGGCAGGTAGTACCGGGTTACATGGTCCCAGTAGCATATGACATGACCTGACACACATACATACATACATACATACATACATACACACACACACACACACATATATATATATATATATATATATATATATAATTGTATATTATACTAAAAACAGAAGCTATATTTTAGTCATATTCTTATTACGTATATCTTACATGTGTGTCAAGACAGATCAATGTTCCTAATAACTGTTGGACAGTTTTTTTTCTTGTTGAATGAAAATGTATTTGCTGAAAAAAAATTATCATAAAAGGAAATGGATATATTTAATACTTAAAAAAATCATAAGAACTAAACTCTGACTTATTGCTGTTTTTTTTATACACATCCACGCTCTAAATTAATACTTATCTATTTATTTCAAATAAAAAAAAATATATAAACAATCTAAAAATCAAAGCTAGATCGCCATATTTCCTCCTCGAGAAGATGAACCTTGTTTTTTATGATTAGCAAAGTCTTTTATGAGTTAATGGTTCTTACACCATCCCTCTTTTAGCTGCATGAGTTTTATGATTAGCTCATAGCTGCATGAGTTTATGATTAGCGAAGTCTTTTATGAGTTAATAATTCTTACACCACCCCTCTCAGCTGCAGTGCTATTTATTTATTTTTGATCAATCGTTAAAAAATACGTTAATGTTCTATTGCTTCCGGATCAACGGCGTTCTGGAGCTGCTTGAAGTAGTTCGATGTCGAAAATGGCACATATCGTCTTAATTGTGTTCTTCTTCTTCGTGAGTTGCATTGCTAAAATCATCTGAAAGACGCATTTTCATCTGATTAAGGTGTCTATTAGGCGTGAACTTTGTAACTTGAATAATTTACACCTTATTTCCGAGTATTTTGTTTATTGTTGAGAGTAATTACCTTATAGTGTATATAATGGTTATTAGATTATAAGGAAACGAGTGATTCATACAAATAAATAAAACTAGGTCCTATTGCTGGTTGTGCCGTGGTACCTATGATATAGTGAGCGGGTTCTTCCAAAAGTTATTGGCAAACTAATTTTAAAGTGATGTCACCTTCGACGTCAAACAGCTTTCACGTCTTCAATAAAGAACTACAACAAGCAGCGAAAATTAAAAAAGGTTGATAGATCATGCTCACATGTCAAGTCTCTTCTTTCAACATCTCATGTAATGCAGTAGTGAATAATCATGGCCGTGTGTACATAAAAATCCTCGGAATGCATCGAACATCAATCAGATTTTAAGAAGAAAACTGAAATTTCGAAAGACCATTTGGATAAAACTAGGGAGGATGAAGAAAGCAACGATCGACTGTCAAACGAAAAGAATAATTACATTTTTGAAAAAGTTTACTTAATGACGAGTGCAGATAAAATCTCAGAGTCGTTCTTCAAAAGGGAGAGATGCCAGATGCTGAAAATCATAGGCAATTGCATAAAGAGTAGTCTGAATTAAGTTCAAAAGTTTTTCTTTCGCGAGCAGAGGCACCGAACCAATCAGCGAAAAAAATAGTAATGAAATTAATTGAATGTTACGAGTTCAGTATTTGTCAATTTTTAAACTTTAAAAATCTATCAAAATTTTTCTATTGATTCTATTTTTACGATATTTTCAGGATCAATGTGAGATTTTATGCGCTTTCCAATAAATTGAATATAATATTTTAGACAAACGTTTTTTTAATTCACGCCCCCTCCCCATTTTCAAATGTCTATTAAAAAGTAAATAATTTATGTACCAAAGTTTTATATGTCACAAATTGAAGATAAAAGATCAATAAATAATATATTCAAATTTAAAACAAAAAAAGTAGTGTTTTTTAGAAATTTACCTGTAAAGTCCGAAGTTTAAAACCTTTTTTTAAAAAAAAAAACACGTTGTTTTTTTTTTAATGAAACCTTGGTCCTTGCTCTTTTAATTGAAACAAAAAATTAGGGTTTGAATTACATTTTTCGAGGAGTTATAAGCTTCGATAGATAGCGGGTGGAATTATTCAATAGTTTTCACGAAATTTCTGACACTGCTAGAGCAGAGGCACCGAATCAATCAGCGAATTGTTGTGTACGCATCCTCCTCCTGCCAAACATTTCCGCTCATCAGACTCACTGTCACTCACCACCAAATTCCACAATAAAACTCTCGTTATTTTTATAAATCAACGCATGGTCATCCTTCCGAGTACAGCCGTAATATTACAGTACCCAATCTTTACAGGTGCTAAATAGTGGATATAGTCCGACTTCCTATTACCTATTGAACGTGGAAAATTTTCCTTTTATTAGAGAACTTTCTATACAAAAAACAACACTTACTATCTGTTTGCTAATAATCAATTCCCATAGACTTCCTCCAAACCTTAAACTTAACAATTATGCCATACATTTTTGACAGGATAAGAACTGAATCATCAGAATAAAGCATCTTGTCCGGGCGAGTGTTCAAGACACACCCACAACAATAAGCGCCTACCGAAAAAAGGAAGTAGCTCACAACGAAAATCTATTAAAACTTTGCGTAAAGTTTGTCATTAACTGATAGAATATATGGCATACGAATACTTGTATTGAGACTCACATTTCAAGACGAAAATCAATAGGAATTTCTTACCGTTGCGCTAATCATATTTCGTTCATATTACCTT
The DNA here is from genome assembly GCF_053919585.1 of Euprymna scolopes. Lineage (NCBI taxonomy): Eukaryota > Metazoa > Mollusca > Cephalopoda > Sepiida > Sepiolidae > Euprymna > Euprymna scolopes. The sequence goes on along the minus strand of NC_136499.1, from coordinate 56,989,033 downwards.
CTTACATGAAGTGGCTCATAACTTGTGTGTAAATATGTCCAGCTCAACATTTTATTTATAATTCAAAAGATGAATGATATACGTAACCGGAAGAAACTGACATCATTTTGCATGATGACTACGTATACATGTTATTTAGGGTCAACTACTCTCCCATTTCGACCGCGCACAAAGGGACGTGACGGTAGCTAAGAGATTAACGACACGGACCCATAACGTAGGTGTGCTAAAGTCAATTCCAGTTCCTTCTAAAAACACTTTCAATTAAGGATGTTGGGAATTTTATGTAACTTAAATCATAATCACTAAACGTCCTTTTAGAAACAATTCTAACCAGAAAGATATCAGTGACGCGAATGCCAACAATAATAACCTGACTCATATAAAATAAATAAATGGAGAGTAACTCACCACAATAGCAGGCGCAATAAATAAATCAGCAACTCTTTTACTAACCTCTTTCTGTGCTGTTACAATTACGCTGAGAAATTCATTTTTCATATATATCAACCTTTCTATACTGGCATTTAAAAATAATTATATTTAAAAAGATATCATAATCTACAAAGAAATTACCCATTCAAATTATATAGTAAGCTATCAGTTTGCTATGGAAATTTTATATATAAATATTAGTGAACTATAATAAAATTTCAAACTAGATATCTAACACAAAGAAATAACAAATAGAAAAAAATGGCTGAACGATTGGTAATAAAGCTTTCATATTGTTTGTTTATATCGGTTTGTTTAAGAAAGGAGACTAACAGAATTTAAAAAGAAAACATTACAGATAAGTTCGGAAGCTAACATTTTGGAACGAAAGTTCAAACATGACAAGATTTGCTTTGATCGTTTTTCAGATCAATACACAATCGGGTATTTTTGTGTGATGTTGTTTAAAACTACTAGCAAGATCAATACTGGCGATAAACAAGTCTGTAGATTTGTTTGAAATTTACAAATATTATAAAATGAAGGTCACTTAGAACTTTATTGATAATTACCGTACCGAATACCTTTTATATATTTACTAGCATTTCAGTCCGGCGTTGCCCGGGTGTTTGGAGGAGTATGTTGAGCAAAAAAAAAAAAGCGGTATTTTTTTTTAACTTTGACCCCCCCCATTATGACCCATTAATATTTATTGCTTGGGGCTCAAATCAAGTTATTTAGTAAGATTCTTTGCCAAGGAACGTATATCTAAACTTTTAAATGTTTAACCCCAAAATTGGTGGAGGAGTTTGGTAGAGTTCTCAAAGGTCGAATCGTTGTAGACTTTAAATTGACATTGTTATTGCGTAGGAAAATGTACACAGACACACACAGAGACACACACACACTTTCATATATATAATAGATAGATTAATTGGCACTATTCGACCATTTAACCAAATGGATTTACTGAAACCGCTACAGAATTGCAAATATGAGGAAAAGATGAGGAAATCGTGAATCCTGATTGTTTGAAAATGTGTAGGGGACTAACACTACTGTCACCTAATTTGTTTTTGTCATTAGAAGATGATACAAAGCGACCGGAAAGAACGCTGAGATGAACAGTCATCCGACATAAAGATTTTTGTAAAATCAGCCTTCACACGTACCAAGCCTGCTATCGTGTCAAATTAAGACCAAAATCTATTATTGCGAAAGCAAACAAGAATGTAGTTAATGGTCAAAACACGAGAAAATGAAACAAAAGAAGCCACATTTCCACTTACGTGTCTGGGCGTTGTGAACAAAGTTGTCTTGTTTCCTAATAATCCCAATCGGACGCCGATGTTTAAAAAAAAGGGTTTATTTAAAATAAAAAAAAAAACAGCCGCATAAAACATCAAAGCATCAAAGTGCATATGCGTGAGAGCAAGAAAGAAAAAATTAAACAAATAATAATAAATGGACAGCTATACTTTGTTCGCTGGTCCCCAACAAGGACAACATTCGGATACGGAATTCTGTCTTGATCTCTCATCACGTTATACAGGGCAAAAACCCCGTAAGAAAATTGCATGGTTTAATTGATTTCTACCGAGTTTACCATTGACATTTAAGCATTCATAATCTGGTTGGACGAATTCGTTTCAGTTCTAAAGAAATGAATATAACGGCATAAAGTGGTAATTGATTCAAACACGCTTGTCCGTATTAGTTCAGTCGGCAAACTTTCACAAGAAACACTCATCTAGCTGAAAGCACTATCAATAATTCCCCCCAATCTTTATCCGTGACTAAACCTAAACGTAGATTCCATGCAAAAGCTTCTTTCTTAGAACTGCATTCCTGTGGAACTGTCTTCCGTTTGTCTGCTTTCAAGCTGACTACAATATGGTTGTCTTCAAGTCTAACGTAAACAAGTTCTTGATGAGCCGTTCCACTTAAGTAAACAAATTTACCGTATTCCCATGACTAAAGATTACTATATTGTCCAATTGACTACTGTACACTCTCAACCCTTATCTTCGAGTGATCTCTTGGCCTTGATAAGTGGTTATTCTTAGGTACAAAAAAGATACCTTCAGAGTGCACATGTCGATTGCTTACATTCAGTATTCCGGCATCTGTCTCAGGAAGTTAAGAATTTCATGTTACCATGTACACGCTTTTTTTTAAAGGGCTACGTATAATAATCAAGCCGTTTATGAAATACAAAAGTACTAATCGTAGTTTAAATACTGAACTTCTCAATTTTTTTTCAATTATACTTTAAACTAACTAAAACAATAAATATTTTTCTTAATCATATACATAAATACTGGGTTAACAAGTCACTAAGTATACTTTTCAAACAACTAATATTACGTAACACTGGGAGATAGTTCTTCTAATTTCTATATGTGCAGAGAAAGCCTCCGCATCCTAATATCTTCATTTAAAGATTTGATCTTGAATAACTTCTCAAAATAATATCAGATTAGTCGCATGATTTTCACATTATGATATTATTTTTTCGAAAATCACGACCACTTTGATCTGTATAATATTAGCATCAGTATGGCATTAACGTTTTCTAAATTTATAACTAGATCACATATTCTCTAATAATATAAATAAATGGAAACGAATCCAAACCATAAGATTTATAGTTAAACTAATTTCAAAATATAAAAGCAAAACAATAGATTGATTGTTTTTATCATATCTATCTACGGTTAGACATGAATGTGCATTCATATGGACTTTCTCGTTGCAGTTTTCTAAGCCTTCGTATTTCCAGGATACGGGCGAATTGAAAGTGGGTGTTTTGTTTGTGGCACTATCACTAGAAGATACCCTTAGAGAACAGACGGACTCTTTCTATTCGTATTTGTTGTGGTTTTTCATCAGCTTACATCTCAAAAATGGATTGTCTTCACGATGACTGAGAAGCTTCATCTACCTCTTGCAAGGTAACTACCTGGTATCTCTGAAGGATGCTATCAAGTGTCATACCTTGCTCAGGTATCATCTGGAAATGTGTAAGGCAGTGACTTTCATCTCTTAAGGTGTCATACATTTACACATTATTAAATGCATACAACAATTAGTATCCACAAATGTTCCACAATGCGTTACTAGCAGATCTCAGCGTTGCCTAAATTCAATAAGGAGAGCCTTTGTGTCAACATGATTATACCGTAAGAGAAAATATTTTATAGTAAAGGTTAGCAATTACTACAGTTAAACATACATTGTATTCTGATTCATCTATTTAAATATTAACAGGTAACGTGTAAATGGGGGCCTTAAAACAAATGGCTAAATTTCCATGTAAAAGAAAAAGTATTTTCACTATTTCAACATTCTTGAAAAGAACAAAGTATCTCGGAAAATTCCCTAGAGATCTCGTATTTTTAGTAATATCTGATTCGGAACATACACGAGATATCTCATATGTTTGCGTCATGTCTTACATGAAAAATTATGAGTTATCTCATAGATTTTGTCATGTGTTCCTCGGTATGTACAGGGAAATATTGTGTAATATTGTAACTCAGGATATATCTGTTTCCTCTGACAAAAATCGAGGCATCGAATACATATTCATGCTACGAACTAAACTGCTAAGTGGAGATATACCGTGAGCTGCTTTGATAATTGAATGCTATTTAAGTTTGACTATCTTTCTTTTACTACTTCTTTCCGCTTACAGATTCTGTTTTCATTTGACAAAGCATCGATTTGAATTGACGAAAGCTTTACAGAAATAATTCAGCTGCAAAATATATGGATATACTTAAAATGAAATAGTGAGCAACGCTCGATCTGAATCTCCAATACGAAACAGAAGCAACTGGACTCATGAAAAATAATTGTTAAAGATCTATGTGCCGAATATACACGATTAACGAACTGCAAGTGATATACACACAGTTAAACTGTAAAGTACGGTTAGAATCTTAAAATGATCTCTCGCGTAGATTGTTTAAAATAATAGGCAGATTTCTTGCAACCTATAACATAACTCACATAAAACTAAAACAAAATGATAAGAACACAGACAAAATGTGATTCTATAGCTAAGTAAAACGTTGTGCAAGAATAGTTGTTCAGGGGTGGAATCGATAGTTTTCTAGGTAATTTAATTCTGTACAACAACGGATCACGGGTTCGGTTTGTAATCAACAAAAATATTAATTCAATACGTCATAAGTAGGGCTATGACAAGAGAATATTCTTATCATTGTTTTGATTCTCAAGTATATATCAGGCATAGGTAGGCATAGTGAATTAATCGAGAACTACATCACTCTATATAAAAACATAATAAAATATATTAACTTATATATACGCGAGAGTAAAAATAATAAAAAGAATATTCTCTTGTAACAGACCTAGTCATTAGCAAAGTTACGTTTAGCAAGAAATACACACGCAGGAACCTAAGGAGAAAACAATTTATTAAATAGAAAAGTTTACAAAATTGCTGAAATCAATGTCGAATTGTTTTCATTTGTTCTTAAATAATTACATACAATGTTTTCAACCATATGATAATCCAGTCGATGGTGTCATGCAGGTTTGGTAAAGTTACCACTGAAATTAAAATATAGGTACGTGCCCAAATTGCTGAGACATTCTTTTGTATTAAACATTTATAAAGTATCTTAAAACAGACCAAAAATCTCTTTACTATTCTAACGTGATGAGTTGTAGGAGATCGCCTGGAATGATCATTCAGACTGTTGCACGCCAACACGTTCCGGTATCTTTGATGCACGGTCACTGAAGTACGCAATCGTCCATGTCCAATAGTCACAGCAAGAATCGCAACTTCCAAAGATGGATTATTTTTTAAAAAATTATTTTATTGCGGACTATTATCCTCATCTGTTTAGTTGTTGCTTCACGACGTTTCGGCCAATTATTCCTCTGGCCTTCCTCAGGTGGTAACCGCGACGAGATCGGAACTCAGAATCTCCTAACTGCATCCTCAGCAATTACTGCCTTCCATAGTTGTTGTTGTCTGACCACGTTTTGGCCAAGTAAGCCTCTGGCCGGCTTTGGGCAGGATTAAAACCGCTATCTTCAAACAACGCCTACCTGGAACTTTTAAGATTCAACGGGCCCAAAGGAGGAGGCAGTTAGGAGATTCTGAGTTACTATCCCGTCGCAGTTACCACCTGACGCTGGCCAGAGGAATAGTTGGCCGAAACGTCGTAAAGCTGTGAAAATAGAGTTTTATATCACCTCCTATATAATGTTTCGCAACTTATCTTTCTATCTATCGATATCGTTAAGTCTATATCTGTCTCTCTCTGTTATAAATTAAATGTAATTGTGCTTATGTAGTTTTTTTTTCGCTGATTCTACTTTCGCATATTCTCGTTCACATGACCAGATTCCGAATTCGTAGCAATAAGCTGATATCAGTGGCCGTATTTTAAATTTTTTTTAAACAAAAAATAGTCATTAGCAACGCCTTTTGTTTTTAAGTTTAAACTATTAAAAACTTATATAAATTATTGTACAGTAAAAATAATTAGATTAAAATACAAATAATTTTTCTTGTTTCGAATTATGTACTTAAATAAAAATGGGATTTACTTGATACTTAAATTTAAAAAGGTATTCTAGCAAATTGTCGACTGATTTCATAAACAAAAAAAACTGACTTTTATTTAAAATACGATTTAAAACACTTTAAATTTACTAATAAAAAAATAATTTTCCATGTCATTGTTTACACAATGGGATTCAGGAGATTATATGAGTGCTTTCAATTCCCATTCGCCTTTATTCAAAATATATATTTGATATGCTCGTACTTTTAACGTTTACTTTCTCAATATTAAAAAATGTGTTTTATCGCGTTTTGCATTCAAACTATACACCTATCAATAAACCACTTTTGTTGAAATTCTCATAGCACAAAACAAAAGAATTACTTTACATTTTGATAAATAGATATAACAAAAAACATTGAAAGCATAAAAACATATGAGTAGAAAGGGTCCGTTAAATTGTTATATTTCAGTCAGAATTTCGTTTATTGACAACATTCGCAAACAGACACAATGGCGTCATCAAAGATCATTTTAAAGGCACTTTTACAGAAGATATATTTTAGTTGTTACAAAACAACATCAATAAACTTAAAATATTTTAACATGAAAGACGTGGAAGCCGACCCGAAATATTAATATAATGGAACGTTGAACAGACGTTTGCACACGGGACTCACACGTTGTCTACAGTCTACTTCGCAAAGAGCATAGGGCAAGACATAACTCGATTCTTTTTCATAACAAGTATATTTATTTCCTAATTCTATCGCTACACGTGACTCCTCGTTACGGCTGTGAGATCTTGCACCTAACAGTCGTCTCTAACGTCGTTACTTTTTCTTTCTCGCAATCTTTTTTTTTTTGTTTTTTGCATACGCGCGTCGACGCTCTGGCGCAAGAATGCAAGCAACTATCATTTATTTGTGTTCAAATGACTATATTTTTTATTTTTAAAATATGGAGAAAATCATTTTTATCCATGAACAAAATTACACACACACATACACATACACATATATTTACACACACACACACGCATATATATATATATATATATATATATATATATCAATGCAAGAAAAGACAATTCCCTTACTTGAGATGTATAATTTCTGACAGGTTTGGAAGCAGCGGTGTTATTCAAGCATTAAACTTGTCAGCCACAGCAGACAACACAGACGCCTTCATTGTGAGTGCGCGAAATGAACATTTGCTAGACAAGATGGCTCAGTTAAATATATGCTTATATATATATGTATATATATATATATATATGTATATATATATATATATATAGCACTTATCTGAAAGTAGTTTATATATATATATACACACATATATATGTGTGTGTGTGTGCGTGTGTTTGTGTGTGTGTGAATGATTCATCTATTTAAGCACAGAGGAAATAAGGGTGAGTGTGATAACAGCAGAGGAATTTCTTTTTTTATCTGTGCTGGTTAGATTCTTGCTCGTGTAATCGTAAACAAACTCAATGGTTAAATTCATACAACTGTACTCTCAGAAACCAAGTGTTGTTTTCGAGCATCAATAGGCTCTGCGGACATGATCTTCATTCTACGGCAACTACAGGAGGTTGCGAGGGAACAGAATAAATATTTGTTTGTTACACTGGTTGATCTCACAAGGGAGTTTGATACTGTCTCCAGGGTCTCTGTCGACTGTGTTAGGATGGCTCGGTATTCAAGAAAAGACGCAGAATGCGATTGTCCCCTTTCACTAAGGAATGGCGATGACAATACGATTTGGCTCTGAACAAGATTAACATTTTGAAGTGTCAAATTGAACTAAATAAATATGTGTACTTGCCTCGATCCTATTTGCTTTGTTCTTTTCGGTGGTGCTTGAAACAGCATTCCAGAACACATCGAAAGGTGTAGGTGTTGAGTATCGATCAAGTGGAGGATTGTTTAATCAGTAACGGTTTAGGCCCAAATCAAGACTTCTATGTAGATTGTTCTTCATCTCAGTTATGCTGATGACATGCAGAACAATCTCAATAGCTTTTCTGATGCATGTAAGGCCTTAGGGATTACAATAAGCATAACCAAGACTGAACTTATTCACCAGCCGAAACCAAACGCTACCCCCTCTTTACAAGCAGTGGTACATGTTGATGGTAAAGCGTGGAAACCATTATTTTCTTTTAAGTACCCCGGATTTGTTGTGTCTGATGATGCTTAGTTTGAAAAGGACATCCAAAGTAGAATTAATAAATCTAGTGAGGCATTCGGTAGGTTGCGACATAAACTCTGGAACAGGCACTATGCATCTCTAAAAGTGAATGATGCAGTCTACAAAGTTGTTGTTCTGCCTACTCTTTTATATGGTGCCGAAACGTGGACCTTATACCGCAAGTATATTAATCAGCGTGATTCCTTCCATATTAGATGTCTGCGTTCAATTTGCAATGTTGGATGGTAGAGTCGTGTTCCAAATAGTGAATTACTGAAGAGATGTGAACTCACTGGTATTGAATCATTTTTATCAACATATAAATGCGGTGGTCAGATCATCTTGGGAGAATAGATGACTCAAGATTTCCTAAGCAACATTTTTTTGTGCAATTGGTAAATTGTTGCCGCCCAATAGGGCGCCCTCTGCTTCGTTACAAGGATTAACTAAAACAAAACCTGAAGCGTGTGAAATTTCTTCTGGGAGAGTTCAGTAAGGGATCGAAGCGTATGGAGGCGGATGTGTTTTCTAGGGACAAGAGAATTCGAATTTGAACGTAAGCGCTTAGAATTATATATATATATATATATATATATATATATATATATATATATATATATAGTAATTTATAAAATATATATGGCGATTAGTAACTAGCTCTACCTACGTATTGAGCACTTTTGAAGTAAATACTTAAAGTTTACGCATAAATCTATACTTTCGTATATTAATTTTATGTGAGTAAATGAAGTAACTATATATATATATATATATATATATACATATATATATATATATATATAACAGAAGTATAATAGAGCTCTTAAAAATACTAAGATAGCGAAAATAACGAACTTTTGAAGCTGGTAATATCGTTAAAAACACAAAGTAATTGTATATTTATATCTATATAATAAATATAAAGATATATATATATATATATATATATATATATATATATATATATAGTCATCCACATACAGTACTGTTTCGCAGCTCATCAGTGCAGCTAGACAGAAAACTATCTCAAGCCAGGATTAAAACAATTCTTACTTACAATATATTGTAAACTCAATATATACTTATATTTCAAGTAAGAATTGTTAAATAGTATTACCAGGAACAAAAACATTGAAAATAAATTAAATCTACTCTTACTTGTTAGGAATTTATTACCTAACTTATCATATACAGAAATGATACATTAATGTAAAATACAGTTTTTTTTTATTTATTCATTGAATGAGTTTCATTGCAGTTTCTATTTTCATCGATTGAGCTCTCAGGCGCTGCTATTGTATTCCGTAAGCGATGACGAAAATCTATAATTTCTTGGTTCTGTAGCTTCTTTATGACTATATCTCTTCGGAGTTACATTGCTTGCAAAACATAGTTGTCACTAAAGTAAGGGTTTTTTTCTAGAAATGTTATAACCGTATCCATAGACTTTTCTGCATCATCCCATGATATTGCTTCATCCGAGTGTTCTTGGTTATTTACATTAGGGTCAATAGAATGGGAGCTGTCGCTATTTTCATCACCATTACTGCCTTCATGATACTGATTAGTAGTTTCCTCATCTTGGTTGTACCCACATTTAAACATCATTTGCATTAAGTTATGTAAGAACAGTGTTGTTGGTCGGTAACCGTTTAGTTTGAAGAATTTTTTTAGACCAAATTTATTCTCTGATTCTTTGACGCTGGGCATAATTTACACCATGCTATTGTTAATGTGCTGGCTCGAACTTGATTCCATGAATTTGCGAGAGAGAATATGGCATCTTTTATAGTAAAATGGCGCTGTAAATCGCTTATACTCACGGTACTATTTATCATATTCATCATGAAATCGTTTCTTTAGAAACAGTTTAAGTTCCAAATAATCCCTTGACCCATAGGTTGGATGAGAGAAGTCACATTAGGTGGTAAGTAGCACACAAAAATATTCTGGCAAGATGACACTACTCAGCAGGATGTGCTCTACAATTGTGCAACAGAAGTAATCACTTTGAATCAGGTTTACCTAATTCAAGAAAATGCCTCTGGACAACTGGCACAAATTCTTGCAAAAAACATTTTTTAAATAATTGTTGACTCATCCATCCATTTCGTGAAGAATAATAGGATACTGCCCAAGGCAAAACTCCTTTCAATGCTCGAGGATACTTTGATTTGCCGATGACAAAAAACTTAAGTTTATGAGTTCTAGAAGTATTAGGGCATACCGTCACTGTTTTCTTTATTTCTTTATTTCATTTGAATCCTTTTATTTTCTCCTCCTCGGATCCGGCTAATGTTTTTGTAAGTAAGCACTTCTAATTTTCGCCACTTTCATAGCGTTGTAAACATCCTCTGGTGTTCAACTATAATCGGCAATTATCGTCTTGAATTTGTTACAATAATTTGAGGCTGAGTGTGAATCAGCAGATCATTGTTCGCCTGACATTGTAAATTGTCTTATACCATGTCTACTCTTAAAGCTCCTAAGCCAGCCTTCACTGAATTTCATATCTTCTGCGATATTCAACTCTTTCTTAGGAGATTTTGCTTTAGCGATTAACATGGGCCCAGATATTGCTACACCTTCATCACGTTTTGCTACAAACCACTCATGCAATATTCGATCGAATTTAATTTGCTTTGGTCTGCGAACAGTTTTTCTTTTGGCATGCCTTTTATTTGAAGAGAAAGGAGCAGCCTTCAATATTTCCTTCTTTTTCTTTTTGATGTAAAACAGTGTACTTCTTCCAATCTTATAATCGCTCAATATAACGCTATTTTCAACTCCAGTATCTAATTTTTCTAATTATAATTTGACGTTCTTCGAACAAATCCAGTGTCACTTGTTTTCTTTTAGAGTTGCAAGCCATTGTGATGTGTCGTTTTACACTATTTAAAATATAGTAATTTGAAAAAAATTTACAGTTAGAGATAAATTACTAAATTTTCCAAGTAAATTTCTTATCGTTATTACTGTTCTTCATTGCTGTTACATTTAACTCTATACTTCGGAAGCACCAAGCCAGATACAATTTTACTAATACATACGAAAGAAATCATGATGTATATGGACAATCTGTAACTTTTCGCTAAGTAACAAATTGATACTGTTATGGAGAAAGGCGAACGGAAATAAACAATGGTAACGACATGGATCCTTTACGTAAAATCTTTCATCGGTCAGACCAGACCAACGAAAATAAACAATGAAATCCCCGGGCTGGAAATCCCCGGGCTGGTGATAACCTGGATCCTTTACGTCAAATCGCTTATGGATCAAACCAGGCAAACAAAAAAAAACAATTAAATCCCCGGGCTGGAACTCCCCGGGCTGGTGACAAACTGGAACCATGAGGTCAAATCGGTTATGGGTCAAACCGAGGAGGTCGAAGATACTTCAATAAAAGAGAAAAGATAAGCAAAGCAGAACAGTCAAAGAGACGGCCAAAAACCTTAAAACGATCTCTCGGTTGAAATATTTTAGTTTATAGGTGAGAATGTTTGGCATCCGGTAGGATGCGTCATCTCCAGCTAGAAGCAACTGATGAGAAAATTTTACAAAAAAGGTTTATGAACAAACTTTCTAGAAAGCTAATTTATAGAGAGCATCACATGATTTTGCTTAATCTAATTAAGAGCATGTATAGCCCTTGGTTATCTATAATACTTTTTTTTGTACTTGGTGCAGATCAAACATCATGTAAAAATACGCCCCGTATAGAACGGAAACCCTCGTAAGACTCAGAGTTAATGTATTTGTCACGGTGTTTAATGATTCTGTTCAGAATTAGTTGTGCTAGAATCACACTTGCAAAAGAGAACAGGGATATGCCACTACGATTTTCACAAGAATCTCTGTTACGTTTGTTCTAATACAAATGTTTGAATATTAGCATGCTTGTAGTTTCGTGGATCCCGGACTACTTTCAATATATCTACAAGCTAATCAGTCATGTTTCTTAATTGGTTCTCTACCGTTTTTTTTTTTTGCCCATTAATGGTAATGCGATCTTTGCCTGGTACTTTTCCAAGATTTTGACGGCTTTACGCACTTTTCGAACAGAAGGAAGCAAAACCAATACAGGAACTTCAGGTTGTTTAGAAAGGGTGGTTGATTGGTTGGTTGTTTTTGTTTTACGGCATATCAACCCTTTTCAGATTATTTAATGCTGAATCCAGTGATTTTAAAGAAAAAAAAATTAATAGAATATATATATATTTTTTTTTCAAGTTGGTTTCTATTAAACCCATAGTTGCGACCCTAACAGGTACTACCACTCTGGGTCAGAGTGGACCTGGGAGGAATGGCAATTAACGGGTGGTTCCACACTCCCTAAAGCCTGCAAGCGGGGGCCTCACCATCGGATATAGTTTAAGGTCATATCCAGGACCATGATGGGAAGGAATTATATGATTATTAGTAACAGAATCAGTATTCAACACACTCTCAAAACTACTCTTTTCATGTATCCATTTGTTGCAAATATTTATTCATAATTCTGGTACTTTCACCAGGTTTCAATCAACTCGTCCTCTGGTCTTTTTAGGTAGTAAACGCGATGGGATAGGAATGCTGAGTCAGATAACTGTATCACCTTTGATTAATGACTTCAATAGCTGTTGTTGTCTCACCATGTTTAGGGATAACTAACCCCCTTGGCTTACTTTGGTAGGATTGAAACAACGGGGTCCATGACGCAGTGGATATAGGCGATGAGTCTCTTTGGTTCTAACTGAGGTATGTCTGAAGATAGCTGTTTCAATCCTATTCAAAGCAGGTCAAAGATTAGTTGACCAAAATATCGTGAGAAAAAACAACAACTATGGAAGGCAGTAATTGCAGTTACAAAACATTTCATTATTATACCATCGCCGTTAACCACTTTCAGAAGGCCAGAGGATGACTCGGCCAAAACGTGGTGAAACAACAACTATAAAGATAAGGATAAAAGTCTGCAAAAAATAAACAATTACGAACTATCATTTTGAAAGATACAAAAAAAAGTAAAAGAAAAATAAATAAAATAAAATAATATATAATGGTGTTTCCGTGTTTTGACCATGTCAGATTTGCCAGTCAGCAGTGTTTTCTCCGCCAACCGCAAAAAGCCGAGGCGATACGATTGATTTGCGGTGAAAAGATTTGTTTCAAACTAGTGAAAATATGTTTGAGTCTATTCTGTCTGACGCATTTTGATGTTCTGAAACCTTTGTGGGCAAGCATGACATTTTCATTGCGGAAAGTGACTTCTGCGACCTAGCTGAGTATGTTCTATAAGCTTTCGTTTTTCCCTGAAGAATTCTTCTCATGATATCATCTTTTATGAAGGACATCCATATATTCTACAAGATTCCGCAAATTACGTTATGTTTTCACCAAACCAATATTTGTGTTCTTTACTTAATTTTCCATTTTCACTTTTACTCATTATTCTTATTATATAATACATTTATATATAATTTTCATCCCTTATATATATATATATATATATATATATATATATATATATATATACTAGCAAGCCTCTCGGCGTTGCCCGGTCCTTAAATACACACACATATCATATTTTGATCAATACACTATTCTTACTTGTTCTAAACAGAAACATCGTACATATGAAACGTAACGTTACATTTTTTAAAAATGAAAAAAAAACAACAAAAAAAAAACGGATAGAAACGTGTGCATGTTAGAATTACTTTTTCTCTAAACAGTTCATATCTTGTAAGTAAAATAATTACATGACCTGAGATCGAAAACATAACCTAAATTCACTGAATAAAGTACGATCACCATTAGGCCAGCTTTATTCAATATTTAAAACGTATTTTCAAAACTCATTATTATTAACAAAAGTAATCTTTCATGTGAATGATTCACGCATGTGCATTCGTGAAACAGTTGACTTAAGATAAAAACCCGATGACTCCCACGTATAATTTTTTTTAAATTTTGTCCTCTTAGTAGCATTTCTTGGGGGGAGGCGATTAAAAAGTTTCCCACGTTTTATAATACCTTATATCCAAATTTCACGTATGTAGATAAGAAATTCGTTAAGTATATGAGTTGAGGAGTGTCCTTGCACACACATCTTCACTTTATTGATATACAGATCTGTACATGTGTGTGTGTGTGTGTGTGTGTGTGTGTGTATTGTAGTCCACCTGTAAAGGAATCCAACGGGGGGGGGAACGTTAACAAATTTAGAATCAATATTGATTGTTCATTTTATCCGAATATTATGTTTATTTTATAAAGGGACCTTGGTTATTTGAAATTTTTATTTCTATATATATATAAATTTGGGGTAAAAATGTCAAATTAAAACCCACGCTATTCTTAATTGTTTTAGCTTTATTTATTTCTACTTGTGACCTAGCGCTAATATTTTACTGGTAATTTAAAACGACAACGTTAGTTCGTCTTAGTTATGTGACGTAACAAGTGTCCTTGTTTTCCTATCTAAGTGTTATTAGTGTTGTACTACATTCAATTATAACAATAAAGACGTACAAGTTGAGCCATACCTTTAGTACACATAAACGAAGAATTTTAAGCGAAATATAGACGCTTCATTCACACTTCGTAAACAAGTTATATATATATATATATATATATATATATATATATATATATATATATATATATGCACATATATTTCTGTAATAAAAAAAAAACAATCTATAATATATAAGTTCCGTAATAAACAGCAATTTGATTTAGTAAATTCAGTTGGAAAAAAAAAGATGAAACATTCGAAAATGAAGATAAATTGGAATTTGCATCTATCCATACATTGTCCGGACGTTTTAATTAAATTTACGAATTCGTTTAAGAAATGGAATCGAACTTTCTGAAAAATGGCTTCTCCTTTTATATGCGGCATGTTATTACTTTCTTGTAAATCATTTGTATTATTTCCATCGCGGTTTCACTGTTTTGTCTTTATATTTTTCTATTATTTGTTTACCGCTTTCGATTCGTTTATTAAGTTATTTACTCGAATATATTGTCTCCCGTACGCTGCCCCGTGCACTATGCTTTCTGTATTGTTTTAATTTATTCTCATCCACTTCGCATCCACATACACACATACCCACATACATACATAATACTTACATACACACACACACACACACGCACACACACACACACACACACACACACACACACACACACACACACACACACACACACATATATATATATATATATATATATATATATATATATATATATTCCCTGACCTGTAGCCTTGCATTGGCCGGAAGTTTGTAGTAAGAGACGAAAATTCAAAACACAACGCCAAGCTAGAACTAATGGTTATAGTTATGTTAACTATATTAAATCGACAATCAATGATAAAAAAATAATTACTACAACATTATTAATAATAGTAAAAATGAAGAATAAATGATAACAACAATACTGAAAAATTATAATACACATTGTAACGATAATGCTAATAGCAAATTCATAAGGATCTTAATAGAACTATAGCGATAAAGTAATAACCCACGTTTTTCATGTTCAATCCTCAATGCTCTGGCCCCTGTTACGTTACGTCGCCGTTTCCTTTTAACTCTATCATAACAGTTCAAACCTCTCAGACTCACACATTGTCCGGTAAGATCGCAAAGGAGCAAACACATTAGAAAGAAAAGAAATAAAGATTTGACTCGGCCTTTTTTAAGTGCAAATGAAATGCATTCACTTATGGTTCTTACAAAACATTGTATTTAGTTTTCTTGCTTCTTCAAGTCTTTCTCCTCTCCACCTTGCACTAGCTGTAAGCCAGCGCTAGCTAGCCTCGGCTTCACACGCCCATCTCGTCCAGTCGTAAGTTGCTGCTCTCTCGACCGCGTGGTGTATTTTTTCTCCTTTTCTTGCGGCACAAGTTCGCACACACATTCTAATAGGCATACCCGCTTTAACGACTGCTGCTGCTAATATTTTTTACTAGCCAACTATACTCCTGCTGCTGCTGATTTTCTTACACACATCCATACGCGCACTGTTACATCATTATCTGTACATAACTGAAATGAATAGCTCTCATCTTGGGAAAGCTTAATGTTCTAGCAAGCTTCTAGGACTGATATTCACATCTGATCTGAAATTAAACACGTACATCAAATCTGTTGCCAAAATCGCCGGCAAAAAAATCCACTCCAGTAGATATCTAACTTCTGATCCAATCCTCGTTCTATATAAGAGCCAATTACATAATAGGACGAGGTATTATTGCCCCATCTGGGCAGATATTCCCTGCTTTTACAGTTTCAAAACTGTCTTCGAAATCTAGTCGATTGTGTCTGTTTCCCTTCCATTTAACCCCTTTCCTGCGGAAGTGATATTGCTAGCCTGTCTCTGCTCTATCGTCATTTTTATGGCTAGTGCTTGACTGGACTCTCATCTTTGACCCTTTTTTGTCAAACTTCCACAAACACCACACTTTACCTGTGCCTAAATCTAGACGCTAGCTCTATGAACAAAGCCTTTTTTCCTAGAGTTGCTCGCCTATCTTCCTAGAGTAGCTCCCCTGTTAAGTTCTCTTTTATTGGCCTGCTTTCTGGTTAAATAAAATCTGGTCGCCTTCAGGTCTAATGTAAATAAGTTCTTTTTTAGCAATTCCCTATGATTATCAAATTCTACAAAATTTCCTCAAATGCCGATTACTACGATGTTGTCTCGGTAACCATCGTCCAATCTTGAGCGCTTATCCTCAAGTAGTTTTAACGCCTTGACAAGGCTTGAATTCCTTGTAAAAAGAGTGTAGCAACAATTACTAAGGAAATAAGAGATACTAAATGCCATGTTAAGAAATGAACCAACAATGTTAATACTATCACAATAATTATATAAGTAAACGTAATAGTAATTGAAACTGTAAATCAGGCAATAGGAAAAAAATAATCCAAATATTAACATTAGAAGAAAAACGAATACATATAATAGTACTACTACTTCTCTATTACCACTGCTTCAAATAATAATAATAAGTAGAAATATTAAAACATCAACGTACAAAAACACAAAAATAAGAAGAATGGAAGAATAAAAAAGAAAAAAAAGTAGTAAAAATAGCAATACTAAATTCTCCACTATCAACAACTACAACAATTATACTAAAACAACTACTGATAATAATAATAATAATAATAATAATAATAATAATAATAATAATAATAATAATAATAATCTATATATATAAAAGCGAACATGTATGTATGTATGTGTGTATGTTTGTGTGTCTGCTAAAAACTTTCGACGGACACAACAAATATTCACAAACTCGATATCATATTGAAGCCCCATCCTTCGCCCGAAAAAATAACGAAAAATCGGCCAAAAACGTTCATTTTTCACCCCGAAATCAACAATTTTCGACAGGGGGTCAACAAAAACGGTCCTTTCGTGACGACGACCGGTTCTACGTATGCGTCAGATGACGTCATGACCTGATTTACTTAGTATTAGTTGAAGAACAGACTAAATTTAATGTACGTCGCGTTAGCTCTGTTGGTTAGCGCGTTGGTTCATTATCTAAACGTTGTGGGTTCGAATCGTGGTGTGAGATCTTTTCGATTTTTTTTAAATTTAAGTATTGAACCAATGAGTACCCACCGATTTTTAAAATTTTAATATCGAAGCAGGCTTATTTGAGCCATTTTTCACGTGTTTTGGGGGGGTTTAACGGGGGTTTAACGTTCGATTTTCTGTTTTCCTTTTTTTCGATTTTTACGTTTAACATCGTTCGTTTGCCTTACGTTAGTTTTTTTGTGTTTTTTTTCGATGTTTTGATTACCCCCCCCCCGCTTTAGTTTTAACGTTCGTTTTTATGTTTTTTTTTACTTCGCTTATAATAAACAAACCTGGTCATTGACCTCATTTGTTGAATAGCTATTGCTTACTTCGTCGTCGTCGTCGTCGTCATCGTCGTAGTAACGCTCTACAATTTGCGTGCGGGCACCTGTCAATTTGGTTCTTACTTAAATAAATCCAAACATCTTTCCGTAACTCATTCTGGCTGGCCGAACGCTTCATGTTTTTTAACATTTTATTTTCAAACTTCGCCCCAGGGCTTCGAGTTCGATCCTCCCCCTCCCCCGGTTTCTTTTTTATTTATGAGCACACACACACACCTCCAAACACCCGGGCAACGCCAGGTACCCCCGCTACTACTAATAATAATTCTGGCTATATGCAAAAAAAGAAAGACGGAACAAAGAGAGCAGGTTTGTATATAAGACCGTGTAAATAACACAAAAAAAATTAGAAGACTACATAATGCAGAACACCGAACGAATAATTACTGCAGCAAGAAACACGGAAGAAACACACAAATTAGAAATGGAGACGAGGAATAAAACCAATAAAGACACATAGAAAGAGAAACAGCTACAAGGAATTCTGGGAAGTAGTCAAAAGGATTTGACAAGTGGATTAAGAAATTTGAGATATATTGCAATCTAAGAGTACTATAAAATACTGCCTTGTTAAGAACCGCCAGAATCTTGCGGGAATTGATGAAAGGCAAAGAATAGAAGATGCTGATTGCCTTTGCTCATTGGTTATGACCTACCTATCAATATAAATACCAACAATATCAACAGCCATACACAAAATATGAATAATAAATAAATAAATAAATAATAATAATAATAATAATAATAATAATAATAATAATAATAATAATAATAATAATAATGCTATTTGTAAACCTCAAGCGTCACTACACTATATACCAGCCAACAAGGGTCAGGAAGATGAAAGGACCGAGAAGAGAAAGCACTAATCAGACTTTTACTTGGTAAGTGCGAATTCAACATGAACACTTTCGATGTTTGCTGTAACGGACACCTCACTGCACACAACATAATATTAGCTACTTGTATTTTCTCTACCGCTCTCGCTCAACCCAAGACTGTACCCTAATAAACAAAGTCTCTGACAGCATAGATATAGTACTTTCCCTCGATACTAGCGGAAAAATAGATGTATTTAATGAATCAATGACCACCAAACTAACTGGCTTGGATTCTCTAATTAGACAGTCGTAGCTGGTAGCACAACACATTGCTTCTCTATATCCCATGCCCTGACTCAGACGCTTACATCCCCGACAGACCAGCAAGATCAACAAGCCTCATTCTAGATCTATTTCTGACAACAGTTCCCGATGATTGTACAATAAATGGCCACATCCCTCTCGGGAATGCTGATCACGCTGTGATAATGGTAGAAATCACCCTAAATGCTCACCCTAAAACTGAAAACCCACTACTGAAAACAACGAGGTATTATAAAAAAACTCACCGAGAAGCCATCATGGAACTCATCAAATATGCCCCATGGCAAAATATCGTTTCTCTTCCAGCTGAACAGTGTGCAAATTAGACCACTGAATGGTTCAAAACTGCAATTGAGGCACATGTTCCCACACGGAAATTCTATAGCAAACCCCACTCTCCCAAATGGTTTACCTCTGCTTGTACAACTGCCATTGCTCAAAAGCAGCATACATTTCGCAGATTCAATCGACATAAGTCCAGTTAAAACATACAGAAGTCTATAGAAGCCAGACATAATTGTAAGAGAGTAATAGCGATCGCTAAGATAGATTACACTGAAACCACCAGGAAACGCATCGAAGCACAGAAAGTAGGAACCCGTGATTTTTGGAAAATCTACAACGGTGAAGTAAATAATGGGCAGTCAACGATGCCTTCACTATCAACCAATCATGAGCTTGCTTGCACGGCAACGGACAATGGTAGTATGATTGCCAGACTTTTTGCCTCAGACTCGACACTGGATCCGGCACAACACTCCCTCACCGATTTTCTTTTGCGGACAGACGCCACACTAGACGATTTGAAAATCACCCCTTCTCATCCTGTCTGTGCTAAGAAAAAAATGCTCTGCTGAGGTTGCTCCAGTTCTCTCCAAACTTTACAATAAATGCCTTAACGAATCTTGCTTTCCCGACTGCTGGAAAACTGCTTCTGTGATACCAGTCTTCAAGAATTCTGGTGAAAGAACTGACCCACTAAATTTTCACCCCATTAGCCTTCTCCTACTTTTCGCCAAAATATTTGAGTCCTTATTTAATCAAGCCCTAGTCCAACCCCTAACAGCTGCTAAACTCCTGACCGACTAGCAATATGGATTCAGGCAAGCCCATTTCAACAGCAGATATCTTAAAATTCAAGTTGTCCCCGACGGTCGTACATCCAAACAATATGATATAAATGCGGGAGTATCCTATGGGTCTATCCTTAGTCCTCAATTATTCCTGATATTCATAAATGACCTTCCTGATAAAATTGTTTCGGAGATAGGTATATTTGCCGATGACACCACCCTCTATACAGGCATGAGGGGAAAACAAATGAACACATATCTAAGAAAATGACAGAAACACTACAGGATGACCTCCAATTTGTAGTGGAATGGGGTAAAAAATGGATGGTCACATTCAATGCTGCCAAGACTATGCATGTTTCCTTCAATAACTCCAAGAAACCTTTTCTACCAATAAAAGCAATGACCAAGAAAACACTGCCTGAAAATACTTTCTTTTAACTCCTCGGCCTAATGTCTACAGGGAACATGAACTGGAATATATAACTAGAGAGCATTGCGAAGACTGCTGCAAAGAAGGTGGGCTCTCTCTACCGTGCCATAAAATTACTTACGCCTGAAAGTATCCTGTGCCTCTATAACGCCATCATTCACCCATGTATGGAGTACTGTTGTCACATTTGGGCTGGTGCATTTGCTTTTTGTCTCTCACTTATATACAGCGTTCAAAAGAGAGCCGCCAACCTGATAGGTCCTGAACTGTCATCTAGGCTTCAGCTTCTATCCCATCGACGAAATGTTGCATCCCTTTTCCTGTTCTACAAATACTTTAATGGTGAATGCACTGACGAACTGCAAGCACTTCTACCTCCTCGACGTGACAACCCCCGACAAGCAGCCAAATCCCACCCTTTTACAGTAGAGATCCCTAGGTGTAAGAAAGCCCTTTATTCCAATAGTTTCTTCACCATAACTGTAAGTCTTTGGAACACACTTCCGGGCTTCTGCTTTCCCAACTGTAATGATATGCAGAAGTTCAAGTGTAATGTGAACAAACATCTTTCTACTCGTCTTCCTTCATAATGCCCTTGCAAATTATATCCCCAATAATAGCCCACCCTACTTCAAAGTGGCTCTTGCCTTGTTTGGGGTGAAAATTGAATTAAAAAAAAGCAAAATTATAAACAAAGTAGAAAATCAAAATTGTACTATTAATAAATATATTAGCAATGACAACGCTACAAACGTCCCCAACACTACCACCACTCCACCAAAACACAATAACAACATAAACAGCAATAATAATAATAATAATAATAATAATAATAATAATAATAATAATAATAACAATAATAATAATAATAACAATAATAATAATATTAATAATAATAATAACAATAATAATAACAATAAAATAATAATATTGATGATGATGATGATGATGATGATGATGATGATGATAATAATAATAAAAAAAAACAAGGCGAAAAAAAGACTAATGAGATCAAAGATTAAGAAAGAAACTTAAATTTATTACTTCACTTGGAATTCTATTCTAAGGTCCAGGGATCCTAGTGGAGAAAACGGCTCTCTCTTTCGATTCAATAAAAGTTGGCGTTTGTATAGCTTATTACAGAGACCACGTGAGTTTTTTTTATGATGGAGCGAATAATAGATTCTGAGATATATTATACTGACCATTGAGGAGATTGTAGGCTAAATTTAATCCTCAGCGCCGGGGGTGCAATTGATAAGATTTTGACGTCATAAGTCTAGTTACCAGTATTCGCTTCTCTTCCTTTCCTGGTTACATAAAGACTTGTGGCATAACTATTTAGGGGCAATGTCATTAGTTTCCTGGTTGGAATATTCACGACTAGCAGTGTGACCCGACGTTTCCCGGGATTGAATAAGGATCAACGAATGTTTCACACTCGCATATTGTTATTGTCATCGAAATCGGGCAAATCAACCATTTTTCAATTGAATCGATTGACTGCATGCTATAGTTAGGGACCTATCACGGTGTAATAGGAGGAATCATAATATGCCTCTCATATTGACTTAATTCACAATATATTATAGTCTACATTGGACTGTAGAGAATGTACTGTTGATTTTTTCAATTTATGTTTATATATAATGACTTCAATTAAAGCTTAAGATTAAAAAGTAAAATATTATACTTAAATTGTGCTCGAAACAGAAACTTCATTTTGCACGCGCCCGCGTCATATCAAATACCCTAATTTTGATTTTATATACCTGGCCTTATTGGCTTGCATTTAAGTTTAAAATGAAAATGTCAAGTCTAATTGCTCAACTGTGATTTAAACAGAAACAATTATTTCAAACACGTTCCTGTCACATCAAAAGATTTTCTGTTGATTTTATGTCAGGTATTTCAGCTTGTAATAAAACTTCTTAAATGCACTTATGATGTTAGGGCGTGTACAAAATCGCATGTTCCTTCTTTCATCAGATTATTTCGATTATCGATTTTCGATATTATCAAAGACAATTCGATATGGAACCTTTCTAAAACACTGCCAGTCACATAAAGTGCCTTCCTGTAAAATTTAAGAAAAATCCGCTCAGTCGTTTTCCAGTACATAGGAAACTAACTCACACATAGGCAACGTTTCTTTTCTATAATATTAGGTTGATGCCAAAACCGTATCGTATTCTCACATATTTTATTGTAAATATAATTTCTGAATACATTCATTGATATATATAGCCATGTTATATACCATTTTTTAGCCCGTGTTTCGTTATATCGAATCATGTTATCTGTTACCGTTGTCAATCTCTTCATTCATGGTTTTCAGGATTTTCAACAGCATAGACAAAATTAAAATCCGCACGATGTCCTTGTTCCAGTTCAAACTAGGCTGAAAAGCGGCCGAGACATCTCGTCATATCAATGATGCGTTTTGCCAATGAACCACTAACAAATGTGTACCACAGCGATGGTTAAAAGATTTTGCAATGATGGCGAGAGGTTGATAAGGAACATCCGAAAGCCTTAATTGAAGTTGATCCTCGCAAAACCACACGAGAAGTTGCTGTTAAAATGTGACGTGACCGTTTCAGGTATCGGTTGAGCTCCCCACTGGGGGGAAGCTGAGACTCCCGATGTACTGGAGTAAGCCGGGCAGATATGATTATTTTTATTCTGTAATTATCATCCGTGTGCCCGGGCGACAGCGAAAACATTTCTGAGGATAAAGATTAGGTTTGTAATTTTTATTGTATGAATATCTACAACAATGTCATTTTTGGAAATGTGTACTCCGAACCCGAACGACTCTGAGGATGTTTATAATTCAAGTGCAGTGCGCCGACCCAGGAGGTCACGAGAGTTACCTCACGGAGCCATGAGTATATTTACAGATTCATAGGTACACTCACAGGGGGGGGCTCCTCTGGGGTGACGTTGTGGGGTACGATTGGTTCAAGGAACAACCCCAGTTTCATATCTCCCCTGAGTATATGAACGGTGCGCACAGTAGAAACCGTCAGTTGGAGTCAGTCAGTTTTTGAGTTTCAGACAGACCAACTTGTAGAGAATCGCCATACCCCCTCTCTTTCCACATCAACAAGACTGCTATATCGAAGAGAAAATTAAAATCTACTTTAGACTCAGTGGAGTCTGACGATGGCACATTGAACTGTAAGATAATTGTACATAATTATATATTTATATATCCTTTTTCTGCAAATTAATCAATTAGGTTACAGCACTTATTTGTGTCCTTTTGTGTGCATGAAATTGCTTTCCTTTTAGCGCAACAGAACGCTGAGGAGACGGCATATCAACCAAATCGATCAAAGGGGGTTTGCCCCACGAAGAAGTTACATTTAGTCGCTGACGACCAGGAAACGACTCTTACATTACTAGGAGCCCCTTGACAAAGGCTCCTATAACATATGGTGCCGTGACCAGGATAGCAGTCACAGAACTCGATGTATACCACACAACAGACGTTCGCCATTTTAAGCAAAAGAAGAAAATTAAGTTGGATCAATAAGTGCCGCATGAATTTAACAATAATTTAAAAAATCGTTTTGAAGTGTCTTCCGCGCAATAAAAACGGCCCATTTCTCGAGCGAATTGTGATGTGTGATGAGAAGTGCATCCTCTACGACAACTGGTGACGTTTGGCACGATGGTTGGATGCCAGATAAGCTCCACAACACTTCCAGAAACCTAACTTGCACAAAAAAGGTTGTGGTGACTGTTTGGTAGTGTGAGGCCGATCTCATCTATCGCAGCTTCTGGAATCCCTTACGAAATATAAAGGCGGAGAAGTACTGCCGACAAATTGACGAAATGGACCAGAACCTCAACGTATGCGCCCGAGATTGGTCAATATGAAGAGACCAATTCTCCTCCATGCCAACGCTCGCCCCCATGTTTCTCAACTGACCCTGCAGTGGCTTAACAAATTGAGCGACAAGACTCGACCTCGTGTGTCATATTTACCGAAGCTCTCTATCACCGATTATCACTTTTTCAAGCATCTCGAAAACTTCCTGCGCGAAAAATGCTTCAAAAGCCGAAATAATGCCGAATCGGCCTTCAATGACTTCATCGCTTCCGTAATTCCGGATTTCTATGCTAATAGGATCAATAAACTTGTTTCTCGTTGGCACAAATGTGTCGATACTTATGGTTATTATTCTGATGAATAAAGTTTATTATAAAAGGGTTATGATCTTTTGAAGTTAAACGTCAAAAGACGACATCATTTTTGCACCAACCTTATTACAAAAGGTTAATATTATTTTACGAAAGACACTGTTAAAGTGATTTATTTATTGTATTAGATTTCTAATATATATTTTAGTTTAAATAAGGTTTCTCCTGCTCAGTTATTCGATTTTTATAATCTAATATTTATGCTCACATTGATGCCGTTCAGTTTCAGAATTCTTGTATGTTACATATCAAAATCCTTGTTTTAACAGAAGCATTT
Organism: Euprymna scolopes; assembly: GCF_053919585.1. Taxonomy (NCBI): domain Eukaryota; kingdom Metazoa; phylum Mollusca; class Cephalopoda; order Sepiida; family Sepiolidae; genus Euprymna; species Euprymna scolopes. The sequence goes on along the minus strand of NC_136499.1, from coordinate 56,963,781 downwards.
GAGTTACATTTAAAAGGGTTAGAGGAGACACCAGTCGGAATTCACAAAAAGACGTGAGCCCCTCTCTGTTTGGATGGAAATATTTCATGAAGAAGGAAGAATCTTACATCGGTCGAAACGTGGTTAATATAATAATCAAAATGGGAAAAATAGTCTGAATAATACAGATAATACGAATAATCGATCATCATCTCGAAAAATGCAAAAAGTACATTCAAATTTTTGTACTTGTGCAGACATTAAACCAGATGTATCTTTGCCTCCGCTCGATTTTTTCCAGACAATGACGTCAACCGCTAAGTTTTGACTGTAATCTGACGTAAGACATCAATCAGCTCACCACGATGCGTAACAAGCGCAGACAACTCTCAGATAAATATTAGAAGAAAAAAATAAAAGACCTAAACAATAGTTAATACGAACGCATGGCTAATAGCAGTATAAATTTGATGATGTTAAAAAAATAGAGACGCCCGAAAAAGTGTGTGTGTATGTGTTGTTTTTTGTGAAAAAATATCGTTTATATTCATACTATGGGAGTCAAAAGTATTTGCAAAAGTATTTTCTGATAAATTTATGCTTCAATATTTTCAAATATAATAGCTACTCATTGTTTGATATTCAAATATATAAAGAAAGGAAAACCAAATAATCATATTCTGGGAAAACTGTTAATTTTTTAAAAAACTCAGGAAGAAATATGGGCCATAAGATTCATTAATTTCAAAATAAATACTATTATTAAATATACTTTAATTTGAAACATCGTGTCCTTATGATAACAATACCATATATTACAAGAAACCCACAGTTGTTGCTCAAATAACAATTAACAAAACAATACACCTTTTTAAAACAATTAAACACTTTATGAGCTTTCCTCCATTCTTAATACAATCAATCAACCTCCTATCAACAGAGGATGTTAATTCATGCATTTTTGGGCTACCTCCTCAATCCTCTACCAAAAGTCTTTTTTAATGCTGAATTGATGTCCGTTTTCGTAAACCTTTCTCTTCAGAATCGAACAAAAGTTCTCTCTCGGATTCAAATCCGTGCTCTGAGGTGGCCAATCATCCAGCCGTTCACTAGAGATCCCTTGGGCTGTAAGCCAAGCGTTTGTTAACCGAAAAGCATGGCTTGGGGCATTTTCTTGTTGAATAATGAGATTCTGGTTGACAGCATAATTTTGTGATTTCAACTAGAGTAATAAATTCTGTTTCAAAAACTTGCAGCAGTTCATAAAATTCATTTAGACACTTTCAGGGACAAGAAAAGGACCAAGAATCTCCCTCCCAATAATCCAGCACAAATCATCACTCCCCCTCCTCCCTATTAACGCCTGAATCGCAAGCCGTCAAGCATTGCTCTAGCCTTTCCAATCTAAAGAACAGTTTGAAAAAGAGTTTCAAATACTTGGTGGCCCATGCTAGTCGCTTCTGACAGTTGATATCACTCAAATGAGGACATTTTTTCGGTGTTCACTGGTCCGCTATTTATTTCAAAACCCGATTTCGGGTCAATTTAGATATACCTGGCACCCAAGCATGGTCGAAAATAGCTTTGCTAGTGCTGTATGGGTTTGCTAGCATACTCCTCTTGATTTTTCTCAAATCTCGTGGTGAAGTCGCTATGGTTTGCAACTGTTGTGCTATTTTCTTCCATCTTTACCGTCAATAACGATATGTTTCACAGTTCGATGATCTTGCTGCAACTATTTTGAAACTTCTTATTTAGATTTCTTCGCAAAAAAGTAATTTAACAATTTCACCCTTCTAATTATCTGCCAACATCTTTCCTTTAACCATTATTAATAAATTTAGGTTACCTGCATAAGTTTTTGGCTCACTTGAAAAGAGAAGAATGTTTAAAAATTATTAAATTCTGTTTTTTTCGTAAAATATATTAATGAAAATAAACAGAATAGAAAGTAGCAAATAGTGAAAGAGGTGAAACTAAAAATTAAAGCAAAATTAATAATGAATTGTAGAAAAAATAGGTCTGCAAACTGTTTAGTCTCCCATAGTTTGGTTTGAAAGTGTGCACCCATTTTTCTTGAGCGAAATTAATTGTAACAATTTCGAAAAACGTAATTGAATATAAGCATTATAATATGCATTTTGACAAACGTATATATATATATATATATATATATATATGCATATATATATGTATATATATATATATATATATATATATATATATATATATATATACGTTTTATTTTTATTACCATTTTATCTGTTCAGTTATATATGTTTCGGTTGCTGGACCATATTTACGATCCAGCAGCCCCGTCAGACCTTACATAAATGGCTATTATTATTTGGACGAACGATGGTAAAAGAAATACGAGAGAAAAAAATAAGAGAGAAAAAAAAGAGGAATAAAGAAAAGGGGAAGAGAAAATAAGGGGGGCGGAGATCAACAATAATTAAGTTTCGAAGTTTAAAATACATTAGATTGTAGTGTGTGTGTGTGCGGGGGGGGTAAGGAAAATCAGCTAGGCGTGGGTGAAGGTGTAGTGATATATAATGGGGAGAGGGGGAGATAAGAGGGAGGGGTAAGGGCGGAAGGGGGCGGAATTTCAATTTATATATATTAAAGCTGAACGTCTGTGTGTGTGTCTGGTCACGAATAGGCTCATATATAGTTAACTATTATAGAAAACTGATCACATAATGATAGAAGGTGTATTAGGACACAGGAATGGGTATGTTTGATCTGGCATAATAATGACTCATTAAAATTGTGGAGTCTGCGTCCGCGCCTGGTCCATAAAGTATGTAAATAAAAGATTTGAAAAATTAAAAAAAAACGTTTACAAGTGTTTTTGATATAGATGTACATAATATTACTTTGATAGTTATGTTTTAACTTACATAGAGATGGTATAATTAAATTGTGGGGTCTGCGTTCGCGCCTAGCCTCCAGAGAATGGAAATAGGTACAAACTTTAATAAAGACTTTTCATATCTATCTGCGTAACTATACTTTGATAATTATGTTTCAGTTTGAAGAAATATGGTATAATAAAATCATGGGACGTTCGTTCGCGCCTGACCTCCATAGAATGGAAATATGTCACAAAGTTTAACAAGGTTTTTTAATATAGATCCACAGAATATTGTTGTAATGATTCAGTGTGAACAGGTATGTTATAATAAATTATAAGGTTTATCTATTTTATTTTTACTTTCATCATATTTTTCTTTGGTTTTGATACCACCAAATTCGAAGCTATCTCTTTACAACCCTTTCTTTTCATTACCTATCATACTTTCATAAATCAGAGTCCATTTTCTGTAGGCTGTTTGTGAACCCAGTCAATGACGTGTACTATTGCTAGTATATATATATATATATATATATATATATATATATATATATATATATATGTGTATGTGTGTGTGTGTGTGTGTCAATCATTAAGTCTGGCAGATTCTCACAAGAATGAAACGCCCAATACTCTGTGTTGCTTAAGTGCCGTATATATTTTCATAACTTACTATCCAGCTATACCTATGTATTGAGCATGTTGAAGTAAATACTGAAAATGCAAGCATAAAATTACATATTCGTATATTACCTAATTTAATTCAATAAACTATTCATATTTATATATATATATACTAGAATGAGTATCCGGCGTTGCAAGGTGCAATGGTCGACATAAAGTTTTGAATACACCTATTATACTAAGGATATTAATCATTTTCATCGTAGGTACGTCGATACCGCACCCACACATACACAACGATTTCAAAAATAAAAGAACAGATAAAAACATGTAACTGTAATCGCCTACAAAAGAAGTACGTGATACCCTTTCCACCTGGTAAGATTCTGACAATATTAAAACTCATTTATTTATGGGCATCCGAAATGGCTACCCTTAAAAATATTCGAAGGGAATGCGGTATTATATCGGAGCACACTTACACATTTCCTTTACCCTATCTCCCCCTTCTTCGCCGTCGATGGCCGTGCACCAGTCAACCGAAGTAAAAGATTCCTAAGGAAATATCATTATCTCGAGAAAGTTCTTCCACCGGCAATGAACAGCCGTAAAAAAAACATAAAATAAAATAAAGATATTAATTTTTCTTGAAAAAAAAAAAGCAAATTTTCTCCCAAACTTGCATCTAACAATTTACGCTTTTCGTAAACATATTTTTACGTATTTTCTTCTTCTTCTTCTTCAAAATTATATATATATGTAAAATTTATGTGCTCCCCCCCAAAAAAAAACTTGACTGAACAAAAATCTTAAAAAATAAAACTTGTACTTACGCCTATGAATTTTCGGTGAAAAAAGTAAAACTTTTATCTTTTCTTGAAGAAAAAAACACTTTTGTTGAAAACTATTTTCCAAAAAAAAACCCCAGAAAACAAAATATATAAAATAAATAAAAACATTTGCAGTTCTTTAAGGGATAGTTTTTGTTATATTTTATTATTTAAATTTGTATTTTTCCGGTTTGTTTGTTTTTAAAGCGTCTGTTAACACGCTTGGCTTATACCGATGATTGCCGGTCTCGTCCGATCCATGCTTGACGGGAATTCCTGAGAATCCGGGTCAAATTATGCGAGAGTTTCAAATATTTAAGAATAAAGCAAAACACCTTTCTGTCTACACGAAATTATTTTTATACGCTAGAAAAGAAAATTACAAGGGAAATAACTCTACCCGTTTAAGAAATATAATCGATGTCGGAAGTAATAATCTGAAATGAATTTTAATAAATATATTATCAATATAATTGTTTACTTAGATTTGATGAAAAAACAATCTTAAATCGAAAAATTAAAACAACTCTTTCGCTAGAACCTTAAACTAAAATACAACTATTTGGTACAATTGATTTTCCTTAATATAATAAAAAATGGCGTGACCTTATAATCGTATATTTTTAAAGAATCATACTATATATAGAAAGAAATGAATACTAAACTAACGGACCTTTTGTATATATTAATCATATTGTGAACAAACAAACGGGAATACGAAATTATGTATATACATATATAATTATATATATTTATATATATTATATATATAAATATATATTTATATATGTATATTTATAAATATATATATTTATACATATATATATATTTATACATGTATATATATTTATACATATATATATATATTTATATATATATTTATATATTTATACATATATATTTATTCATAGATATATTTATATATATATATACATATATATATATATTTATACACATATATTCATACATATATATATATTCATGCATATATATATATATTTATGTATATTTATATATTTATACATACATATATGCATACATATATAGAGAGATTTATACATACATATATATTTATACATATATATATATATATATATATATGTATATATATATATATATATATATATATATACAATTTCTAGATCAATATAATTTCCATATCAATTAAGGGATTTCTGTAAATCATCGATACCAGTAAAAGGAATTTGACCTAGCAAACCAGCTGAAAGGAAAATTTACATGCAAGGAAAATGTGATATAATTTATTATTTAAACAAAAGAAAAGAATTTCAGACAAAAATGAACAATAATAAAAAAAACTTATTACAATCTAGATTTCTGCTTTGTGTGCATTTGAAAAATTATTTATTTCTTTTTGTAAATAAATTCATTATTTCTTCGATTACCAACGCTGTGTAACGTAAGAAAAAATAAATTAATCGTCGAAAAGAAACAATTCTTGTTTGTTTAATAGGAAACAGGCGTGTGAAGAATTGTTTCTTAAATAATTTTTTATTGCTTAAATTTTACGCCAATTGTTTAATTACAATATCAGTTTTAAAAATTTCAATAATGGAAAAATATTAAATACGAGAGAAGTTCCAAATTAAAAATTATATCACTTAAATCCATAAATAATTTAAGCAATCAGTCAGTGCACGTATATATGCTAGCGGGTGTGTTGCTATAGAAACCAGACGTAAGATTTGAATGTAAATGGTAATTTTCGTATATACAATATCTTTGGGGGGTAGTAGTAGTATGTTTGAAAATGTTCACTTAGAAAATAATTAACACCCCCAAGATTAACAATAAATTATTGTGTTTCGTTTAATGCTGAAATTAAGACGATTTAAATCATCATTTATGATGAGTTTTGATTATTAGATAAGCCAATTAAAACTGTCCCTAGTGCCCACACACATTTTTGCTGGCTGTTATATATATATATATATATATATATATATATATATATATATATATATATATATGTGTGTGTGTGTGTGTGTATATATATATTTATATATAGATATAGATAGATAGATAGAGTGATAGATAGATATTGATTAAGATTCAATGAATAATATAGACAAAACGAGTCGTGATTTTTAGTTCGACGGATCAGGTTAGGCGGAAATATTCGACTATAAGCGTCATTGATTTACTAAAAACAAACGAGAGCTAGAAAGAAAAGTTAAAAGAAAACCCCCAGACGTTACGAGGTCGCCCAGTGCACGAGACAATGAGATAAAAAAAAATAAAGCTAAAATAAAAATGGCAGAATTAGATTTAATGATCTCACTTGCAGTCCTTCTCCTAAGTAATTACGTCACGCTTCTGCGACATGTTGACATTATACACTACAAGATGACATACACACCTAAAGCAAATTCAAGTCTCTGTCTCCCTC